>NC_140998.1:229701463-229972679 GCF_052327205.1 Somniosus microcephalus
GGAAGGGATATGGTGAGAAGGTGGAGTGAAGGGATATGGTGAGAAGGTGGAGTGAAGGGATATGGGGAGAAGATGGAGTGAAGGATATGATGAGAAGGTGGAGTGAAGGGATATGGTGAGAAGGTGCAGTGAAGGGATATGGTTAGAAGGTGGAGTGGAGGGATATGATGAGATGGTGGAGTGAAGGGATATGGTGAGAAGGTGGAGTGAAGGGATATGGTCAGAAGGTGGAGTGAACGGATATGATGAGAAGGTGGAGTGAAGGGATATGATGAGAAGGTGGAGTGAAGTGATATGCTGAGAAGGTGGAGTGAAGGGATATGGTGAGAAGGTGGAGTGAAGGGATACGATGAGAAGGTGGAGTGAAGGGATATGAGTAGAAGGTGGAGTGAAGGGATATGGGGAGAAGGTGGAGTGAAGGGAAATGGTGAGAAGGTGGAGTGAAGGGATATGGTGTGAAGGTGGAGTGAAGGGATATGATGAGAAGGTGGATTGAAGGGATACGATGAGAAGGTGGAGTGAAGGGATATGGTGAGAAGGTGGAGTGAAGGGATATGGTGAGAAGGTGGAGTGAAGGGATATGTGGAGAAGGTGGAGTGAAGGGAAATGGTGAGAAGGTGGAGTGAAGGGATATGTGGAGAAGGTGGAGTGAAGGGAAATGGTGAGAAGGTGGAGTGAAGGGATATGGTGAGAAGGTGTAGTGAAGGGATATGTTGAGAAGGTGCAGTGAAGGGATATGGGGATAAGGTGGAGTGAAGGGAAATGGTGAGAAGGTGGAGTGAAGGGATATGGTGAGAAGGTGGAGTGAAGGGATATGATGAGAAGGTGGATTGAAGGGATATGGTGAGAAGGTGGAGTGAAGGGATATGGTGAGAAGGTGGAGTGAAGGGATATGATGAGAAGGTGGAGTGAAGGGATATGATGAGAAGGTGGAGTGAAGGGATATGGTGAGAAGGTGGAGTGAAGGGATATGGGGAGAAGATGGAGTGAAGGGATATGATGAGAAGGTGGAGTGAAGGGATATGGTGAGAAGGTGGAGTGAAGGGATATGGTTAGAAGGTGGAGTGGAGGGATATGATGAGATGGTGGAGTGAAGGGATATGGTGAGAAGGTGGAGTGAAGGGATATGGTCAGAAGTTGGAGTGAACGGATATGATGAGAAGGTGGAGTGAAGGGATATGATGAGAAGGTGGAGTGAAGGGATACGATGAGAAGCTGGAGTGAAGGGATATGAGTAGAAGGTGGAGTGAAGGGATATGGGGAGAAGGTGGAGTGAAGGGAAATGGTGAGAAGGTGGAGTGAAGGGATATGGTGTGAAGGTGGAGTGAAGGGATATGATGAGAAGGTGGATTGAAGGGATACGATGAGAAGGTGGAGTGAAGGGATATGGTGAGAAGGTGGAGTGAAGGGATATGGTGAGAAGGTGGAGTGAAGGGATATGTGGAGAAGGTGGAGTGAAGGGAAATGGTGAGAAGGTGGAGTGAAGGGATATGTGGAGAAGGTGGAGTGAAGGGAAATGGTGAGAAGGTGGAGTGAAGGGATATGGTGAGAAGGTGTAGTGAAGGGATATGTTGAGAAGGTGGAGTGAAGGGATATGGGGATAAGGTGGAGTGAAGGGAAATGGTGAGAAGGTGGAGTGAAGGGATATGGTGAGAAGGTGGAGTGAAGGGATATGATGAGAAGGTGGATTGAAGGGATATGGTGAGTAGGTGGAGTGAAGGGATATGGTGAGAAGGTGGAGTGAAGGGATATGATGAGAAGGTGGAGTGAAGGGATATGATGAGAAGGTGGAGTGAAGGGATATGGTGAGAAGGTGGAGTGAAGGGATATGGGGAGAAGATGGAGTGAAGGGATATGATGAGAAGGTGGAGTGAAGGGATATGGTGAGAAGGTGGAGTGAAGGGATATGGTTAGAAGGTGGAGTGGAGGGATATGATGAGATGGTGGAGTGAAGGGATATGGTGAGAAGGTGGAGTGAAGGGATATGGTCAGAAGTTGGAGTGAACGGATATGATGAGAAGGTGGAGTGAAGGGATATGATGAGAAGGTGGAGTGAAGGGATGTGATGAGAAGGTGGAGTGAAGTGAAATGATGAGAAGGTGGAGTGAAGGGATATGGTGAGAAGGTGGAGTGAAGGGATACGATGAGAAGGTGGAGTGAAGGGATATGAATAGAAGGTGGAGTGAAGGGATATGGGGAGAAGGTGGAGTGATGGGAAATGGTGAGAAGGTGGATTGAAGGGATACGGTGAGAAGGTGGAGTGAAGGGATATGGTGAGAAGGTGGAGTGAAGGGATATGGGGAGAAGGTGGAGTGAAGGGAAATGGTGAGAAGGTGGAGTGAAGGGATATGGTGAGAAGGTGGAGTGAAGGGATATGATGAGAAGGTGGAGTGAAGGGATATGGTGAGAAGGTGGAGTGAAGGGATATGGTGAGAAGGTGGAGTGAAGGGATATGGGGAGAAGATGGAGTGAAGGGAAAAGATGAGATGGTGGAGTGAAGGGATATGGGGAGAAGATGGAGTGAAGGGATATGGGGAGAAGGTGGAGTGAAGGGATATGGTGAGAAGGTGTAGTGAAGGGAAATGGGGAGAAGGTGGAGTGAAGGGATATGCGGAGAAGGTGGAGTGAAGGGATGTGGTGAGAAGGTGGAGTGAAGGGATATGGGGAGAAGGTGGAGTGAAGGGATATGTTGAGAAGGTGGAGTGAAGGGATATGGTGAGAAGGTGGAGTGAAGGGAAATGGTGAGAAGGTGGAGTGAAGGGAAATGGTGAGAAGGTGGAGTGAAGGGATATGGTGAGAAGGTGGAGTGAAGCGATATGGTGAGAAGGTGTAGTGAAGGGATATGTTGAGAAGGTGGAGTGAAGGGATATGGGGATAAGGTGGAGTGAAGGGAAATGGTGAGAAGGTGGAGTGAAGGGATATGGTGAGAAGGTGGAGTGAAGGGATATGATGAGAAGGTGGATTGAAGGGATATGGTGAGAAGGTGGAGTGAAGGGATATGGTGAGAAGGTGGAGTGAAGGGATATGATGAGAAGGTGGAGTGAAGGGATATGATGAGAAGGTGGAGTGAAGGGATATGGTGAGAAGGTGGAGTGAAGGGATATGGGGAGAAGGTGGAGTGAAGGGATATGGTGAGAAGGTGGAGTGAAGGGGTATGGGGAGAAGGTGGAGTGAAGGGATATGATGAGAAGGTGGAGTGAAGGGATATGGTGAGAAGGTGGTGTGAAGGGATATGGTGAGAAGGTGGAGTGAAGGGATATGGTGAGAAGGTGGAGTGAAGGGATATGGTGAGAAGCTGGAGTGAAGTGGTATGGTGAGAAGGTGGAGTGAAGGGATATGGTGAGAAGGTGGAGTGAAGGGATATGGTGAGAAGGTGGAGTGAAGGGATATGGTGAGAAGGTGGAGTGAAGGGATATGATGAGAAGGTGGAGTGAAGGGATATGGGGAGAAGGTGGAGTGAAGGGATATGATGAGAAGGTGGAGTGAACGGATATGGGGAGAAGGTGGAGTGAAGGGATATGGTGAGAAGGTGGAGTGAAGGGATATGATGAGGAGGTGGAGTGAAGGGATATAGTGAGACGGTGGAGTGAAGTGATATGGTGAGAAGGTGGAGTGAACGGATATGGTGAGAAGGTGGAGTGAAGGGATATGGTGAGAAGGTGGAGTGAAGGGATATGATGAGAAGGAGGAGTGAAGGGATATGGTGAGAAGGTGGAGTGAAGGGATATGGTGAGAAGGTGGAGTGAAGGAATATGATGAGAAGGTGGAGTGAAGGGATATGGTGAGAAGGTGGAGTGAAGGGCTATAGTGAGAAGGTGGAGTGAACGGATATGGTGAGAAGGTGGAGTGAAGGGATATGGGGAGAAGATGGAGTGAAGGGATATGGTGAGAAAGTGGAGTGAAGGGATATGGGGAGAAGATGGAGTGAAGGGATATGATGAGAAGGTGGAGTGAAGGGATATGGTTAGAAGGTGGAGTGAAGGGATATGGGGAGAAGGTGGAGTGAAGGGATATGGTGAGAAGGTGGAGTGAAGGGATATGGTGAGAAGGTGGAGTGAAGGGATATGGGGAGAAGATGGAGTGAAGGGATATGATGAGAAGGTGGAGTGAAGGGATATGGTGAGAAGGTGCAGTGAAGGGATATGGTTAGAAGGTGGAGTGGAGGGATATGATGAGATGGTGGAGTGAAGGGATATGGTGAGAAGGTGGAGTGAAGGGATATGGTCAGAAGGTGGAGTGAACGGATATGATGAGAAGGTGGAGTGAAGGGATATGATGAGAAGGTGGAGTGAAGTGATATGCTGAGAAGGTGGAGTGAAGGGATATGGTGAGAAGGTGGAGTGAAGGGATACGATGAGAAGGTGGAGTGAAGGGATATGAGTAGAAGGTGGAGTGAAGGGATATGGGGAGAAGGTGGAGTGAAGGGAAATGGTGAGAAGGTGGAGTGAAGTGATATGGTGTGAAGGTGGAGTGAAGGGATATGATGAGAAGGTGGATTGAAGGGATACGATGAGAAGGTGGAGTGAAGGGATATGGTGAGAAGGTGGAGTGAAGGGATATGGTGAGAAGGTGGAGTGAAGGGATATGTGGAGAAGGTGGAGTGAAGGGAAATGGTGAGAAGGTGGAGTGAAGGGATATGTGGAGAAGGTGGAGTGAAGGGAAATGGTGAGAAGGTGGAGTGAAGGGATATGGTGAGAAGGTGTAGTGAAGGGATATGTTGAGGAGGTGGAGTGAAGGGATATGGGGATAAGGTGGAGTGAAGGGAAATGGTGAGAAGGTGGAGTGAAGGGATATGGTGAGAAGGTGGAGTGAAGGGATATGATGAGAAGGTGGATTGAAGGGATATGGTGAGAAGGTGGAGTGAAGGGATATGGTGAGAAGGTGGAGTGAAGGGATATGATGAGAAGGTGGAGTGAAGGGATATGATGAGAAGGTGGAGTGAAGGGATATGGTGAGAAGGTGGAGTGAAGGGATATGGGGAGAAGGTGGAGTGAAGGGATATGGTGAGAAGGTGGAGTGAAGGGGTATGTGGAGAAGGTGGAGCGAAGGGATATGATGAGAAGGTGGAGTGAAGGGATATGGTGAGAAGGTGGTGTGAAGGGATATGGTGAGAAGGTGGAGTGAAGGGATATGGTGAGAAGGTGGAGTGAAGGGATATGGTGAGAAGCTGGAGTGAAGTGGTATGGTGAGAAGGTGGAGTGAAGGGATATGGTGAGAAGGTGGAGTGAAGGGATATGGTGAGAAGGTGGAGTGAAGGGATATGGTGAGAAGGTGGAGTGAAGGGATATGATGAGAAGGTGGAGTGAAGGGATATGGGGAGAAGGTGGAGTGAAGGGATATGATGAGAAGGTGGAGTGAACGGATATGGGGAGAAGGTGTAGTGAAGGGATATGGTGAGAAGGTGGAGTGAAGGGATATGATGAGGAGGTGGAGTGAAGGGATATAGTGAGACGGTGGAGTGAAGTGATATGGTGAGAAGGTGGAGTGAACGGATATGGTGAGAAGGTGGAGTGAAGGGATATGGTGAGAAGGTGGAGTGAAGGGATATGATGAGAAGGTGGAGTGAAGGGATATGGTGAGAAGGTGGAGTGAAGGGATATGGTGAGAAGGTGGAGTGAAGGAATATGATGAGAAGGTGGAGTGAAGGGATATGGTGAGAAGGTGGAGTGAAGGGCTATAGTGAGAAGGTGGAGTGAACGGATATGGTGAGAAGGTGGAGTGAAGGGATATGGGGAGAAGATGGAGTGAAGGGATATGGTGAGAAGGTGGAGTGAAGGGATATGGGGAGAAGATGGAGTGAAGGGATATGATGAGAAGGTAGAGTGAAGGGATATGGTTAGAAGGTGGAGTGAAGGGATATGGGGAGAAGGTGGAGTGAAGGGATATGGTGAGAAGGTGGAGTGAAGGGATATGGTGAGAAGGTGGAGTGAAGGGATATGGGGAGAAGATGGAGTGAAGGGATATGATGAGAAGGTGGAGTGAAGGGATATGGTGAGAAGGTGCAGTGAAGGGATATGGTTAGAAGGTGGAGTGGAGGGATATGATGAGATGGTGGAGTGAAGGGATATGGTGAGAAGGTGGAGTGAAGGGATATGGTCAGAAGGTGGAGTGAACGGATATGATGAGAAGGTGGAGTGAAGGGATACGATGAGAAGGTGGAGTGAAGTGATATGCTGAGAAGGTGGAGTGAAGGGATATGGTGAGAAGGTGGAGTGAAGGGATACGATGAGAAGGTGGAGTGAAGGGATATGAGTAGAAGGTGGAGTGAAGGGATATGGGGAGAAGGTGGAGTGAAGGGAAATGGTGAGAAGGTGGAGTGAAGGGATATGGTGAGAAGGTGGAGTGAAGGGATATGATGAGAAGGTGGATTGAAGGGATACGATGAGAAGGTGGAGTGAAGGGATATGGTGAGAAGGTGGAGTGAAGGGATATGTGGAGAAGGTGGAGTGAAGGGAAATGGTGAGAAGGTGGAGTGAAGGGATATGTGGAGAAGGTGGAGTGAAGGGAAATGGTGAGAAGGTGGAGTGAAGGGATATGGTGAGAAGGTGGAGTGAAGGGATATGATGAGAAGGTGCAGTGAAGGGATATGGTGAGAAGGTGGAGTGAAGGGACATGGTGAGAAGGTGGAGTGAAGGGATATGTGGAGAAGGTGGAGTGAAGGGAAATGGTGAGAAGGTGGAGTGAAGGGATATGGTGAGAAGGTGGAGTGAAGGGATATGATGAGAAGGTGGAGTGAAGGGTTATGGGGCGAAGATGGAGTGAAGGGATATGGGGAGAAGATGGAGTGAAGGGATATGGTGAGAATGTGGAGAGAAGGGATATGATGAGATGGTGGAGTGAAGGGATATGATGAGAAGGTGGAGTGAAGGGATATGATGAGAAGGTGGAGTGAACGGATGCGGGGAAAAGGTGGAGTGAAGGGATATGATGAGAAGGTGGAGTGAAGGGATATGATGAGAAGGAGGAGTGAAGGGATATGATGCGAAGGTGCAGTGAAGGGAAATGGTGAGAAGGTGGAGTGAAGGGATATGATGAGAAGGTGGAGTGAAGGGATATGATGAGAAGGTGGAGTGAAGGGATATGGGGAGAAGGTGGAGTGAAGGGATATGGGGAGAAGGTGGAGTGAAGGGATATGGTGAGAAGGTGGAGTGAAGGGATATGATGAGAAGGTGGAGTGAAGGGATATGGTGAGAAGGTGGTGTGAAGGGATATGGTGAGAAGGTGGAGTGGAGGGATATGGTGAGAAGGTGGAGTGAAGGGATATGGTGAGAATGTGGACTGAAGGGATATGGTGAGACGGTGGAGTGAAGGGATATGGTGAGAAGGTGGTGTGAAGGGATATGATGAGAAGGTGGAGTGATGGGATATGGTGAGAAGGTGGAGTGAAGGGAGATGGTGAGAAGGTGGAGTGAAGGGATATGGTGAGAAGGATTAGTGAAGGGATATGATGAGAAGGTGGAGTGAAGGGATATGGTGAGAAGGTGGAGTGAAGGGATATGATGAGAAGGTGGAGTGAAGGGATATGGTGAGAAGGTGGAGTGAACGGATATGGGGAGAAGGTGGAGTGAAGGGATATGATGAGAAGGTGGAGTGAAGGGATATGGTGAGAAGGTGGAGTGAAGGGATATGATGAGAAGGTGGAGTGAAGGGATATGGTGAGAAGGTGGAGTGAAGGGATATGATGAGAAGGTGGAGTGCAGGGATATGGTGAGAAGGTGGCGTGAAGGGATATGATGAGAAGGTGGAGTGAAGGGATATGGTGAGAAGGTGGAGTGAACGGATATGGGAGAAGGTGGAGTGAAGGGATATGGTGAGGAGGTGGAGTGAAGGGATATGCTGAGAAGGTGGAGTGAAGGGATATGGTGAAAAGGTGGAGTGAAGGGATATGATGAGAAGGTGGAGTGAAGGGATATGATGAGAAGGTGGAGTGAAGTGATATGATTAGAAGGTGGAGTGAAGGGATATGATGAGAAGGTGGAGTGAAGGGATATGGTGAGAAGGTGGAGTGAAGGGATATGGTGAGAAGGTGGAGTGAAGGGATATGGGGAGAAGATGGAGTGAAGGGAAAAGATGAGATGGTGGAGTGAAGGGATATGGGGAGAAGATGGAGTGAAGGGATATGGGGAGAAGGTGGAGTGAAGGGATATGGTGAGAAGGTGTAGTGAAGGGAAATGGGGAGAAGGTGGAGTGAAGGGATATGCGGAGAAGGTGGAGTGAAGGGATGTGGTGAGAAGGTGGAGTGAAGGGATATGGGGAGAAGGTGGAGTGAAGGGATATGTTGAGAAGGTGGAGTGAAGGGATATGGTGAGAAGGTGGAGTGAAGGGAAATGGTGAGAAGGTGGAGTGAAGGGAAATGGTGAGAAGGTGGAGTGAAGGGATATGGTGAGAAGGTGGAGTGAAGCGATATGGTGAGAAGGTGTAGTGAAGGGATATGTTGAGAAGGTGGAGTGAAGGGATATGGGGATAAGGTGGAGTGAAGGGAAATGGTGAGAAGGTGGAGTGAAGGGATATGGTGAGAAGGTGGAGTGAAGGGATATGATGAGAAGGTGGATTGAAGGGATATGGTGAGAAGGTGGAGTGAAGGGATATGGTGAGAAGGTGGAGTGAAGGGATATGATGAGAAGGTGGAGTGAAGGGATATGATGAGAAGGTGGAGTGAAGGGATATGGTGAGAAGGTGGAGTGAAGGGATATGGGGAGAAGGTGGAGTGAAGGGATATGGTGAGAAGGTGGAGTGAAGGGGTATGGGGAGAAGGTGGAGTGAAGGGATATGATGAGAAGGTGGAGTGAAGGGATATGGTGAGAAGGTGGCGTGAAGGGATATGGTGAGAAGGTGGAGTGAAGGGATATGGTGAGAAGGTGGAGTGAAGGGATATGGTGAGAAGCTGGAGTGAAGTGGTATGGTGAGAAGGTGGAGTGAAGGGATATGGTGAGAAGGTGGAGTGAAGGGATATGGTGAGAAGGTGGAGTGAAGGGATATGATGAGAAGGTGGAGTGAAGGGATATGGGGAGAAGGTGGAGTGAAGGGATATGATGAGAAGGTGGAGTGAACGGATATGGGGAGAAGGTGGAGTGAAGGGATATGGTGAGAAGGTGGAGTGAAGGGATATGATGAGGAGGTGGAGTGAAGGGATATAGTGAGACGGTGGAGTGAAGTGATATGGTGAGAAGGTGGAGTGAACGGATATGGTGAGAAGGTGGAGTGAAGGGATATGGTGAGAAGGTGGAGTGAAGGGATATGATGAGAAGGTGGAGTGAAGGGATATGGTGAGAAGGTGGAGTGAAGGGATATGGGGAGAAGATGGAGTGAAGGGATATGGTGAGAAGGTGGAGTGAAGGGATATGGGGAGAAGATGGAGTGAAGGGATATGATGAGAAGGTGGAGTGAAGGGATATGGTTAGAAGGTGGAGTGAAGGGATATGGGGAGAAGGTGGAGTGAAGGGATATGGTGAGAAGGTGGAGTGAAGGGATATGGTGAGAAGGTGGAGTGAAGGGATATGGGGAGAAGATGGAGTGAAGGGATATGATGAGAAGGTGGAGTGAAGGGATATGGTGAGAAGGTGCAGTGAAGGGATATGGTTAGAAGGTGGAGTGGAGGGATATGATGAGATGGTGGAGTGAAGGGATATGGTGAGAAGGTGGAGTGAAGGGATATGGTCAGAAGGTGGAGTGAACGGATATGATGAGAAGGTGGAGTGAAGGGATATGATGAGAAGGTGGAGTGAAGTGATATGCTGAGAAGGTGGAGTGAAGGGATATGGTGAGAAGGTGGAGTGAAGGGATACGATGAGAAGGTGGAGTGAAGGGATATGAGTAGAAGGTGGAGTGAAGGGATATGGGGAGAAGGTGGAGTGAAGGGAAATGGTGAGAAGGTGGAGTGAAGGGATATGGTGTGAAGGTGGAGTGAAGGGATATGATGAGAAGGTGGATTGAAGGGATACGATGAGAAGGTGGAGTGAAGGGATATGGTGAGAAGGTGGAGTGAAGGGATATGGTGAGAAGGTGGAGTGAAGGGATATGTGGAGAAGGTGGAGTGAAGGGAAATGGTGAGAAGGTGGAGTGAAGGGATATGTGGAGAAGGTGGAGTGAAGGGAAATGGTGAGAAGGTGGAGTGAAGGGATATGGTGAGAAGGTGTAGTGAAGGGATATGTTGAGAAGGTGGAGTGAAGGGATATGGGGATAAGGTGGAGTGAAGGGAAATGGTGAGAAGGTGGAGTGAAGGGATATGGTGAGAAGGTGGAGTGAAGGGATATGATGAGAAGGTGGATTGAAGGGATATGGTGAGAAGGTGGAGTGAAGGGATATGGTGAGAAGGTGGAGTGAAGGGATATGATGAGAAGGTGGAGTGAAGGGATATGATGAGAAGGTGGAGTGAAGGGATATGGTGAGAAGGTGGAGTGAAGGGATATGGGGAGAAGGTGGAGTGAAGGGATATGGTGAGAAGGTGGAGTGAAGGGGTATGTGGAGAAGGTGGAGTGAAGGGATATGATGAGAAGGTGGAGTGAAGGGATATGGTGAGAAGGTGGTGTGAAGGGATATGGTGAGAAGGTGGAGTGAAGGGATATGGTGAGAAGGTGGAGTGAAGGGATATGGTGAGAAGCTGGAGTGAAGTGGTATGGTGAGAAGGTGGAGTGAAGGGATATGGTGAGAAGGTGGAGTGAAGGGATATGGTGAGAAGGTGGAGTGAAGGGATATGGTGAGAAGGTGGAGTGAAGGGATATGATGAGAAGGTGGAGTGAAGGGATATGGGGAGAAGGTGGAGTGAAGGGATATGATGAGAAGGTGGAGTGAACGGATATGGGGAGAAGGTGGAGTGAAGGGATATGGTGAGAAGGTGGAGTGAAGGGATATGATGAGGAGGTGGAGTGAAGGGATATAGTGAGACGGTGGAGTGAAGTGATATGGTGAGAAGGTGGAGTGAACGGATATGGTGAGAAGGTGGAGTGAAGGGATATGGTGAGAAGGTGGAGTGAAGGGATATGATGAGAAGGTGGAGTGAAGGGATGTGGTGAGAAGGTGGAGTGAAGGGATATGGTGAGAAGGTGGAGTGAAGGAATATGATGAGAAGGTGGAGTGAAGGGATATGGTGAGAAGGTGGAGTGAAGGGCTATAGTGAGAAGGTGGAGTGAACGGATATGGTGAGAAGGTGGAGTGAAGGGATATGGGGAGAAGATGGAGTGAAGGGATATGGTGAGAAGGTGGAGTGAAGGGATATGGGGAGAAGATGGAGTGAAGGGATATGATGAGAAGGTAGAGTGAAGGGATATGGTTAGAAGGTGGAGTGAAGGGATATGATGAGAAGGTGGAGTGAACGGATATGATGAGAAGGTGGAGTGAAGGGATATGATGAGAAGGTGGAGTGAAGTGATATGCTGAGAAGGTGGAGTGAAGGGATATGGTGAGAAGGTGGAGTGAAGGGATACGATGAGAAGGTGGAGTGAAGGGATATGAGTAGAAGGTGGAGTGAAGGGATATGGGGAGAAGGTGGAGTGAAGGGAAATGGTGAGAAGGTGGAGTGAAGGGATATGGTGAGAAGGTGGAGTGAAGGGATATGATGAGAAGGTGGATTGAAGGGATACGATGAGAAGGTGGAGTGAAGGGATATGGTGAGAAGGTGGAGTGAAGGGATATGGTGAGAAGGTGGAGTGAAGGGATATGTGGAGAAGGTGGAGTGAAGGGAAATGGTGAGAAGGTGGAGTGAAGGGATATGTGGAGAAGGTGGAGTGAAGGGAAATGGTGAGAAGGTGGAGTGAAGGGATATGGTGAGAAGGTGGAGTGAAGGGATATGATGAGAAGGTGCAGTGAAGGGATATGGTGAGAAGGTGGAGTGAAGGGATATGGTGAGAAGGTGGAGTGAAGGGATATGTGGAGAAGGTGGAGTGAAGGGAAATGGTGAGAAGGTGGAGTGAAGGGATATGGTGAGAAGGTGGAGTGAAGGGATATGATGAGAAGGTGGAGTGAAGGGTTATGGGGAGAAGATGGAGTGAAGGGATATGGGGAGAAGATGGAGTGAAGGGATATGGTGAGAAGGTGGAGAGAAGGGATATGATGAGATGGTGGAGTGAAGGGATATGATGAGAAGGTGGAGTGAAGGGATATGGTGAGAAGGTGGAGTGAAGGGCTATAGTGAGAAGGTGGAGTGAACGGATATGGTGAGAAGGTGGAGTGAAGGGATATGGGGAGAAGATGGAGTGAAGGGATATGGTGAGAAGGTGGAGTGAAGGGATATGGGGAGAAGATGGAGTGAAGGGATATGATGAGAAGGTAGAGTGAAGGGATATGGTTAGAAGGTGGAGTGAAGGGATATGGGGAGAAGGTGGAGTGAAGGGATATGGTGAGAAGGTGGAGTGAAGGGATATGGTGAGAAGGTGGAGTGAAGGGATATGGGGAGAAGATGGAGTGAAGGGATATGATGAGAAGGTGGAGTGAAGGGATATGGTGAGAAGGTGCAGTGAAGGGATATGGTTAGAAGGTGGAGTGGAGGGATATGATGAGATGGTGGAGTGAAGGGATATGGTGAGAAGGTGGAGTGAAGGGATATGGTCAGAAGGTGGAGTGAACGGATATGATGAGAAGGTGGAGTGAAGGGATACGATGAGAAGGTGGAGTGAAGTGATATGCTGAGAAGGTGGAGTGAAGGGATATGGTGAGAAGGTGGAGTGAAGGGATACGATGAGAAGGTGGAGTGAAGGGATATGAGTAGAAGGTGGAGTGAAGGGATATGGGGAGAAGGTGGAGTGAAGGGAAATGGTGAGAAGGTGGAGTGAAGGGATATGGTGAGAAGGTGGAGTGAAGGGATATGATGAGAAGGTGGATTGAAGGGATACGATGAGAAGGTGGAGTGAAGGGATATGGTGAGAAGGTGGAGTGAAGGGATATGTGGAGAAGGTGGAGTGAAGGGAAATGGTGAGAAGGTGGAGTGAAGGGATATGTGGAGAAGGTGGAGTGAAGGGAAATGGTGAGAAGGTGGAGTGAAGGGATATGGTGAGAAGGTGGAGTGAAGGGATATGATGAGAAGGTGCAGTGAAGGGATATGGTGAGAAGGTGGAGTGAAGGGACATGGTGAGAAGGTGGAGTGAAGGGATATGTGGAGAAGGTGGAGTGAAGGGAAATGGTGAGAAGGTGGAGTGAAGGGATATGGTGAGAAGGTGGAGTGAAGGGATATGATGAGAAGGTGGAGTGAAGGGTTATGGGGAGAAGATGGAGTGAAGGGATATGGGGAGAAGATGGAGTGAAGGGATATGGTGAGAATGTGGAGAGAAGGGATATGATGAGATGGTGGAGTGAAGGGATATGATGAGAAGGTGGAGTGAAGGGATATGATGAGAAGGTGGAGTGAACGGATGCGGGGAAAAGGTGGAGTGAAGGGATATGATGAGAAGGTGGAGTGAAGGGATATGATGAGAAGGAGGAGTGAAGGGATATGATGCGAAGGTGCAGTGAAGGGAAATGGTGAGAAGGTGGAGTGAAGGGATATGATGAGAAGGTGGAGTGAAGGGATATGATGAGAAGGTGGAGTGAAGGGATATGGGGAGAAGGTGGAGTGAAGGGATATGGGGAGAAGGTGGAGTGAAGGGATATGGTGAGAAGGTGGAGTGAAGGGATATGATGAGAAGGTGGAGTGAAGGGATATGGTGAGAAGGTGGTGTGAAGGGATATGGTGAGAAGGTGGAGTGGAGGGATATGGTGAGAAGGTGGAGTGAAGGGATATGGTGAGAATGTGGACTGAAGGGATATGGTGAGACGGTGGAGTGAAGGGATATGGTGAGAAGGTGGTGTGAAGGGATATGATGAGAAGGTGGAGTGATGGGATATGGTGAGAAGGTGGAGTGAAGGGAGATGGTGAGAAGGTGGAGTGAAGGGATATGGTGAGAAGGATTAGTGAAGGGATATGATGAGAAGGTGGAGTGAAGGGATATGGTGAGAAGGTGGAGTGAAGGGATATGATGAGAAGGTGGAGTGAAGGGATATGGTGAGAAGGTGGAGTGAACGGATATGGGGAGAAGGTGGAGTGAAGGGATATGATGAGAAGGTGGAGTGAAGGGATATGGTGAGAAGGTGGAGTGAAGGGATATGATGAGAAGGTGGAGTGAAGGGATATGGTGAGAAGGTGGAGTGAAGGGATATGATGAGAAGGTGGAGTGCAGGGATATGGTGAGAAGGTGGCGTGAAGGGATATGATGAGAAGGTGGAGTGAAGGGATATGGTGAGAAGGTGGAGTGAACGGATATGGGAGAAGGTGGAGTGAAGGGATATGGTGAGGAGGTGGAGTGAAGGGATATGCTGAGAAGGTGGAGTGAAGGGATATGGTGAAAAGGTGGAGTGAAGGGATATGATGAGAAGGTGGAGTGAAGGGATATGATGAGAAGGTGGAGTGAAGTGATATGATTAGAAGGTGGAGTGAAGGGATATGATGAGAAGGTGGAGTGAAGGGATATGGTGAGAAGGTGGAGTGAAGGGATATGGTGAGAAGGTGGAGTGAAGGGATATGGGGAGAAGATGGAGTGAAGGGAAAAGATGAGATGGTGGAGTGAAGGGATATGGGGAGAAGATGGAGTGAAGGGATATGGGGAGAAGGTGGAGTGAAGGGATATGGTGAGAAGGTGTAGTGAAGGGAAATGGGGAGAAGGTGGAGTGAAGGGATATGCGGAGAAGGTGGAGTGAAGGGATGTGGTGAGAAGGTGGAGTGAAGGGATATGGGGAGAAGGTGGAGTGAAGGGATATGTTGAGAAGGTGGAGTGAAGGGATATGGTGAGAAGGTGGAGTGAAGGGAAATGGTGAGAAGGTGGAGTGAAGGGAAATGGTGAGAAGGTGGAGTGAAGGGATATGGTGAGAAGGTGGAGTGAAGCGATATGGTGAGAAGGTGTAGTGAAGGGATATGTTGAGAAGGTGGAGTGAAGGGATATGGGGATAAGGTGGAGTGAAGGGAAATGGTGAGAAGGTGGAGTGAAGGGATATGGTGAGAAGGTGGAGTGAAGGGATATGATGAGAAGGTGGATTGAAGGGATATGGTGAGAAGGTGGAGTGAAGGGATATGGTGAGAAGGTGGAGTGAAGGGATATGATGAGAAGGTGGAGTGAAGGGATATGATGAGAAGGTGGAGTGAAGGGATATGGTGAGAAGGTGGAGTGAAGGGATATGGGGAGAAGGTGGAGTGAAGGGATATGGTGAGAAGGTGGAGTGAAGGGGTATGGGGAGAAGGTGGAGTGAAGGGATATGATGAGAAGGTGGAGTGAAGGGATATGGTGAGAAGGTGGCGTGAAGGGATATGGTGAGAAGGTGGAGTGAAGGGATATGGTGAGAAGGTGGAGTGAAGGGATATGGTGAGAAGCTGGAGTGAAGTGGTATGGTGAGAAGGTGGAGTGAAGGGATATGGTGAGAAGGTGGAGTGAAGGGATATGGTGAGAAGGTGGAGTGAAGGGATATGATGAGAAGGTGGAGTGAAGGGATATGGGGAGAAGGTGGAGTGAAGGGATATGATGAGAAGGTGGAGTGAACGGATATGGGGAGAAGGTGGAGTGAAGGGATATGGTGAGAAGGTGG
This sequence comes from Somniosus microcephalus, assembly GCF_052327205.1. Lineage (NCBI taxonomy): Eukaryota > Metazoa > Chordata > Chondrichthyes > Squaliformes > Somniosidae > Somniosus > Somniosus microcephalus. Next base: position 229,717,007 of record NC_140998.1, read on the forward strand.
AGTGAAGGGATATGATGAGGAGGTGGAGTGAAGGGATATAGTGAGACGGTGGAGTGAAGTGATATGGTGAGAAGGTGGAGTGAACGGATATGGTGAGAAGGTGGAGTGAAGGGATATGGTGAGAAGGTGGAGTGAAGGGATATGATGAGAAGGTGGAGTGAAGGGATATGGTGAGAAGGTGGAGTGAAGGGATATGGGGAGAAGATGGAGTGAAGGGATATGGTGAGAAGGTGGAGTGAAGGGATATGGGGAGAAGATGGAGTGAAGGGATATGATGAGAAGGTGGAGTGAAGGGATATGGTTAGAAGGTGGAGTGAAGGGATATGGGGAGAAGGTGGAGTGAAGGGATATGGTGAGAAGGTGGAGTGAAGGGATATGGTGAGAAGGTGGAGTGAAGGGATATGGGGAGAAGATGGAGTGAAGGGATATGATGAGAAGGTGGAGTGAAGGGATATGGTGAGAAGGTGCAGTGAAGGGATATGGTTAGAAGGTGGAGTGGAGGGATATGATGAGATGGTGGAGTGAAGGGATATGGTGAGAAGGTGGAGTGAAGGGATATGGTCAGAAGGTGGAGTGAACGGATATGATGAGAAGGTGGAGTGAAGGGATATGATGAGAAGGTGGAGTGAAGTGATATGCTGAGAAGGTGGAGTGAAGGGATATGGTGAGAAGGTGGAGTGAAGGGATACGATGAGAAGGTGGAGTGAAGGGATATGAGTAGAAGGTGGAGTGAAGGGATATGGGGAGAAGGTGGAGTGAAGGGAAATGGTGAGAAGGTGGAGTGAAGGGATATGGTGTGAAGGTGGAGTGAAGGGATATGATGAGAAGGTGGATTGAAGGGATACGATGAGAAGGTGGAGTGAAGGGATATGGTGAGAAGGTGGAGTGAAGGGATATGGTGAGAAGGTGGAGTGAAGGGATATGTGGAGAAGGTGGAGTGAAGGGAAATGGTGAGAAGGTGGAGTGAAGGGATATGTGGAGAAGGTGGAGTGAAGGGAAATGGTGAGAAGGTGGAGTGAAGGGATATGGTGAGAAGGTGTAGTGAAGGGATATGTTGAGAAGGTGGAGTGAAGGGATATGGGGATAAGGTGGAGTGAAGGGAAATGGTGAGAAGGTGGAGTGAAGGGATATGGTGAGAAGGTGGAGTGAAGGGATATGATGAGAAGGTGGATTGAAGGGATATGGTGAGAAGGTGGAGTGAAGGGATATGGTGAGAAGGTGGAGTGAAGGGATATGATGAGAAGGTGGAGTGAAGGGATATGATGAGAAGGTGGAGTGAAGGGATATGGTGAGAAGGTGGAGTGAAGGGATATGGGGAGAAGGTGGAGTGAAGGGATATGGTGAGAAGGTGGAGTGAAGGGGTATGTGGAGAAGGTGGAGTGAAGGGATATGATGAGAAGGTGGAGTGAAGGGATATGGTGAGAAGGTGGTGTGAAGGGATATGGTGAGAAGGTGGAGTGAAGGGATATGGTGAGAAGGTGGAGTGAAGGGATATGGTGAGAAGCTGGAGTGAAGTGGTATGGTGAGAAGGTGGAGTGAACGGATATGGGGAGAAGGTGGAGTGAAGGGATATGGTGAGAAGGTGGAGTGAAGGGATATGATGAGGAGGTGGAGTGAAGGGATATAGTGAGACGGTGGAGTGAAGTGATATGGTGAGAAGGTGGAGTGAACGGATATGGTGAGAAGGTGGAGTGAAGGGATATGGTGAGAAGGTGGAGTGAAGGGATATGATGAGAAGGTGGAGTGAAGGGATGTGGTGAGAAGGTGGAGTGAAGGGATATGGTGAGAAGGTGGAGTGAAGGAATATGATGAGAAGGTGGAGTGAAGGGATATGGTGAGAAGGTGGAGTGAAGGGCTATAGTGAGAAGGTGGAGTGAACGGATATGGTGAGAAGGTGGAGTGAAGGGATATGGGGAGAAGATGGAGTGAAGGGATATGGTGAGAAGGTGGAGTGAAGGGATATGGGGAGAAGATGGAGTGAAGGGATATGATGAGAAGGTAGAGTGAAGGGATATGGTTAGAAGGTGGAGTGAAGGGATATGGGGAGAAGGTGGAGTGAAGGGATATGGTGAGAAGGTGGAGTGAAGGGATATGGTGAGAAGGTGGAATGAAGGGATATGGGGAGAAGATGGAGTGAAGGGATATGATGAGAAGGTGGAGTGAAGGGATATGGTGAGAAGGTGCAGTGAAGGGATATGGTTAGAAGGTGGAGTGGAGGGATATGATGAGATGGTGGAGTGAAGGGATATGGTGAGAAGGTGGAGTGAAGGGATATGGTCAGAAGGTGGAGTGAACGGATATGATGAGAAGGTGGAGTGAAGGGATATGATGAGAAGGTGGAGTGAAGTGATATGCTGAGAAGGTGGAGTGAAGGGATATGGTGAGAAGGTGGAGTGAAGGGATACGATGAGAAGGTGGAGTGAAGGGATATGAGTAGAAGGTGGAGTGAAGGGATATGGGGAGAAGGTGGAGTGAAGGGAAATGGTGAGAAGGTGGAGTGAAGGGATATGGTGAGAAGGTGGAGTGAAGGGATATGATGAGAAGGTGGATTGAAGGGATACGATGAGAAGGTGGAGTGAAGGGATATGGTGAGAAGGTGGAGTGAAGGGATATGGTGAGAAGGTGGAGTGAAGGGATATGTGGAGAAGGTGGAGTGAAGGGAAATGGTGAGAAGGTGGAGTGAAGGGATATGTGGAGAAGGTGGAGTGAAGGGAAATGGTGAGAAGGTGGAGTGAAGGGATATGGTGAGAAGGTGGAGTGAAGGGATATGATGAGAAGGTGCAGTGAAGGGATATGGTGAGAAGGTGGAGTGAAGGGATATGGTGAGAAGGTGGAGTGAAGGGATATGTGGAGAAGGTGGAGTGAAGGGAAATGGTGAGAAGGTGGAGTGAAGGGATATGGTGAGAAGGTGGAGTGAAGGGATATGATGAGAAGGTGGAGTGAAGGGTTATGGGGAGAAGATGGAGTGAAGGGATATGGGGAGAAGATGGAGTGAAGGGATATGGTGAGAAGGTGGAGAGAAGGGATATGATGAGATGGTGGAGTGAAGGGATATGATGAGAAGGTGGAGTGAAGGGATATGATGAGAAGGTGGAGTGAACGGATGCGGGGAAAAGGTGGAGTGAAGGGATATGATGAGAAGGTGGAGTGAAGGGATATGATGAGATGGTGGAGTGAAGGGATATGATGAGAAGGTGGAGTGAAGGGATATGATGAGAAGGAGGAGTGAAGGGATATGATGCGAAGGTGCAGTGAAGGGAAATGGTGAGAAGGTGGAGTGAAGGGATATGATGAGAAGGTGGAGTGAAGGGATATGATGAGAAGGTGGAGTGAAGGGATATGGGGAGAAGGTGGAGTGAAGGGATATGGGGAGAAGGTGGAGTGAAGGGATATGGTGAGAAGGTGGAGTGAAGGGATATGATGAGAAGGTGGAGTGAAGGGATATGGTGAGAAGGTGGTGTGAAGGGATATGGTGAGAAGGTGGAGTGGAGGGATATGGTGAGAAGGTGGAGTGAAGGGATATGGTGAGAATGTGGACTGAAGGGATATGGTGAGACGGTGGAGTGAAGGGATATGGTGAGAAGGTGGTGTGAAGGGATATGATGAGAAGGTGGAGTGATGGGATATGGTGAGAAGGTGGAGTGAAGGGAGATGGTGAGAAGGTGGAGTGAAGGGATATGGTGAGAAGGATTAGTGAAGGGATATGATGAGAAGGTGGAGTGAAGGGATATGGTGAGAAGGTGGAGTGAAGGGATATGATGAGAAGGTGGAGTGAAGGGATATGGTGAGAAGGTGGAGTGAACGGATATGGGGAGAAGGTGGAGTGAAGGGATATGATGAGAAGGTGGAGTGAAGGGATATGGTGAGAAGGTGGAGTGAAGGGATATGATGAGAAGGTGGAGTGAAGGGATATGGTGAGAAGGTGGAGTGAAGGGATATGATGAGAAGGTGGAGTGCAGGGATATGGTGAGAAGGTGGCGTGAAGGGATATGATGAGAAGGTGGAGTGAAGGGATATGGTGAGAAGGTGGAGTGAACGGATATGGGAGAAGGTGGAGTGAAGGGATATGGTGAGGAGGTGGAGTGAAGGGATATGCTGAGAAGGTGGAGTGAAGGGATATGGTGAAAAGGTGGAGTGAAGGGATATGATGAGAAGGTGGAGTGAAGGGATATGATGAGAAGGTGGAGTGAAGTGATATGGTGAGAAGGTGGAGTGAAGGGAATACGATGAGAAGGTGGAGTGAAGTGATATGGTGAGAAGGTGGAGTGAAGGGAATACGATGAGAAGGTGGAGTGAAGGGATATGATGAGAAGGTGGAGTGAAGGGAATACGATGAGAAGGTGGAGTGAAGTGATATGGTGAGAAGGTGGAGTGAAGGGAATACGATGAGAAGGTGGAGTGAAGTGATATGGTGAGAAGGTGGAGTGAAGGGAATACGATGAGAAGGTGGAGTGAAGGGATATGATGAGAAGGTGGAGTGAAGGGATATGATGAGAAGGTGGAGTGAAGGGATATGGTCAGAAGGTGCAGTGAACGGATATGGGGAGAAGGTGGAGTGAAGGGATATGATGAGAAGGTGGAGTGAAGGGATATGGTGAGAAGGTGGAGAGAAGGGATATGATGAGAAGGTGGAGTGAAGAGATATGGTGAGAAGGTGGAGTGAAGGGATATGATGAGAAGGTGGAGTGCAGGGATATGGTGAGAAGGTGGCGTGAAGGGATATGATGAGAAGGTGGAGTGAAGGGATATGGTGAGAAGGTGGAGTGAACGGATATGGGAGAAGGTGGAGTGAAGGGATATGGTGAGGAGGTGGAGTGAAGGGATATGCTGAGAAGGTGGAGTGAAGGGATATGGTGAAAAGGTGGAGTGAAGGGATATGATGAGAAGGTGGAGTGAAGGGATATGATGAGAAGGTGGAGTGAAGTGATATGGTGAGAAGGTGGAGTGAAGGGAATACGATGAGAAGTTGGAGTGAAGGGATATGATTAGAAGGTGGAGTGAAGGGATATGGTGAGAAGGTGGAGTGAAGGGATATGGTGAGAAGGTGGAGTGAAGGCATATGGTGAGAAGGTGGAGTGAAGGGATATGGTGAGAAGGTGGAGTGAAGGGATATGGTGAGAAGGTGGAGTGAAGGGCTATGGTGAGAAGCTGGAGTGAAGGGATATGGTGAGACGGTGGAGTGAAGGGATATGGTGAGAAGGTGGAGTGAAGGGATATGATGAGAAGGTGGACTGAAGGGATATGATGAGATGGTGGAGTGAAGGGATATGGGGAGAAGGTGGAGTGAAGGGATATGGTGAGAAGGTGGAGTGAAGGGATATGGGGAGAAGGTGGAGTGAAGGGATATGGTGAGAAGGTGGAGTGAAGGGATATGGTGAGAAGGTGGAGTGCAGGGATATGGGGAGAAGGTGGAGTGAAGGGATATGGTGAGAAGGATTAGTGAAGGGATATGATGAGAAGGTGGAGTGAAGGGATATGGTGAGAAGGTGGAGTGGAGGGATATGGTGAGAAGGTGGAGTGAAGGGATATGATGAGAAGGTGGAGTGAAGGGATATGGTGAGAAGGTGGAGTGAACGGATATGGGGAGAAGGTGGAGTGAAGGGATATGGTGAGGAGGTGGAGTGAAGGGATACGGTGAGAAGGTGGAGTGAAGGGATATGGTGAGAAGGTGGAGTGAAGGGATATGATGAGAAGGTGGAGTGAAGGGATATGATGAGAAGGTGGAGTGAAGTGAAACGGTGAGAAGGTGGAGTGAAGGGATACGATGAGAAGGTGGAGTGAAGGGATATGATTAGAAGGTGGAGTGAAGGGATATGGTGAGAAGGTGGAGTGAAGGGATATGGGGAGAAGGTGGAGTGAAGGGATATGGTGAGAAGGTGGAGTGAAGGGATATGATGAGAAGGTGGAGTGAAGTGATACGGTGAGAAGGTGGAGTGAAGGGATATGGTGAGAAGGTGGTGTGAAGGGATATGGTGAGACGGTGGAGTGAAGGGATATGATGAGAAGATGGAGTGAAGGGGTGTGGTGAGAAGGTGGTGTGAAGGGATATGGGGAGAAGGTGGAGTGAAGGGATATGATGAGAAGGTGGAGTGAAGGGATATGGGGAGAAGGTGGAGTGAAGGGATATGGGGAGAAGGTGGAGTGAAGGGATATGGTGAGAAGGTGCAGTGAAGGGATATAGTGAGAAGGTGGAGTGAAGGGATATGGTGAGAAGGTGGAGTGAAGGGATATGGGGAGAAGGTGGAGTGAAGTGATATGGTGAGAAGGTGGAGTGAAGGGATATGGTGAGAAGGTGGACTGAAGGGATATGGTGAGAAGGTGGAGTGAAGGGATATGGGGAGAAGATGGAGTGAAGGGATCTGGAGAGAAGGTGGAGTGAAGCGATATGGTGAGAAGGTTGAGTGAAGGGATATGGGGAGAAGGTGTGGTTAAGGGATATGGGGTGAATGTGTAGTGAAGGGATATGGTGAGAAGGTGGAGTGAAGGGATATGGTGAGAAGGTGGACTGAAGGGATATGGGGAGAAGGTGGAGTGAAGGGATATGGAGAGAAGGTGGAGTGAAGGGATATGGGGAGAAGGTGGAGTGAAGGGATACGGGGAGAAGGTGGAGTGAAGGGATATGATGAGAAGGTGGAGTGAAGGGATATGATGAGAAGGTGGAGTGAAGGGATATAATGAGAAGGTGGAGTGAAGTGATACAATGAGAAGGTGGAGTGAAGGGATATGGGGAGAAGGTGGAGTGAAGGGATATGGGGAGAAGGTGGAGTGAAGGGATATGATGAGAAGGTGGAGTGAAGGGATATGGTGAGAAGGTGGAGTGAAGGGATATGGGGAGAAGGTGGAGTGAAGGGATTTGATGAGAAGGTGGAGTGAAGGGATACAGGGAGAAGGTGGAGTGAAGGGATATGATGAGAAGGTGGAGTGAAGTGGTACGATGAGAAGGTGGAGTGAAGGGATATGGGGAGAAGGTGGAGTGAAGGGATATGGGGAGAAGGTGGAGTGAAGGGATATGGGGTGAAGGTGGAGTGAAGGGATACGGGGAGAAGGTGGAGTGAAGGGATATGATGAGAAGGTGGAGTGAAGGGATATGATGAGAAGGTGGAGTGAATGGATGTGGTGAGAAAGTGGAGTGAAGGGATATGATGAGAAGGTGGACTGAAGGGATATGGTGAGAAGGTGGATTGAAGGGATATGATGAGAAGGTGGAGTGAAGGGATATGGTGAGAAGGTGGAGTGAAGGGATATGGTGAGAAGGTGGAGTGAAGGGATATGATGAGAAGGTGGACTGAAGGGATATGGTGAGAAGGTGGATTGAAGGGATATGATGAGAAGGTGGAGTGAAGGGATATGGTGAGAAGGTGGAGTGAAGGGATATGGTGAGAAGGTGGAGTGAAGGGATATGATGAGAAGGTGGAGTGAAGGGGTATGGGGAGAAGGTGGCGTGAAGGGATATGGGGAGAAGGTGGAGTGAAGGGATATGGTGAGAAGGTGGAGTGAAGGGATATGATGAGAAGGTGGAGTGAAGGGATATGATGAGAAGGTGGAGTGAAGGGATATGGTGAGAAGGTGGAGTGAAGGGATGCGGGGAGAAGGTGGAGTGAAGGGATATGATGCGAAGGTGGAGTGAAGGGAAATGATGAGAAGGTGGAGTGAAGGGATATGGTGAGAAGGTGGAGTGAAGGGATATGGGGAGAAGGTGGAGTGAAGGGATATGATGAGAAGGTGGAGTGAAGGGATATGATGAGAAGGTGGAGTGAAGGGATATGATGAGAAGGTGGAGTGAAGGGATATGGTGAGAAGGTGGAGTGAAGGGATATGGTGAGAAGGTGGAGTGAAGGGATATGGGGAGAAGGTGGAGTGAAGTGATATGGTGAGAAGGTGGAGTGAAGGGATATGTTGAGAAGGTGGAGTGAACGGATATGATGAGAAGGTGGAGTGAAGGGATATGATGAGAAGGTGGAGTGAAGGGATATGGGGAGAAGGTGGAGTGAAGGGATATGATGAGAAGGTGGAGTGAAGGGATATGGGGAGAAGGTGGAGTGAAGGGCTATGGGGAGAAGGTGGAGTGAAGGGATATGGGGAGAAGGTGGAGTGAAGGGCTATGGGGAGAAGGTGGAGTGAAGGGATATGGTGAGAAGCTGGAGTGAAGGTTTATGGGGAGAAGGTGGAGTGAAGGGATATGGTGAGAAGGTGGAGTGAAGGGATATGGTGAGAAGGTGTTGTGAAGGGTGATGGGGAGAAGGTGAAGTGAAGGTATATGGTGAGAAGGTGGAGTGAAGGGATATGATGAGAAGGTGGAGTGAATGGATATGGTGAGAAGGTGGAGTGAAGGGATATGATGAGAAGGTGGAGTGAAGGGATATGGTGAGAAGGTGGAGTGAAGGGATATGGTGAGAAGGTGGATTGAAGGGATATGATGAGAAGGTGGAGTGAATGGATATGGTGAGAAGGTGGAGTGAAGGGATATGATGAGAAGGTGGAGTGAAGGGATATGGGGAGAAGGAGGAGTGAAGGGATATGGTGAGAAGGTGGATTGAAGGGATATGATGAGAAGGTGGAGTGAAGGGATATGGTGAGAAGGTGGAGTTAAGGGATATGGGGAGAAGGTGGAGTGAAGGGATGCGGGGAGAAGGTGGAGTGAAGGGATATAATGCGAAGGTGGAGTGAAAGGAAATGATGAGAAGGTGGAGTGAAGGGATATGGGGAGAAGGTGGAGTGAAGGGATATGATGAGAAGGTGGAGTGAAGGGATATGATGAGAAGGTGGAGTGAAGGGATATGATGAGAAGGTGGAGTGAAGGGATATGGTGAGAAGGTGGCGTGAAGGGATATGATGAGAAGGTGGAGTGAAGTGATACGGTGAGAAGGTGGAGTGAAGGGATATGGTGAGAAGGTGGTGTGAAGGGATATGGTGAGACGGTGGAGTGAAGGGATATGATGAGAAGATGGAGTGAAGGGGTGTGGTGAGAAGGTGGAGTGAAGGGATATGGGGAGAAGGTGGAGTGAAGGGATATGGGGAGAAGGTGTAGTGAAGTGATATGGTGAGAAGGTGCAGTGAAGGGATATAGTGAGAAGGTGGAGTGAAGGGATATGGTGAGAAGGTGGAGTGAAGGGATATGGGGAGAAGGTGGAGTGAAGTGATATGGTGAGAAGGTGGAGTAAAGGGATATGGTGAGAAGGTGGACTGAAGGGATATGGTGAGAAGGTGGTGTGAAGGGATATGGGGAGAAGATGGAGTGAAGGGATCTGGAGAGAAGGTGGAGTGAAGCGATATGGTGAGAAGGTGGAGTGAAGGGATATGGGGAGAAGGTGGGGTTAAGGGATATGGGGTGAATGTGGAGTGAAGGGATATGGTGAGAAGGTGGAGTGAAGGGATATGGTGAGAAGGTGGAGTGAAGGGATATGGGGAGAAGGTGGAGTGAAGGGATATGGAGAGAAGGTGGAGTGAAGGGATATGGGGAGAAGGTGGAGTGAAGGGATACGGGGAGAAGGTGGAGTGAAGGGATATGATGAGAAGGTGGAGTGAAGGGATATGATGAGAAGGTGGAGTGAAGGGATATAATGAGAAGGTGGAGTGAAGTGATACGATGAGAAGGTGGAGTGAAGGGATATGGGGAGAAGGTGGAGTGAAGGGATATGGGGAGAAGGTGGAGTGAAGGGATATGATGAGAAGGTGGAGTGAAGGGATATGGTGAGAAGGTGGAGTGAAGGGATATGGGGAGAAGGTGGAGTGAAGGGATATGATGAGAAGGTGGAGTGAAGGGATACGGGGAGAAGGTGGAGTGAAGGGATATGATGAGAAGGTGGAGTGAAGTGGTACGATGAGAAGGTGGAGTGAAGGGATATGGGGAGAAGGTGGAGTGAAGGGATATGGGGAGAAGGTGGAGTGAAGGGATATGGGGTGAAGGTGGAGTGAAGGGATACGGGGAGAAGGTGGAGTGAAGGGATATGATGAGAAGGTGGAGTGAAGGGATATGATGAGAAGGTGGAGTGAATGGATATGGTGAGAAAGTGGAGTGAAGGGATATGATGAGAAGGTGGACTGAAGGGATATGGTGAGAAGGTGGAGTGAAGGGATATGGGGAGAAGGTGGAGTGAAGGGATATGGAGAGAAGGTGGAGTGAAGGGATATGGGGAGAAGGTGGAGTGAAGGGATACGGGGAGAAGGTGGAGTGAAGGGATATGATGAGAAGGTGGAGTGAAGGGATATGGTGAGAAGGTGGAGTGAAGGGATATGGGGAGAAGGTGGAGTGAAGGGCTATGGGGAGAAGGTGGAGTGAAGGGATATGGGCAGAAGGTGGAGTGAAGTGATATGGTGAGAAGGTGGAGTGAAGGGATATGTTGAGAAGGTGGAGTGAAGGGATATGGGGAGAAGGTGGAGTGAAGGGCTATGATGAGAAGGTGGAGTGAAGTGATATGGGGAGAAGGTGGAGTGAAGGGATATGATGAGAAGGTGGAGTGAAGGGATATGATGAGAAGGTGGAGTGAAGGGATATGATGAGAAGGTGGAGTGAAGGGATATGGGGAGAAGGTGGAGTGAAGGGCTATGGGGAGAAGGTGGAGTGAAGGGATATGGGCAGAAGGTGGAGTGAAGTGATATGGTGAGAAGGTGGAGTGAAGGGATATGTTGAGAAGGTGGAGTGAAGGGATATGGGGAGAAGGTGGAGTGAAGGGATATGATGAGAAGGTGGAGTGAATGGATATGGTGAGAAGGTGGAGTGAAGGGATATGATGAGAAGGTGGAGTGAGGGGATATGGTGAGAAGGTGTTGTGAAGGGTGATGGGGAGAAGGTGAAGTGAAGGTATATGGTGAGAAGGTGGAGTGAAGGGATATGATGAGAAGGTGGAGTGAAGGGTGATGGGGAGAAGGTGAAGTGAAGGTATATGGTGAGAAGGTGGAGTGAAGGGATATGATGAGAAGGTGAAGTGAATGGATATGGTGAGAAGGTGGAGTGAAGGGATATGATGAGAAGGTGGAGTGAGGGGATATGGTGAGAAGGTGGATTGAAGGGATATGGTGAGAAGGTGGAGTGAAGGGATATGGTGAGAAGGTGGAGTGAAGGGATATGGCGAGAAGGTGGAGTGAAGTGATATGGTGAGAAGGTGGAGTGAAGGGATATGATGAGAAGGTGGAGTGAAGGGATATGGGGACAAGGTGGAGTGAAGGGATATGGCGAGAAGGTGGAGTGAAGTGATATGGTGAGAAGGTGGAGTGAAGGGATGCGGGGAGAAGATGGTGTGAAGGGATATGGCGAGAAGGTGGAGTGAAGTGATATGGTGAGAAGGTGGCGTGAAGGGATATGGTGAGAAGGTGGAGTGAAGGGATATGGTGAGAAGGTGGAGTGCAGGGATATGGGGAGAAGGTGGAGTGAAGGGATATGATGAGAAGGTGGAGTGAAGGGATATGATGAGAAGGTGGAGTGAAGGGATATGGGGACAAGGTGGAGTGAAGGGATATGGCGAGAAGGTGGAGTGAAGTGATATGGTGAGAAGGTGGAGTGAAGGGATATGTTGAGAAGGTGGAGTGAAGGGATATGGGGAGAAGGTGGAGTGAAGGGATATGTTGAGAAGGTGGAGTGAAGGGATATGGGGACAAGGTGGAGTGAAGGGATATGGTGAGAAGGTAGAGTGAAGGGATATGGTGAGAAGGTGGAGTGAAGGGATATGGTGAGAAGGTGGAGTGAAGGGATATGTTGAGAAGGTGGAGTGAAGGGATATGGGGAGAAGGTGGAGTGAAGGGCTATGGGGACAAGGTGGAGTGAAGGGATATGGGGAGAAGGTGGAGTGAAGGGCTATGGGGAGAAGGTGGAGTGAAGGGATATGGTGAGAAGGTGTTGTGAAGGGATATGGTGAGAAGGTGGAGTGAAGGGATATGGTGAGAAGGTGGAGTGAAGGGATATGGTGAGGTGGTGTGAAGGGATATGGGGAGAAGGTGGAGTGAAGGGATATGGGGAGAAGGTGGAGTGAAGGGATATGGTGAGAAGGTGGAGTGAAGGGATATGCTGAGAAGGTGGAGTGAAGGGATATGGTGAGAAGGTGGAGTGAAGGGATATGGGGAGAAGGTGGAGTGAAGGGATATGATGAGAACGTGGAGTGAAGGGATATGATGAGAAGGTGCAGTGAAGGGATATGGTGAGAAGGTGGAGTGAAGGGATATGATGAGAAGGTGGAGTGAAGGGATATGGGGAGAAGGTGGAGTGAAGGGATACGATGAGAAGGTGGAGTGAAGGGATATGGGGAGAAGGTGGAGTGAAGGGATATGGTGAGAAGGTGGAGTGAAGGGATATGGTGAGAAGGTGGAGTGAAGCGATATGATGAGAAGGTGGAGTGAAGGGATATGGTGAGAAGGTGGAGTGAAGGGATATGATGAAAAGGTGGAGTGAAGCGATATGGGGAGAAGGTGGAGTGAAGGGCTATGGGGACAAGGTGGAGTGAAGGGATATGATGAGAAGGTGGAGTGAAGGGATATGGTGAGAAGGTGGAGTGAAGGAATATGGGGAGAAGGTGGAGTGAAGGGATAAGTTGAGAAGGTGGAGTGAAGGGATATGGGGAGAAGGTGGAGTGAAGGGCTATGGGGAGAAGGTGGAGTGAAGGGCTATGGGGAGAAGGTGGAGTGAAGGGATATGGTGAGACGCTGGAGTGAAGGTTTATGGGGAGAAGGTGGAGTGAAGGGATATGGTGAGAAGGTGTTGTGAAGGGTGATGGGGAGAAGGTGAAGTGAAGGTATATGGTGAGAAGGTGGTGTGAAGGGATATGGGGAGAAGGTGGAGTGAAGGGATATGGGGAGAAGGTGGAGTGAAGGGATATGGTGAGAAGGTGGAGTGAAGGGATATGCTGAGAAGGTGGTGTGAAGGGATATGGTGAGAAGGTGGAGTGAAGGGATATGGGGAGAAGGTGGAGTGAAGGGGTATGATGAGAACGTGGAGTGAAGGGATATGATGAGAAGGTGCAGTGAAGGGATATGGTGAGAAGCTGGAGTGAAGGGATATGATGAGAAGGTGGAGTGAAGGGATATGGTGAGAAGGTGGAGTGAAGGGATATGTTAAGAAGGTGGAGTGAAGGGATATGGGGAGAAGGTGGAGTGAAGGGATATGGTGAGAAGGTGGAGTGAACGGATATGGTGAGAAGGTGGAGTGAAGGGATATGGTGAGAAGGTGGAGTGAAGGGACATGGTGAGAAGGTGGAGTGAAGGTATATGATGAGAAGGTGGAGTGAGGGGATATGGGGAGAAGGTGGAGTGAAGGGATATGGTGAGAAGGGGGAGTGAAGGGATATGGTGAGAAGGTGGAGTGAAGGGATATGGTGAGAAGGTGGAGTGAAGGGATATGGTGAGAAGGTGGAGAGAAGGTATATGATGAGAAGTTGGAGTGAAGGGATATGGTGAGAAGGTGGAGTGAAGGTATATGATGCGAAGGTGGAGTGAAGGGATATGGTGAGAAGGTGTAGTGAAGGGAAATGATGAGAAGGTGGAGTGAAGGGATATGGGCAGAAGGTGGAGTGAAGGGAAATGGTGATAAGGTGGAGTGAAGGGATATGGTGAGAAGGTGGAGTGAAGGGATATGATGAGAAGGTGGAGTGAAGGGATATGGTGAGAAGGTGGAGTGAAGGGATATGGTGAGAAGGTGGAGTGAAGGGATATGGTGAGAAGGTGGAGTGAAGGGATATTGTGAGAAGGTGGAGTGAAGGGATATGATAAGAAGGTGGAGTGAAGGGATATGGTGAGAAGGTGGAGCGAAGGGATATGATGAGAAGCTGGAGTGAAGGGATATGATTAGAAGGTGGAGTGAAGCGATATGGTGAGAAGGTGGAGTGAAGGGATATGATAAGAAGGTGGAGTGAAGGGATATGGTGAGAAGGTGGAGTGAAGGGATATGGGGAGAAGCTGGAGTGAAGGGATATGATGAGAAGGTGGAGTGAAGGGATATGATGAGAAGGTGGAGTGAAGGGATATGGTGAGAAGGTGGAGTGAAAGGATATGGTGAGCAGGTGCAGTGAAGGGATATGGTGAGAAGGTGGAGTGAAGGGATATGGTGAGAAGGTGGAGTGAAGGGATATGGTGAGAAGGTGGAGTGAAGGGATATGGTGAGAAGGTGGAGTGAAGGGATATGGTGAGAAGGTGGAGTGAAGGTATATGATGAGAAGGTGTAGTGAAGGGATATGATGAGAAGGTGGAGTGAAGGGATATGGGGAGAAGGTGGAGTGAAGGGAAATGGTGATAAGGTGGAGTGAAGGGATATGGTGTGAAGGTGGAGTGAAGGGATATGATGAGATGGTGGAGTGAAGGGATATGGTGAGAAGGTGGAGTGAAGGGATATGATAAGAAGGTGGAGTGAAGGGATATGGTGAGAAGGTGGAGTGAAGGGATATGATGAGAAGCTGTAGTGAAGGGATATGATTAGAAGGTGGAGTGAAGGGATATGGTGAGAAGGTGGAGTGAAGGGATATGGTGTGAAGGTGGAGTGAAGGGATATGGGGAGAAGCTGGAGTGAAGGGATATGATGAGAAGGTGGAGTGAAGGGATATGATGAGAAGGTGGAGTGAAGGGATATGGTGAGAAGGTGGAGTGAAGGGACATGGTGAGAAGGTGGAGTGAAGGGATATGGTGAGAAGGTGGAGTGAAGGGATATGGTGAGAAGGTGAAGTGAAGGGATATGGTGAGAAGGTGGAATGAAGGGATATGCAGAGAAGGTGGAGTGAAGGGATATGATGAGAAGGTGCAGTGAAGGGATATGATGAGAAGGTGGAGTGAAGGGATATGATGAGAAGGTGGAGTGAAGGGGTATGGTGAGAAGGTGGAGTGAAGGGATATGATGAGAAGGTGGAATGAAGGGATATGATGAGAAGGTGGAATGAAGGGATATGATGAGAAGGTGGAATGAAGGGATATGGTGAGAAGGTGGAGTGAAGGGATATGGTGAGAAGGTGGTGTGAAGGGATATGATGAGATTGTGGAGTGAAGGGATATGGGGAGAAGGTAGAATGAAGGGATATGATGAGAAGGTGGAGTGAAGGAATATGATGAGAAGGTTGAGTGAAGGGATATGGTGAGAAGGTGGAGTGAAGGGATATGGTGAGAAGGTGGAGTGAAGGGATATGGGGAGAAGGTGGAGTGAAGGGATATGGTGAGAAGGTGGAGTGAAGGGATATGGTGAGAAGGTGGAGTGAAGGGATATGGTGAGAAGGTGGAGTGAAGGGATATGGTGAGAAGGTGGAGTGAAGGGATATGGTGAGGAGGTGGAGTGAAGGGATATGATGAGAAGGTGCAGTGAAGGGATATGGGGAGAAGGTGGAGTGAAGGGATATGGTGAGAAGGTGGAGTGAAGGGATATGGTGAGAAGGTGGAGTGAAGGGATATGGGGAGAAGGTGGAGTGAAGGGATATGGTGAGAAGGTGGAGTGAAGGGATATGGGGAGAAGGTGGAGTGAAGGGATATGGGGAGAAGGTGGAGTGAAGGGATATGGGGAGAAAGTGGAGTGAAGGGATATGGGGAGAAGGTGGAGTGAAGGGAAATGGTGAGAAGGTGGAGTGAAGGGATATGATGAGAAGGTGGAGTGAAGGGATATGGGGAGAAGGTGGGGTGAAGGGATATGATGAGAAGGTGGAGTGAAGGGATATGGGGAGAAGGTGGAATGAAGGGATATGGTGAGAAGGTGGAGTGAAGGTATATGGGGAGAAGGTTGAGTGAAGGGATATGATGAGAAGGTGGCGAAGGGATATGGGGAGAAGGTGGAGTGAAGGGATATGGTGAGAAGGTGGAGTGAAGGGATATGGTGAGACGGTGGAGTGAAGGGATATGGTGAGAAGGTGGAGTGAAGGGATATGGTGAGAAGGTGGAGTGAAGGGATATGGGGAGAAGGTGGAGTGAAGGGATATGGTGAGAAGGTGGAGTGAAGGGAAATGATGAGAAGGTGGAGTGAAGGGATATGATCAGAAGGTGGAGTGAAGGGATATGTTGAGAGTGTGGAGTGAAGGGATATGGTGAGAAGGTGGAGTGAAGGGCTATGGTGAGAAGGTGGAGTGAAGGGATATGGTGAGAAGGTGGAGTGAAGGGATATGATGAGAAGGTGGAGTGAAGGGATATGATGAGAAGGTGGAGTGAAGGGATATGGTGAGAAGGTGGAGTGAAGGGATATGGGGAGAAGCTGGAGTGAAGGGATATGGGGAGAAAGTGGAGTGAAGGGATATGGTGAGAAGGTGGAGTGAAGGGATATGGGGAGAAGGTGGAGTGAAGGGATATGGGGAGAAGGTGGAGTGAAGGGATATGGGGAGAAGGTGGAGTGAAGGGATATGGTGAGAAGGTGTAGTGAAGGGATATGATGAGAAGGTGGAGTGAAGGGATATGATGAGAAGGTGGAGTGAAGGGATATGGGGAGAAGGTGGAGTGAAGGGATATGATGAGAAGGTGGAGTGAAGGGATATGATGAGAAGGTGGAGTGAAGGGATATGGGGACAAGGTGGAGTGAAGGGATATGGCGAGAAGGTGGAGTGAAGGGATATGTTGAGAAGGTGGAGTGAAGGGATATGGGGAGAAGGTGGAGTGAAGGGCTATGGGGAGAAGGTGGAGTGAAGGGATATGGTGAGAAGCTGGAGTGAAGGGCTATGGGGACAAGGTGGAGTGAAGGGATATGGTGAGAAGCTGGAGTGAAGGGCTATGGGGACAAGGTGGAGTGAAGGGATATGGGGAGAAGCTGGAGTGAAGGGCTATGGGGACAAGGTGGAGTGAAGGGATATGGTGAGAAGCTGGAGTGAAGGTTTATGGGGAGAAGGTGGAGTGAAGGGATATGGTGAGAAGGTGTTGTGAAGGGTGATGGGGAGAAGGTGAAGTGAAGGTATATGGTGAGAAGGTGGTGTGAAGGGATATGGGGAGAAGGTGGAGTGAAGGGATATGGGGAGAAGGTGGAGTGAAGGGATATGGTGAGAAGGTGGAGTGAAGGGATATGCTGAGAAGGTGGAGTGAAGGGATATGGTGAGAAGGTGGAGTGAAGGGATATGGGGAGAAGGTGGAGTGAAGGGATATGATGAGAACGTGGAGTGAAGGGATATGATGAGAAGGTGCAGTGAAGGGATATGGTGAGAAGGTGGAGTGAAGGGATATGATGAGAAGGTGGAGTGAATGGATATGGGGAGAAGGTGGAGTGAAGGGATACGATGAGAAGGTGGAGTGAAGGGATATGGGGAGAAGGTGGAGTGAAGGGATATGGTGAGAAGGTGCAGTGAAGGGATATGGTGAGAAGGTGGAGTGAAGCGATATGATGAGAAGGTGGAGTGAAGGGATATGGTGAGAAGGTGGAGTGAAGGGATATGATGAGAAGGTGGAGTGAAGCGATATGGGGAGAAGGTGGAGTGAAGGGCTATGGGGACAAGGTGGAGTGAAGGGATATGATGAGAAGGTGGAGTGAAGGGATATGGTGAGAAGGTGGCGTGAAGGGATATGTTGAGAAGGTGGAGTGAAGGGATATGGGGAGAAGGTGGAGTGAAGGGATATGGGGAGAAGGTGGAGTGAAGGGATATGGGGAGAAGGTGGAGTGAAGGGCTATGGGGAGAAGGTGGAGTGAAGGGATATGGTGAGAAGCTGGAGTGAAGGTTTATGGGGAGAAGGTGGAGTGAAGGGATATGGTGAGAAGGTGTTGTGAAGGGTGATGGGGAGAAGGTGAAGTGAAGTTATATGGTGAGAAGGTGGTGTGAAGGGATATGGGGAGAAGGTGGAGTGAAGGGATATGGGGAGAAGGTGGAGTGAAGGGATATGGTGAGAAGGTGGAGTGAAGGGATATGGGGAGAAGGTGGAGTGAAGGGATATGATGAGAAGGTGGAGTGAAGGGATATGATGAGAAGGTGCAGTGAAGGGATATGGTGAGAAGGTGGAGTGAAGGGATATGATGAGAAGGTGGAGTGAAGGGATATGGTGAGAAGGTGGAGTGAAGGGATATGTTAAGAAGGTGGAGTGAAGGGATATGGGGAGAAGGTGGAGTGAAGGGATATGGTGAGAAGGTGGAGTGAAGGGATATGGTGAGAAGGTGGAGTGATGGGATATGGTGAGAAGGTGGAGTGAAGGGACATGGTGAGAAGGTGGAGTGAAGGTATATGATGAGAAGGTGGAGTGAGGGGATATGGGGAGAAGGTGGAGTGAAGGGATATGGTGAGAAGGGGGAGTGAAGGGATATGGTGAGAAGGTGGAGTGAAGGGATATGGTGAGAAGGTGCAGTGAAGGGATATGGTGAGAAGGTGGAGAGAAGGTATATGATGAGAAGTTGGAGTGAAGGGATATGGTGAGAAGGTGGAGTGAAGGTATATGATGCGAAGGTGGAGTGAAGGGATATGGTGAGAAGGTGTAGTGAAGGGATATGATGAGAAGGTGGAGTGAAGGGATATGGTGAGAAGGTGGAGTGAAGGGATATGATGAGAAGGTGGAGTGAAGGGATATGGTGAGAAGGTGGAGTGAAGGGATATGGTGAGAAGGTGGAGTGAAGGGATATGGTGAGAAGGTGGAGTGAAGGGATATTGTGAGAAGGTGGAGTGAAGGGATATGGTGATAAGGTGGAGTGAAGGGATATGGTGAGAAGGTGGAGTGAAGGGATATGATGAGAAGGTGGAGTGAAGGGATATGGTGAGAAGGTGGAGTGAAGGGATATGGTGAGAAGATGGAGTGAAGGGATATGGTGAGAAGGTGGAGTGAAGGGATATTGTGAGAAGGTGGAGTGAAGGGATATGATAAGAAGGTGGAGTGAAGGGATATGGTGAGAAGGTGGAGCGAAGGGATATGATGAGAAGCTGGAGTGAAGGGATATGATTAGAAGGTGGAGTGAAGCGATATGGTGAGAAGGTGGAGTGAAGGGATATGATAAGAAGGTGGAGTGAAGGGATATGGTGAGAAGGTGGAGTGAAGGGATATGATGAGAAGCTGGAGTGAAGGGATATGATTAGAAGGTGGAGTGAAGGGATATGGTGAGAAGGTGGAGTGAAGGGATATGGGGAGAAGCTGGAGTGAAGGGATATGATGAGAAGGTGGAGTGAAGGGATATGATGAGAAGGTGGAGTGAAGGGATATGGTGAGAAGGTGGAGTGAAGGGATATGGTGAGAAGGTGGAGTGAAGGGATATGGTGAGAAGGTGCAGTGAAGGGATATGGTGAGAAGGTGGAGTGACGGGATATGGTGAGAAGGTGGAGTGAAGGGATATGGTGAGAAGGTGGAGTGAAGGGATATGGTGAGAAGGTGGAGTGAAGGGATATGGTGAGAAGGTGGATTGAAGGTATATGATGAGAAGGTGTAGTGAAGGGATATGATGAGAAGGTGGAGTGAAGGGCTATGGGGAGAAGGTGGAGTGAAGGGAAATGTTGATAAGGTGGAGTGAAGGGATATGGTGTGAAGGTGGAGTGAAGGGATATGATGAGATGGTGGAGTGAAGGGATATGGTGAGAAGGTGGAGTGAAGGGATATGATAAGAAGGTGGAGTGAAGGGATATGGTGCGAAGGTGGAGTGAAGGGATATGATGAGAAGCTGTAGTGAAGGGATATGATTAGAAGGTGGAGTGAAGGGATATGGTGAGAAGGTGGAGTGAAGGGATATGGTGTGAAGGTGGAGTGAAGGGATATGGGGAGAAGCTGGAGTGAAGGGATATGATGAGAAGGTGGAGTGAAGGGATATGATGAGAAGGTGGAGTGAAGGGATATGGTGAGAAGGTGGAGTGAAGGGATATGGTGAGAAGGTGGAGTGAAGGGATATGGTGAGAAGGTGGAGTGAAGGGATATGGTGAGAAGGTGAAGTGAAGGGATATGGTGAGAAGGTGGAATGAAGGGATATGATGAGAAGGTGGAATGAAGGGATATGGTGAGAAGGTGGAGTGAAGGGATATGGTGAGAAGGTGGTGTGAAGGGATATGATGAGATTGTGGAGTGAAGGGATATGGGGAGAAGGTAGAATGAAGGGATATGATGAGAAGGTGGAGTGAAGGGATATGATGAGAAGGTGCAGTGAAGGGATATGGGGAGAAGGTGGAGTGAAGGGATATGGTGAGAAGGTGGTGTGAATGGATATGATGAGATGGTGGAGTGAAGGGATATGGTGAGAAGGTGGAGTGAAGGGATATGGTGAGAAGGTGGAGTGAAGGGAAATGATGATAAGGTGGAGTGAAGGGATATGGTGAGAAGGTGGAGTGAAGGGATATGGTGAGAAGGTGGAGTGAAGGGATATGGTGAGAAGGTGGAGTGAAGGGATATGATGAGAAGGTGGAGTGAAGGGAAATGATGATAAGGTGGAGTGAAGGAATATGATGAGAAGGTGGAGTGAAGGGATATGGTGAGAAGGTGGAGTGAAGGGATATGGTGAGAAGGTGAAGTGAAGGGATATGGTGAGAAGGTGGAGTGAAGGGATATGGTGAGAAGGTGGAGTGAAGGGATATGGTGAGAAGGTGGAGTGAAGGGATATGGTGAGAAGGTGGAGTGAAGGGATATGGGGAGAAGGTGGAGTGAAGGGATATGGTGAGAAGGTGGAGTGAAGGGATATGGTGAGAAGGTGGAGTGAAGGGATATGGTGAGAAGGTGGAGTGAAGGGATATGGTGAGAAGGTGGAGTGAAGGGATATGGTGAGGAGGTGGAGTGAAGGGATATGATGAGAAGGTGCAGTGAAGGGATATGGGGAGAAGGTGGAGTGAAGGGATATGGTGAGAAGGTGGAGTGAAGGGATATGGTGAGAAGGTGGAGTGAAGGGATATGGGGAGAAGGTGGAGTGAAGGGATATGGGGAGAAAGTGGAGTGAAGGGATATGGGGAGAAGGTGGAGTGAAGGGAAATGGTGAGAAGGTGGAGTGAAGGGATATGATGAGAAGGTGGAGTGAAGGGATATGGGGAGAAGGTGGGGTGAAGGGATATGATGAGAAGGTGGAGTGAAGGGATATGGGGAGAAGGTGGAAAGAAGGGATATGGTGAGAAGGTGGAGTGAAGGTATATGGGGAGAAGGTTGAGTGAAGGGATATGATGAGAAGGTGGCGAAGGGATATGGGGAGAAGGTGGAGTGAAGGGATATGGTGAGAAGGTGGAGTGAAGGGATATGGTGAGACGGTGGAGTTAAGGGATATGGTGAGAAGGTGGAGTGAAGGGATATGGTGAGAAGGTGGAGTGAAGGGATATGGGGAGAAGGTGGAGTGAAGGGATACGGTGAGAAGGTGGAGTGAAGGGAAATGATGAGAAGGTGGAGTGAAGGGATATGATCAGAAGGTGGAGTGAAGGGATAAGTTGAGAGTGTGGAGTGAAGGGATATGGTGAGAAGGTGGAGTGAAGGGATATGGTGAGAAGGTGGAGTGAAGGGAAATGATGATAAGGTGGAGTGAAGGGATATGGTGAGAAGGTGGAGTGAAGGGATATGGTGAGAAGGTGGAGTGAAGGGATATGGTGAGAAGGTGGAGTGAAGGGATATGATGAGAAGGTGGAGTGAAGGGAAATGATGATAAGGTGGAGTGAAGGAATATGATGAGAAGGTGGAGTGAAGGGATATGGTGAGAAGGTGGAGTGAAGGGATATGGTGAGAAGGTGAAGTGAAGGGATATGGTGAGAAGGTGGAGTGAAGGGATATGGTGAGAAGGTGGAGTGAAGGGATATGGTGAGAAGGTGGAGTGAAGGGATATGGTGAGAAGGTGGAGTGAAGGGATATGGGGAGAAGGTGGAGTGAAGGGATATGGTGAGAAGGTGGAGTGAAGGGATATGGTGAGAAGGTGGAGTGAAGGGATATGGTGAGAAGGTGGAGTGAAGGGATATGGTGAGAAGGTGGAGTGAAGGGATATGGTGAGGAGGTGGAGTGAAGGGATATGATGAGAAGGTGCAGTGAAGGGATATGGGGAGAAGGTGGAGTGAAGGGATATGGTGAGAAGGTGGAGTGAAGGGATATGGTGAGAAGGTGGAGTGAAGGGATATGGGGAGAAGGTGGAGTGAAGGGATATGGGGAGAAAGTGGAGTGAAGGGATATGGGGAGAAGGTGGAGTGAAGGGAAATGGTGAGAAGGTGGAGTGAAGGGATATGATGAGAAGGTGGAGTGAAGGGATATGGGGAGAAGGTGGGGTGAAGGGATATGATGAGAAGGTGGAGTGAAGGGATATGGGGAGAAGGTGGAATGAAGGGATATGGTGAGAAGGTGGAGTGAAGGTATATGGGGAGAAGGTTGAGTGAAGGGATATGATGAGAAGGTGGCGAAGGGATATGGGGAGAAGGTGGAGTGAAGGGATATGGTGAGAAGGTGGAGTGAAGGGATATGGTGAGACGGTGGAGTTAAGGGATATGGTGAGAAGGTGGAGTGAAGGGATATGGTGAGAAGGTGGAGTGAAGGGATATGGGGAGAAGGTGGAGTGAAGGGATACGGTGAGAAGGTGGAGTGAAGGGAAATGATGAGAAGGTGGAGTGAAGGGATATGATCAGAAGGTGGAGTGAAGGGATAAGTTGAGAGTGTGGAGTGAAGGGATATGGTGAGAAGGTGGAGTGAAGGGATATGGTGAGAAGGTGGAGTGAAGGGATATGGTGAGAAGGTGGAGTGAAGGGATATGATGAGAAGGTGGAGTGAAGGGATATGATGAGAAGGTGGAGTGAAGGGATATGGTGAGAAGGTGGAGTGAAGGGATATGGGGAGAAGCTGGAGTGAAGTGATATGGGGAGAAAGTGCAGTGAAGGGATATGGTGAGAAGGTGGAGTGAAGGGATATGGGGAGAAGGTGGAGTGAAGGTATATGGGGAGAAGGTGGAGTGAAGGGATATGGGGAGAAGGTGGAGTGAAGGGATATGGTGAGAAGGTGGAGTGAAGGGATATGGTGAGAAGGTGGAGTGAAGGGATATGGGGAGAAGGTGGAGTGAAGGGATATGGGGAGAAAGTGGAGTGAAGGGATATGGTGAGAAGGTGGAGTGAAGGGATATGGTGAGAAGGTGGAGTGAAGGGATATGATGAGAAGGTGGAGTGAAGGGATATTGGGAGAAGGGGGAGTGAAGGGATATGGTGAGAAGGTGGAGTGAAGGGATATGATGAGAAGGTGGAGTGAAGGGTTATGATGAGAAGGTGGAGCGAATGGATATGGTGAGAAGGTGGAGTGAAGGAATATGGTGAGAAGGTGGAGTGAAGGGATATGAGGAGAAGGTGGAGTGAAGGGATATGGGGAGAAGGTGGAGTGAAGGGATATGGGGAGAAGGTGGAGTAAAGGTAAATGGTGAGAAGGTGCAGTGAAGGGATATGGGGAGAAGGTGGAGTGAAGGGATATGGGGAGAACGTAGAGTGAAGGGATATTGGGAGAAGGTGGAGTGAAGGGATATGGGGAGAAGGTGGAGTGAAGGGATATGGTGAGAAGGTGGAGTGAAGGGATATGGGGAGAAGGTGGAATGAAGGGATATGGGGAGAAGGTGGAGTAAAGGGAAATGGTGAGAAGGTGGTGTGAAGGGATATGATGAGAAGGTGGAGTGAAGGGATATGTTGAGAAGGTGGAGTGAAGGGATATGGTGAGAAGGTGGAGTGAAGGGATATGATGAGAAGGTGGAGTGAAGGGATATGATGAGAAGGTGGAGTGAAGGGATATGGTGAGAAGGTGGAGTGAAGGGATATGGTGAGAAGGTGGAGTGAAGGGATATGATGAGAAGGTGGAGTGAAGGGATATGGTGAGAAGGTGGAGTGAAGGGATATGATGAGAAGGTGGAGTGAAGGGATATGGTGAGAAGGTGGAGTGAAGGGATATGGTGAGAAGGTGGAGTGAAGGGATATGGTGAGAAGGTGGAGTGAAGGGATTTGATGAGAAGGTGGAGTGAAGGGATATGGTGTGAAGGTGGAGTGAAGGGATATGATGAGAAGGTGGAGTGAAGGGATATGGTGAGAAGGTGGAGTGAAGGGAGAAGGTGAGAAGGTGGAGTGAAGGGAGAAGGTGAGAAGGTGGAGTGAAGGGATTTGATGAGAAGGTGGAGCGAAGGGATATGGTGTGAAGGTGGAGTGAAGGGATATGATGAGAAGGTGGAGTGAAGGGATATGGTGAGAAGGTGGAGTGAAGGGAGAAGGTGAGAAGGTGGAGTGAAGGGAGAAGGTGAGAAGGTGGATTAAAGGGATATGGTGAGAAGGTGGAGTGAAGGGATATGGTGAGAAGGTGGAGTGAAGGGATAAGGTGAGAAGGTGGAGTGAAGGGATATGGTGAGAAGGTGGAGTGAAGGGATATGGTGAGAAGGTGGAGTGAAGGGATAAGGTGAGAAGGTGGAGTGAAGGGAAATGGTGAGAAGGTGGAGTGAAGGGATATGATGAGAAGGTGGAGTGAAGGGATATGATGAGAAGGTGGAGTGAAGGGATATGATGAGAAGGTGGAGTGAAGGGATATGGTGAGAAGGTGGAGTGAAGGGATATGGTGAGAAGGTGGAGTGAAGGGAGAAGGTGAGAAGGTGGAGTGAACGGATATGGTGAGAAGGTGGAGTGAAGGGATATGATGAGAAGGTGGAGTGAAGGGATATGATGAGAAGGTGGAGTGAAGGGATATGATGAGAAGGTGGAGTGAAGGGATATGGTGAGAAGGTGGAGTGAAGGGATATGGTGAGAAGGTGGAGTGAAGGGATAAGGTGAGAAGGTGGAGTGAAGGGATATGGTGAGAAGGTGGAGTGAAGGGATATGATGAGAAGGTGGAGTGAAGGGATATGATGAGAAGGTGGAGTGAAGGGATATGATGAGAAGGTGGAGTGAAGGGATATGATGAGAAGGTGGAGTGAACGGATATGGGGAGAAGGTGGAGTGAAGGGATATGGTGAGAAGGTGGAGTGAAGGGATATGATGAGAAGGTGGAGTGAACGGATATGGGGAGAATGTGGAGTGAAGGAATATGGTGAGAAGGTGGAGTGAAGGGATATGGTAAGACGTTGGAGTGAAGGGATATGGTGAGAAGGTGGAGTGAAGGGATATGATGAGAAGGTGGAGTGAACGGATGTGGGGAGAAGGTGGAGTGAAGGGATATGGTGAGAAGGTGGAGTGAAGGGATATGGTGAGAAGGTGGAGTGAAGGGATATGGTGAGAAGGTGGATTGAAGGTATATGATGAGAAGGTGTAGTGAAGGGATATGATGAGAAGGTGGAGTGAAGGGCTATGGGGAGAAGGTGGAGTGAAGGGAAATGGTGATAAGGTGGAGTGAAGGGATATGGTGTGAAGGTGGAGTGAAGGGATATGATGAGATGGTGGAGTGAAGGGATATGGTGAGAAGGTGGAGTGAAGGGATATGATAAGAAGGTGGAGTGAAGGGATATGGTGCGAAGGTGGAGTGAAGGGATATGATGAGAAGCTGTAGTGAAGGGATATGATTAGAAGGTGGAGTGAAGGGATATGGTGAGAAGGTGGAGTGAAGGGATATGGTGTGAAGGTGGAGTGAAGGGATATGGGGAGAAGCTGGAGTGAAGGGATATGATGAGAAGGTGGAGTGAAGGGATATGATGAGAAGGTGGAGTGAAGGGATATGGTGAGAAGGTGGAGTGAAGGGATATGGTGAGAAGGTGGAGTGAAGGGATATGGTGAGAAGGTGGAGTGAAGGGATATGGTGAGAAGGTGAAGTGAAGGGATATGGTGAGAAGGTGGAATGAAGGGATATGATGAGAAGGTGGAATGAAGGGATATGGTGAGAAGGTGGAGTGAAGGGATATGGTGAGAAGGTGGTGTGAAGGGATATGATGAGATTGTGGAGTGAAGGGATATGGGGAGAAGGTAGAATGAAGGGATATGATGAGAAGGTGGAGTGAAGGGATATGATGAGAAGGTGCAGTGAAGGGATATGGGGAGAAGGTGGAGTGAAGGGATATGGTGAGAAGGTGGTGTGAATGGATATGATGAGATGGTGGAGTGAAGGGATATGGTGAGAAGGTGGAGTGAAGGGATATGGTGAGAAGGTGGAGTGAAGGGAAATGATGATAAGGTGGAGTGAAGGGATATGGTGAGAAGGTGGAGTGAAGGGATATGGTGAGAAGGTGGAGTGAAGGGATATGGTGAGAAGGTGGAGTGAAGGGATATGATGAGAAGGTGGAGTGAAGGGAAATGATGATAAGGTGGAGTGAAGGAATATGATGAGAAGGTGGAGTGAAGGGATATGGTGAGAAGGTGGAGTGAAGGGATATGGTGAGAAGGTGAAGTGAAGGGATATGGTGAGAAGGTGGAGTGAAGGGATATGGTGAGAAGGTGGAGTGAAGGGATATGGTGAGAAGGTGGAGTGAAGGGATATGGTGAGAAGGTGGAGTGAAGGGATATGGGGAGAAGGTGGAGTGAAGGGATATGGTGAGAAGGTGGAGTGAAGGGATATGGTGAGAAGGTGGAGTGAAGGGATATGGTGAGAAGGTGGAGTGAAGGGATATGGTGAGAAGGTGGAGTGAAGGGATATGGTGAGGAGGTGGAGTGAAGGGATATGATGAGAAGGTGCAGTGAAGGGATATGGGGAGAAGGTGGAGTGAAGGGATATGGTGAGAAGGTGGAGTGAAGGGATATGGTGAGAAGGTGGAGTGAAGGGATATGGGGAGAAGGTGGAGTGAAGGGATATGGGGAGAAAGTGGAGTGAAGGGATATGGGGAGAAGGTGGAGTGAAGGGAAATGGTGAGAAGGTGGAGTGAAGGGATATGATGAGAAGGTGGAGTGAAGGGATATGGGGAGAAGGTGGGGTGAAGGGATATGATGAGAAGGTGGAGTGAAGGGATATGGGGAGAAGGTGGAATGAAGGGATATGGTGAGAAGGTGGAGTGAAGGTATATGGGGAGAAGGTTGAGTGAAGGGATATGATGAGAAGGTGGCGAAGGGATATGGGGAGAAGGTGGAGTGAAGGGATATGGTGAGAAGGTGGAGTGAAGGGATATGGTGAGACGGTGGAGTGAAGGGATATGGAGAGAAGGTGGAGTGAAGGGATATGGTGAGAAGGTGGAGTGAAGGGATATGGGGAGAAGTGGAGTGAAGGGATACGGTGAGAAGGTGGAGTGAAGGGAAATGATGAGAAGGTGGAGTGAAGGGATATGATCAGAAGGTGGAGTGAAGGGATAAGTTGAGAGTGTGGAGTGAAGGGATATGGTGAGAAGGTGGAGTGAAGGGATATGGTGAGAAGGTGGAGTGAAGGGATATGGTGAGAAGGTGGAGTGAAGGGATATGATGAGAAGGTGGAGTGAAGGGATATGATGAGAAGGTGGAGTGAAGGGATATGGTGAGAAGGTGGAGTGAAGGGATATGGGGAGAAGCTGGAGTGAAGGGATATGGGGAGAAAGTGGAGTGAAGGGATATGGTGAGAAGGTGGAGTGAAGGGATATGGGGAGAAGGTGGAGTGAAGGGATATGGGGAGAAGGTGGAGTGAAGGGATATGGGGAGAAGGTGGAGTGAAGGGATATGGTGAGAAGGTGGAGTGAAGGGATATGGTGAGAAGGTGGAGTGAAGGGATATGGGGAGAAGGTGGAGTGAAGGGATATGGGGAGAAAGTGGAGTGAAGGGATATGGTGAGAAGGTGGAGTGAAGGGATATGGTGAGAAGGTGGAGTGAAGGGATATGATGAGAAGGTGGAGTGAAGGGATATTGGGAGAAGGGGGAGTGAAGGGATATGGTGAGAAGGTGGAGTGAAGGGATATGATGAGAAGGTGGAGTGAAGGGTTATGATGAGAAGGTGGAGCGAATGGATATGGTGAGAAGGTGGAGTGAAGGAATATGGTGAGAAGGTGGAGTGAAGGGATATGAGGAGAAGGTGGAGTGAAGGGATATGGGGAGAAGGTGGAGTGAAGGGATATGGTGAGAAGGTGGAGTGAAGGGATATGGGGAGAAGGTGGAGTAAAGGTAAATGGTGAGAAGGTGCAGTGAAGGGATATGGGGAGAAGGTGGAGTGAAGGGATATGGGGAGAACGTAGAGTGAAGGGATATTGGGAGAAGGTGGAGTGAAGGGATATGGGGAGAAGGTGGAGTGAAGGGATATGGTGAGAAGGTGGAGTGAAGGGATATGGGGAGAAGGTGGAATGAAGGGATATGGGGAGAAGGTGGAGTAAAGGGAAATGGTGAGAAGGTGGTGTGAAGGGATATGATGAGAAGGTGGAGTGAAGGGATATGTTGAGAAGGTGGAGTGAAGGGATATGGTGAGAAGGTGGAGTGAAGGGATATGATGAGAAGGTGGAGTGAAGGGATATGATGAGAAGGTGGAGTGAAGGGATATGGTGAGAAGGTGGAGTGAAGGGATATGGTGAGAAGGTGGAGTGAAGGGATATGATGAGAAGGTGGAGTGAAGGGATATGGTGAGAAGGTGGAGTGAAGGGATATGATGAGAAGGTGGAGTGAAGGGATATGGTGAGAAGGTGGAGTGAAGGGATATGGTGAGAAGGTGGAGTGAAGGGATATGGTGAGAAGGTGGAGTGAAGGGATTTGATGAGAAGGTGGAGTGAAGGGATATGGTGTGAAGGTGGAGTGAAGGGATATGATGAGAAGGTGGAGTGAAGGGATATGGTGAGAAGGTGGAGTGAAGGGAGAAGGTGAGAAGGTGGAGTGAAGGGAGAAGGTGAGAAGGTGGAGTGAAGGGATTTGATGAGAAGGTGGAGTGAAGGGATATGGTGTGAAGGTGGAGTGAAGGGATATGATGAGAAGGTGGAGTGAAGGGATATGGTGAGAAGGTGGAGTGAAGGGAGAAGGTGAGAAGGTGGAGTGAAGGGAGAAGGTGAGAAGGTGGATTAAAGGGATATGGTGAGAAGGTGGAGTGAAGGGATATGGTGAGAAGGTGGAGTGAAGGGATAAGGTGAGAAGGTGGAGTGAAGGGATATGGTGAGAAGGTGGAGTGAAGGGATATGGTGAGAAGGTGGAGTGAAGGGATAAGGTGAGAAGGTGGAGTGAAGGGAAATGGTGAGAAGGTGGAGTGAAGGGATATGATGAGAAGGTGGAGTGAAGGGATATGATGAGAAGGTGGAGTGAAGGGATATGATGAGAAGGTGGAGTGAAGGGATATGGTGAGAAGGTGGAGTGAAGGGATATGGTGAGAAGGTGGAGTGAAGGGAGAAGGTGAGAAGGTGGAGTGAACGGATATGGTGAGAAGGTGGAGTGAAGGGATATGATGAGAAGGTGGAGTGAAGGGATATGATGAGAAGGTGGAGTGAAGGGATATGATGAGAAGGTGGAGTGAAGGGATATGGTGAGAAGGTGGAGTGAAGGGATATGGTGAGAAGGTGGAGTGAAGGGATAAGGTGAGAAGGTGGAGTGAAGGGATATGGTGAGAAGGTGGAGTGAAGGGATATGATGAGAAGGTGGAGTGAAGGGATATGATGAGAAGGTGGAGTGAAGGGATATGATGAGAAGGTGGAGTGAAGGGATATGATGAGAAGGTGGAGTGAACGGATATGGGGAGAAGGTGGAGTGAAGGGATATGGTGAGAAGGTGGAGTGAAGGGATATGATGAGAAGGTGGAGTGAACGGATGTGGGGAGAATGTGGAGTGAAGGAATATGGTGAGAAGGTGGAGTGAAGGGATATGGTAAGACGTTGGAGTGAAGGGATATGGTGAGAAGGTGGAGTGAAGGGATATGATGAGAAGGTGGAGTGAACGGATGTGGGGAGAAGGTGGAGTGAAGGGATATGGTGAGAAGGTGGAGTGAAGGGATATGGTGAGAAGGTGGAGTGAAGGGATATGATGAGAAGGTGGAGTGAAGGGATATAGTGAGAAGGTGGAGTGAAGGGATATAGTGAGAAGGTGGAGTGAAGGGATATGGTGAGAAGGTGGAGTGAAGGGATATGCTGAGAAGGTGGAGTGAAGGGATATGATGAGAAGGTGCAGTGAAGGGATATGGTGAGAAGGTGGAGTGAAGGGATATGGTGAGAAGGTGGAGTGAAGGGATATGGTGAGAAGGTGGAGTGAAGGGATATGGGGAGAAGGTGGAGAGAAGGGATATGGGGAGCAGGTGGATTGAAGGGATATGGGGAGAAGGTGGAGTGAAGGGATATGGGGAGAAGGTGGAGTGAAGGGATATGGTGAGAAGGTGGAGTGAAGGGTTATGATGAGAAGGTGGAGTGAAGGGATATGGTGAGAAGGTGGAGTGAAGGAATATGGTGAGAAAGTGGAGTGAAGGGATATGGTGAGAAGGTGGAGTGAAGGGATATGGGGAGAAGGTGGAGTGAAGGGATATGGGGAGAAGGTGGAGTGAAGGGAAATGGGGAGAAGGTGGAGTGAAGGGATATGGGGAGAAGGTGGAGTAAAGGGAAATGGTGAGAAGGTGGAGTGAAGGGATATGGTGAGAAGGTGGAGTGAAGGGATATGGTGAGAAGGTGGAGTGAAGGGATATGGGGAGAAGGTGGAGTGAACGGATGTGGGGAGAAGGTGGAGTGAAGGGATATGGGGAGAAGGTGGAGTGAAGGGAAATGGTGATAAGGTGGAGTGAAGGGATATGGTGTGAAGGTGGAGTGAAGGGATATGATGAGATGGTGGAGTGAAGGGATATGGTGAGAAGGTGGAGTGAAGGGATATGATAAGAAGGTGGAGTGAAGGGATATGGTGAGAAGGTGGAGTGAAGGGATATGATGAGAAGCTGTAGTGAAGGGATATGATTAGAAGGTGGAGTGAAGGGATATGGTGAGAAGGTGGAGTGAAGGGATATGTTGAGAAGGTGGAGTGAAGGGATATGGTGAGAGGGAGGAGTGAAGGGATATAGTGAGAAGGTGGAGTGAAGGGATATGGGGAGAAGAAGGAGTGAAGGGATATGATGAGAAGGTGGAGTGAAGGGAAATGATGAGAAGTTGGAGTGAAGGGATATGATGAGAAGGTGGAGTGAAGGAATATGGTTAGAAGGTGGAGTGAAGGGATCTGGGGAGAAGGTGGAGTGAAGGGATATGGTGAGAAGGTGGAGTGAAGGGATATGCTGAGAAGGTGGAGTGAAGGGATATGATGAGAAGGTGCAGTGAAGGGATATGGTGAGAAGGTGGAGTGAAGGGATATGGTGAGAAGGTGGAGTGAAGGGATATGGTGAGAAGGTGGAGTGAAGGGATATGGGGAGAAGGTGGAGAGAAGGGATATGGGGAGCAGGTGGATTGAAGGGATATGGGGAGAAGGTGGAGTGAAGGGATATGGGGAGAAGGTGGAGTGAAGGGATATGGTGAGAAGGTGGAGTGAAGGGTTATGATGAGAAGGTGGAGTGAAGGGATATGGTGAGAAGGTGGAGTGAAGGAATATGGTGAGAAAGTGGAGTGAAGGGATATGGTGAGAAGGTGGAGTGAAGGGATATGGGGAGAAGGTGGAGTGAAGGGATATGGGGAGAAGGTGGAGTGAAGGGAAATGGGGAGAAGGTGGAGTGAAGGGATATGGGGAGAAGGTGGAGTAAAGGGAAATGGTGAGAAGGTGGAGTGAAGGGATATGGTGAGAAGGTGGAGTGAAGGAATATGGTGAGAAGGTGGAGTGAAGGGTTGTGGAGTGAAGGGTTATGTGGAGAAGGTGGAGTGAAGGGATATGGTGAGAAGGTGGAGTGAAGGGATATGGGGAGAAGGTGGAGAGAAGGGATATGGGGAGCAGGTGGAGTGAAGGGATATGGGGAGAAGGTGGAGTGAAGGGATATGGGGAGAAGGTGGAGTGAAGGGATTTGGTGAGAAGGTGGAGTGAAGGGATATGGGGAGAAGGTGGAGTGAAGGGAAATGGTGAGAAGGTGTAGTGAAGGGATATGATGAGAAGGTGGAGTGAAGGGATATGATGAGAAGGTGGAGTGAAGGGATATGATGAGAAGGTGGAGTGAAGGGATATGGGGAGAAGGTGGAGTGAAGGGATATGGTGAGAAGGTGGAGTGAAGGGATATGATGAGAAGGTGGAGTGAAGGGATATGGTGAGAAGGTGGAGTGAAGGGATATGATGAGAAGGTGGAGTGAAGGGATATGGTGAGAAGGTGGAGTGAAGGGATATGGTGAGAAGGTGGAGTGAAGGGATATGGTGAGAAGGTGGAGTGAAGGGATATGATGAGAAGGTGGAGTGAAGGGATATGGTGAGACGGTGGAGTGAAGGGATATGATGAGAAGGTGGAGTGAAGTGATAGGATGAGAAGGTGGAGTGAAGGGATATGGTGAGAAGGTGGAGTGAAGGGATATGATGAGAAGCTGAAGTGAAAGGATATGATTAGAAGGTGGAGTGAAGCAATATGGTGAGAAGGTGGAGTGAAGGGATATGGTGAGAAGGTGGAGTGAAGGGATATGGTGAGAAGGTGGAGTGAAGGGATTTGATGAGAAGGTGGAGTGAAGGGATATGGTGTGAAGGTGGAGTGAAGGGATATGGGGAGAAGCTGGAGTGAAGGGATATGATGAGAAGGTGGAGTGAAGGGATAAAGTGACAAGGTGGAGTGAAGGGATATGGTGAGACGGTGGAGTGAAGTGATATGGTGAGAAGGTGGAGTGAAGGGATATGGTGAGAAGGTGGAGTGAAGGGATATGGTGAGAAGGTGGAGTGAAGGGATATGATGAGAAGGTGGAGTGAACGGATGTGGGGAGAAGGTGGAGTGAAGGGATATGGTGAGAAGGTGGAGTGAAGGGATATGGTGAGAAGGTGGAGTGAAGGGATATGGTTAGAAGGTGGAGTAAGGGAATATGGTGAGAAGGTGGAGTGAAGGTATATGATGAGAAGGTGTAGTGAAGGGATATGATGAGAAGGTGGAGTGAAGGGATATGGGGAGAAGGTGGAGTGAAGGGAAATGGTGATAAGGTGGAGTGAAGGGATATGGTGTGAAGGTGGAGTGAAGGGATATGATGAGATGGTGGAGTGAAGGGATATGGTGAGAAGGTGGAGTGAAGGGATATGATAAGAAGGTGGAGTGAAGGGATATGGTGAGAAGGTGGAGTGAAGGGATATGATGAGAAGCTGTAGTGAAGGGATATGATTAGAAGGTGGAGTGAAGGGATATGGTGAGAAGGTGGAGTGAAGGGATATGGTGTGAAGGTGGAGTGAAGGGATATGGGGAGAAGCTGGAGTGAAGGGATATGATGAGAAGGTGGAGTGAAGGGATATGATGAGAAGGTGGAGTGAAGGTATATGGGGAGAAGGTTGAGTGAAGGGATATGGTGAGAAGGTGGAGTGAAGGGATATGATGAGAAGGTGGAGTGAAGGGTTATGATGAGAAGGTGGAGTGAATGGATATGGTGAGAAGGTGGAGTGAAGGAATATGGTGAGAAGGTGGAGTGAAGGGATATGAGGAGAAGGTGGAGTGAAGGGATATGGGGAGAAGGTGGAATGAAGGGATATGGTGAGAAGGTGGAGTGAAGGGATATGGGGAGAAGGTGGAGTAAAGGTAAATGGTGAGAAGGTGCAGTGAAGGGATATGGGGAGAAGGTGGAGTGAAGGGATATGGGGAGAACGTAGAGTGAAGGGATATTGGGAGAAGGTGGAGTGAAGGGATATGGGGAGAAGGTGGAGTGAAGGGATATGGTGAGAAGGTGGAGTGAAGGGATATGGGGAGAAGGTGGAATGAAGGGATATGGGGAGAAGGTGGAGTAAAGGGAAATGGTGAGAAGGTGGTGTGAAGGGATATGATGAGAAGGTGGAGTGAAGGGATATGATGAGAAGGTGGAGTGAAGGGATATGTTGAGAAGGTGGAGTGAAGGGCTATGGTGAGAAGGTGGAGTGAAGGGATATGATGAGAAGGTGGAGTGAAGGGATATGATGAGAAGGTGGAGTGAAGGGATATGGTGAGAAGGTGGAGTGAAGGGATATGGTGAGAAGGTGGAGTGAAGGGATATGATGAGAAGGTGGAGTGAAGGGATATGGTGAGAAGGTGGAGTGAAGGGATATGGTGAGAAGGTGGAGTGAAGGGATATGGTGAGAAGGTGGAGTGAAGGGATTTGATGAGAAGGTGGAGTGAAGGGATATGGTGTGAAGGTGGAGTGAAGGGATATGATGAGAAGGTGGAGTGAAGGGATATGGTGAGAAGGTGGAGTGAAGGGAGAAGGTGAGAAGGTGGAGTGAAGGGAGAAGGTGAGAAGGTGGATTAAAGGGATATGGTGAGAAGGTGGAGTGAAGGGATATGGTGAGAAGGTGGAGTGAAGGGATAAGGTGAGAAGGTGCAGTGAAGGGATATGGTGAGAAGGTGGAGTGAAGGGATATGGTGAGAAGGTGGAGTGAAGGGATAAGGTGAGAAGGTGGAGTGAAGGGAAATGGTGAGAAGGTGGAGTGAAGGGATATGATGAGAAGGTGGAGTGAAGGGATATGATGAGAAGGTGGAGTGAAGGGATATGATGAGAAGGTGGAGTGAAGGGATATGGTGAGAAGGTGGAGTGAAGGGATATGGTGAGAAGGTGGAGTGAAGGGAGAAGGTGAGAAAGTGGAGTGAACGGATATGGTGAGAAGGTGGAGTGAAGGGATATGATGAGAAGGTGGAGTGAAGGGATATGATGAGAAGGTGGAGTGAAGGGATATGATGAGAAGGTGGAGTGAAGGGATATGGTGAGAAGGTGGAGTGAAGGGATATGGGGAGAAGCTGGAGTGAAGGGATATGGGGAGAAAGTGGAGTGAAGGGATATGATGAGAAGGTGGAGTGAAGGGATATGATGAGAAGGTGGAGTGAAGGGATATGGTGAGAAGGTGGAGTGAAGGGATATGGGGAGAAGCTGGAGTGAAGGGATATGGGGAGAAAGTGGAGTGAAGGGATATGGTGAGAAGGTGGAGTGAAGGGATATGGGGAGAAGGTCGAGTGAAGGGATATGGGGAGAAGGTGGAGTGAAGGGATATGGGGAGAAGGTGGAGTGAAGGGATATGGTGAGAAGGTGGAGTGAAGGGATATGGTGAGAAGGTGGAGTGAAGGGATATGGGGAGAAGGTGGAGTGAAGGGATATGGGGAGAAAGTGGAGTGAAGGGATATGGTGAGAAGGTGGAGTGAAGGGATATGGTGAGAAGGTGGAGTGAAGGGATATGATGAGAAGGTGGAGTGAAGGGATATTGGGAGAAGGGGGAGTGAAGGGATATGGTGAGAAGGTGGAGTGAAGGTATATGGGGAGAAGGTTGAGTGAAGGGATTTGATGAGAAGGTGGAGTGAAGGGATATGGTGTGAAGGTGGAGTGAAGGGATATGATGAGAAGGTGGAGTGAAGGGATATGGTGAGAAGGTGGAGTGAAGGGAGAAGGTGAGAAGGTGGAGTGAAGGGAGAAGGTGAGAAGGTGGATTAAAGGGATATGGTGAGAAGGTGGAGTGAAGGGATATGGTGAGAAGGTGGAGTGAAGGGATAAGGTGAGAAGGTGGAGTGAAGGGATATGGTGAGAAGGTGGACTGAAGGGATATGGTGAGAAGGTGGAGTGAAGGGATAAGGTGAGAAGGTGGAGTGAAGGGAAATGGTGAGAAGGTGGAGTGAAGGGATATGATGAGAAGGTGGAGTGAAGGGATATGGTGAGAAGGTGGAGTGAAGGGAGAAGGTGAGAAGGTGGAGTGAAGGGAGAAGGTGAGAAGGTGGATTAAAGGGATATGGTGAGAAGGTGGAGTGAAGGGATATGGTGAGAAGGTGGAGTGAAGGGATAAGGTGAGAAGGTGCAGTGAAGGGATATGGTGAGAAGGTGGAGTGAAGGGATATGGTGAGAAGGTGGAGTGAAGGGATAAGGTGAGAAGGTGGAGTGAAGGGAAATGGTGAGAAGGTGGAGTGAAGGGATATGATGAGAAGGTGGAGTGAAGGGATATGATGAGAAGGTGGAGTGAAGGGATATGATGAGAAGGTGGAGTGAAGGGATATGGTGAGAAGGTGGAGTGAAGGGATATGGTGAGAAGGTGGAGTGAAGGGAGAAGGTGAGAAAGTGGAGTGAACGGATATGGTGAGAAGGTGGAGTGAAGGGATATGATGAGAAGGTGGAGTGAAGGGATATGATGAGAAGGTGGAGTGAAGGGATATGATGAGAAGGTGGAGTGAAGGGATATGGTGAGAAGGTGGAGTGAAGGGATATGGGGAGAAGCTGGAGTGAAGGGATATGGGGAGAAAGTGGAGTGAAGGGATATGGGGAGAAGGTGGAGTGAAGGGATATGGTGAGAAGGTGGAGTGAAGGGATATGGGGAGAAGGTGGAGTAAAGGTAAATGGTGAAGGGATATGATGAGAAGGTGGAGTGAAGGGATATGATGAGAAGGTGGAGTGAAGGGATATGATGAGAAGGTGGAGTGAAGGGATATGGTGAGAAGGTGGAGTGAAGGGATATGGTGAGAAGGTGGAGTGAAGGGAGAAGGTGAGAAAGTGGAGTGAACGGATATGGTGAGAAGGTGGAGTGAAGGGATATGATGAGAAGGTGGAGTGAAGGGATATGATGAGAAGGTGGAGTGAAGGGATATGATGAGAAGGTGGAGTGAAGGGATATGGTGAGAAGGTGGAGTGAAGGGATATGGGGAGAAGCTGGAGTGAAGGGATATGGGGAGAAAGTGGAGTGAAGGGATATGATGAGAAGGTGGAGTGAAGGGATATGATGAGAAGGTGGAGTGAAGGGATATGGTGAGAAGGTGGAGTGAAGGGATATGGGGAGAAGCTGGAGTGAAGGGATATGGGGAGAAAGTGGAGTGAAGGGATATGGTGAGAAGGTGGAGTGAAGGGATATGGGGAGAAGGTGGAGTGAAGGGATATGGGGAGAAGGTGGAGTGAAGGGATATGGGGAGAAGGTGGAGTGAAGGGATATGGTGAGAAGGTGGAGTGAAGGGATATGGTGAGAAGGTGGAGTGAAGGGATATGGGGAGAAGGTGGAGTGAAGGGATATGGGGAGAAAGTGGAGTGAAGGGATATGGTGAGAAGGTGGAGTGAAGGGATATGATGAGAAGGTGGAGTGAAGGGATATGATGAGAAGGTGGAGTGAAGGGATATGGTGAGAAGGTGGAGTGAAGGGATATGATGAGAAGGTGGAGTGAAGGGATATGATGAGAAGGTGGAGTGAAGGGATATGGTGAGAAGGTGGAGTGAAGGGATATGGTGAGAAGGTGGAGTGAAGGGATATGATGAGAAGGTGGAGTGAAGGGATATGGTGAGAAGGTGGAGTGAAGGGATATGGTGAGAAGGTGGAGTGAAGGGTTATGGTGAGAAGGTGGAGTGAAGGGATTTGATGAGAAGGTGGAGTGAAGGGATATGGTGTGAAGGTGGAGTGAAGGGATATGATGAGAAGGTGGAGTGAAGGGATATGGTGAGAAGGTGGAGTGAAGGGAGAAGGTGAGAAGGTGGAGTGAAGGGAGAAGGTGAGAAGGTGGATTAAAGGGATATGGTGAGAAGGTGGAGTGAAGGGATATGGTGAGAAGGTGGAGTGAAGGGATAAGGTGAGAAGGTGGAGTGAAGGGATATGGTGAGAAGGTGGAGTGAAGGGATATGGTGAGAAGGTGGAGTGAAGGGATAAGGTGAGAAGGTGGAGTGAAGGGAAATGGTGAGAAGGTGGAGTGAAGGGATATGATGAGAAGGTGGAGTGAAGGGATATGATGAGAAGGTGGAGTGAAGGGATATGATGAGAAGGTGGAGTGAAGGGATATGGTGAGAAGGTGGAGTGAAGGGATATGGTGAGAAGGTGGAGTGAAGGGAGAAGGTGAGAAAGTGGAGTGAACGGATATGGTGAGAAGGTGGAGTGAAGGGATATGATGAGAAGGTGGAGTGAAGGGATATGATGAGAAGGTGGAGTGAAGGGATATGATGAGAAGGTGGAGTGAAGGGATATGGTGAGAAGGTGGAGTGAAGGGATATGGGGAGAAGCTGGAGTGAAGGGATATGGGGAGAAAGTGGAGTGAAGGGATATGATGAGAAGGTGGAGTGAAGGGATATGATGAGAAGGTGGAGTGAAGGGATATGGTGAGAAGGTGGAGTGAAGGGATATGGGGAGAAGCTGGAGTGAAGGGATATGGGGAGAAAGTGGAGTGAAGGGATATGGTGAGAAGGTGGAGTGAAGGGATATGGGGAGAAGGTGGAGTGAAGGGATATGGGGAGAAGGTGGAGTGAAGGGATATGGGGAGAAGGTGGAGTGAAGGGATATGGTGAGAAGGTGGAGTGAAGGGATATGGTGAGAAGGTGGAGTGAAGGGATATGGGGAGAAGGTGGAGTGAAGGGATATGGGGAGAAAGTGGAGTGAAGGGATATGGTGAGAAGGTGGAGTGAAGGGATATGGTGAGAAGGTGGAGTGAAGGGATATGATGAGAAGGTGGAGTGAAGGGATATTGGGAGAAGGGGGAGTGAAGGGATATGGTGAGAAGTTGGAGTGAAGGTATATGGGGAGAAGGTTGAGTGAAGGGATATGGTGAGAAGGTGGAGTGAAGGGATATGATGAGAAGGTGGAGTGAAGGGTTATGATGAGAAGGTGGAGTGAATGGATATTGTGAGAAGGTGGAGTGAAGGAATATGGTGAGAAGGTGGAGTGAAGGGATATGAGGAGAAGGTGGAGTGAAGGGATATGGGGAGAAGGTGGAGTGAAGGGATATGGTGAGAAGGTGGAGTGAAGGGATATGGGGAGAAGGTGGAGTAAAGGTAAATGGTGAGAAGGTGCAGTGAAGGGATATGGGGAGAAGGTGGAGTGAAGGGATATGGGGAGAACGTAGAGTGAAGGGATATTGGGAGAAGGTGGAGTGAAGGGATATGGGGAGAAGGTGGAGTGAAGGGATATGATGAGAAGGTGGAGTGAAGGGATATGTTGAGAAGGTGGAGTGAAGGGATATGGTGAGAAGGTGGAGTGAAGGGATATGATGAGAAGGTGGAGTGAAGGGATATGATGAGAAGGTGGAGTGAAGGGATATGGTGAGAAGGTGGAGTGAAGGGATATGGTGAGAAGGTGGAGTGAAGGGATATGATGAGAAGCTGGAGTGAAGGGATATGGTGAGAAGGTGGAGTGAAGGGATATGATGAGAAGGTGGAGTGAAGGGATATGGTGAGAAGGTGGAGTGAAGGGATATGGTGAGAAGGTGGAGTGAAGGGATATGGTGAGAAGGTGGAGTGAAGGGATTTGATGAGAAGGTGGAGTGAAGGGATATGGTGTGAAGGTGGAGTGAAGGGATATGATGAGAAGGTGGAGTGAAGGGATATGGTGAGAAGGTGGAGTGAAGGGAGAAGGTGAGAAGGTGGAGTGAAGGGAGAAGGTGAGAAGGTGGATTAAAGGGATATGGTGAGAAGGTGGAGTGAAGGGATATGGTGTGAAGGTGGAGTGAAGGGATATGATGAGAAGGTGGAGTGAAGGGATATGGTGAGAAGGTGGAGTGAAGGGAGAAGGTGAGAAGGTGGAGTGAAGGGAGAAGGTGAGAAGGTGGATTAAAGGGATATGGTGAGAAGGTGGAGTGAAGGGATATGGTGAGAAGGTGGAGTGAAGGGATAAGGTGAGAAGGTGGAGTGAAGGGATATGGTGAGAAGGTGGAGTGAAGGGATATGGTGAGAAGGTGGAGTGAAGGGATAAGGTGAGAAGGTGGAGTGAAGGGAAATGGTGAGAAGGTGGAGTGAAGGGATATGATGAGAAGGTGGAGTGAAGGGATATGATGAGAAGGTGGAGTGAAGGGATATGATGAGAAGGTGGAGTGAAGGGATATGGTGAGAAGGTGGAGTGAAGGGATATGGTGAGAAGGTGGAGTGAAGGGAGAAGGTGAGAAAGTGGAGTGAACGGATATGGTGAGAAGGTGGAGTGAAGGGATATGATGAGAAGGTGGAGTGAAGGGATATGATGAGAAGGTGGAGTGAAGGGATATGATGAGAAGGTGGAGTGAAGGGATATGGTGAGAAGGTGGAGTGAAGGGATATGGGGAGAAGCTGGAGTGAAGGGATATGGGGAGAAAGTGGAGTGAAGGGATATGATGAGAAGGTGGAGTGAAGGGATATGATGAGAAGGTGGAGTGAAGGGATATGGTGAGAAGGTGGAGTGAAGGGATATGGGGAGAAGCTGGAGTGAAGGGATATGGGGAGAAAGTGGAGTGAAGGGATATGGTGAGAAGGTGGAGTGAAGGGATATGGGGAGAAGGTGGAGTGAAGGGATATGGGGAGAAGGTGGAGTGAAGGGATATGGGGAGAAGGTGGAGTGAAGGGATATGGTGAGAAGGTGGAGTGAAGGGATATGGTGAGAAGGTGGAGTGAAGGGATATGGGGAGAAGGTGGAGTGAAGGGATATGGGGAGAAAGTGGAGTGAAGGGATATGGTGAGAAGGTGGAGTGAAGGGATATGGTGAGAAGGTGGAGTGAAGGGATATGATGAGAAGGTGGAGTGAAGGGATATTGGGAGAAGGGGGAGTGAAGGGATATGGTGAGAAGTTGGAGTGAAGGTATATGGGGAGAAGGTTGAGTGAAGGGATATGGTGAGAAGGTGGAGTGAAGGGATATGATGAGAAGGTGGAGTGAAGGGTTATGATGAGAAGGTGGAGTGAATGGATATTGTGAGAAGGTGGAGTGAAGGAATATGGTGAGAAGGTGGAGTGAAGGGATATGAGGAGAAGGTGGAGTGAAGGGATATGGGGAGAAGGTGGAGTGAAGGGATATGGTGAGAAGGTGGAGTGAAGGGATATGGGGAGAAGGTGGAGTAAAGGTAAATGGTGAGAAGGTGCAGTGAAGGGATATGGGGAGAAGGTGGAGTGAAGGGATATGGGGAGAACGTAGAGTGAAGGGATATTGGGAGAAGGTGGAGTGAAGGGATATGGGGAGAAGGTGGAGTGAAGGGATATGATGAGAAGGTGGAGTGAAGGGATATGTTGAGAAGGTGGAGTGAAGGGATATGGTGAGAAGGTGGAGTGAAGGGATATGATGAGAAGGTGGAGTGAAGGGATATGATGAGAAGGTGGAGTGAAGGGATATGGTGAGAAGGTGGAGTGAAGGGATATGGTGAGAAGGTGGAGTGAAGGGATATGATGAGAAGCTGGAGTGAAGGGATATGGTGAGAAGGTGGAGTGAAGGGATATGATGAGAAGGTGGAGTGAAGGGATATGGTGAGAAGGTGGAGTGAAGGGATATGGTGAGAAGGTGGAGTGAAGGGATATGGTGAGAAGGTGGAGTGAAGGGATTTGATGAGAAGGTGGAGTGAAGGGATATGGTGTGAAGGTGGAGTGAAGGGATATGATGAGAAGGTGGAGTGAAGGGATATGGTGAGAAGGTGGAGTGAAGGGAGAAGGTGAGAAGGTGGAGTGAAGGGAGAAGGTGAGAAGGTGGATTAAAGGGATATGGTGAGAAGGTGGAGTGAAGGGATATGGTGAGAAGGTGGAGTGAAGGGATAAGGTGAGAAGGTGGAGTGAAGGGATATGGTGAGAAGGTGGAGTGAAGGGATATGGTGAGAAGGTGGAGTGAAGGGATAAGGTGAGAAGGTGGAGTGAAGGGAAATGGTGAGAAGGTGGAGTGAAGGGATATGATGAGAAGGTGGAGTGAAGGGATATGATGAGAAGGTGGAGTGAAGGGATATGATGAGAAGGTGGAGTGAAGGGATATGGTGAGAAGGTGGAGTGAAGGGATATGGTGAGAAGGTGGAGTGAAGGGAGAAGGTGAGAAGGTGGAGTGAACGGATATGGTGAGAAGGTGGAGTGAAGGGATATGATGAGAAGGTGGAGTGAAGGGATATGATGAGAAGGTGGAGTGAAGGGATATGATGAGAAGGTGGAGTGAAGGGATATGGTGAGAAGGTGGAGTGAAGGGAAATGGTGAGAAGGTGGAGTGAAGGGATAAGGTGAGAAGGTGGAGTGAAGGGATATGGTGAGAAGGTGGAGTGAAGGGATATGATGGGAAGGTGGAGTGAAGGGATATGATGAGAAGGTGGAGTGAAGGGATATGATGAGAAGGTGGAGTGAAGGGATATGATGAGAAGGTGGAGTGAACGGATATGGGGAGAAGGTGGAGTGAAGGGATATGGTGAGAAGGTGGAGTGAAGGGATATGATGAGAAGGTGGAGTGAACGGATGTCGGGAGAATGTGGAGTGAAGGAATATGGTGAGAAGGTGGAGTGAAGGGATATGGTGAGACGTTGGAGTGAAGTGATATGGTGAGAAGGTGGAGTGAAGGGATATGATGAGAAGGTGGAGTGAACGGATGTGGGGAGAAGGTGGAGTGAAGGGATATGGTGAGAAGGTGGAGTGAAGGGATATGGTGAGAAGGTGGAGTGAAGGGATCTGATGAGAAGGTGGAGTGAAGGGATATAGTGAGAAGGTGGAGTGAAGGGATATAGTGAGAAGGTGGAGTGAAGGGATATGGGGAGAAGGTGGAGTGAAGGGATATGGTGAGAAGGTGGAGTGAAGGGATATGATGAGAAGGTGGAGTGAAGGGATATGGGGAGAAGGTGGAGTGAAGGGATATGGTGATAAGGTGGAGTGAAGGGATATGGTGAGAAGGTGGAGTGAAGGGATATGTTGAGAAGGTGGAGTGAAGGGATATGGTGAGAGGGAGGAGTGAAGGGATATAGTGAGAAGGTGGAGTGAAGGGATATGGGGAGAAGAAGGAGTGAAGGGATATGATGAGAAGGTGGAGTGAAGGGAAATGATGAGAAGTTGGAGTGAAGGGATATGATGAGAAGGTGGAGTGAAGGAATATGGTTAGAAGGTGGAGTGAAGGGATCTGGGGAGAAGGTGGAGTGAAGGGATATGGTGAGAAGGTGGAATGAAGGGATATGCTGAGAAGGTGGAGTGAAGGGA
Source organism: Somniosus microcephalus (assembly GCF_052327205.1). Taxonomy (NCBI): domain Eukaryota; kingdom Metazoa; phylum Chordata; class Chondrichthyes; order Squaliformes; family Somniosidae; genus Somniosus; species Somniosus microcephalus. Next base: position 229,759,495 of record NC_140998.1, read on the forward strand.
TATGATGAGAAGGTGCAGTGAAGGGATATGGTGAGAAGGTGGAGTGAAGGGATATAGTGAGAAGGTGGAGTGAAGGGATATGGTGAGAAGGTGGAGTGAAGGGATATGGGGAGAAGGTGGAGAGAAGGGTTATGGGGAGCAGGTGGATTGAAGGGATATGGGGAGAAGGTGGAGTGAAGGGATATGGGGAGAAGGTGGAGTGAAGGGATATGGTGAGAAGGTGGAGTGAAGGGTTATGATGAGAAGGTGGAGTGAAGGGATATGGTGAGAAGGTGGAGTGAAGGAATATGGTAAGAAAGTGGAGTGAAGGGATATGGTGAGAAGGTGGAGTGAAGGGATATGGGGAGAAGGTGGAGTGAAGGGATATGGGGAGAAGGTGGAGTGAAGGGATATGGGGAGAAGGTGGAGTGAAGGGATATGGGGAGAAGGTGGATTAAAGGGAAATGGTGAGAAGGTGCAGTGAAGGGATATGGTGAGAAGGTGGAGTGAAGGAATATGGTGAGAAGGTGGAGTGAAGGGTTGTGGAGTGAAGGGTTATGTGGAGAAGGTGGAGTGAAGGGATATGGTGAGAAGGTGGAGTGAAGGGGTATGGGGAGAAGGTGGAGAGAAGGGATATGGGGAGCAGGTGGAGTGAAGGGATATGGGGAGAAGGTGGAGTGAAGGGATATGGGGAGAAGGTGGAGTGAAGGGATTTGGTGAGAAGGTGGAGTGAAGGGATATGGGGAGAAGGTGGAGTGAAGGGAAATGGTGAGAAGGTGTAGTGAAGGGATATGATGAGAAGGTGGAGTGAAGGGATATAATGAGAAGGTGGAGTGAAGGGATATGATGAGAAGGTGGAGTGAAGGGATATGGGGAGAAGGTGGAGTGAAGGGATATGGTGAGAAGGTGGAGTGAAGGGATATGATGAGAAGGTGGAGTGAAGGGATATGGTGAGAAGGTGGAGTGAAGGGATATGATGAGAAGGTGGAGTGAAGGGATATGGTGAGAAGGTGGAGTGAAGGGATATGGTGAGAAGGTGGAGTGAAGGGATATGGTGAGAAGGTGGAGTGAAGGGATATGATGAGAAGGTGGAGTGAAGGGATATGGTGAGACGGTGGAGTGAAGGGATATGATGAGAAGGTGGAGTGAAGTGATAGGATGAGAAGGTGGAGTGAAGGGATATGGTGAGAAGGTGGAGTGAAGGGATATGATGAGAAGCTGAAGTGAAAGGATATGATTAGAAGGTGGAGTGAAGCAATATGGTGAGAAGGTGGAGTGAAGGGATATGGTGAGAAGGTGGAGTGAAGGGATATGGTGAGAAGGTGGAGTGAAGGGATTTGATGAGAAGGTGGAGTGAAGGGATATGGTGTGAAGGTGGAGTGAAGGGATATGGGGAGAAGCTGGAGTGAAGGGATATGATGAGAAGGTGGAGTGAAGGGATAAAGTGACAAGGTGGAGTGAAGGGATATAGTGAGACGGTGGAGTGAAGTGATATGGTGAGAAGGTGGAGTGAAGGGATATGGTGAGAAGGTGCAGTGAAGGTATATGGTGAGAAGGTGGAGTGAAGGGATATGATGAGAAGGTGGAGTGAACGGATGTGGGGAGAAGGTGGAGTGAAGGGATATGGTGAGAAGGTGGAGTGAAGGGATATGGTGAGAAGGTGGAGTGAAGGGATATGGTGAGAAGGTGGAGTGAAGGGATATGGTGAGAAGGTGGAGTGAAGGTATATGATGAGAAGGTGTAGTGAAGGGATATGATGAGAAGGTGGAGTGAAGGGATATGGGGAGAAGGTGGAGTGAAGGGAAATGGTGATAAGGTGGAGTGAAGGGATATGGTGTGAAGGTGGAGTGAAGGGATATGATGAGATGGTGGAGTGAAGGGATATGGTGAGAAGGTGGAGTGAAGGGATATGATAAGAAGGTGGAGTGAAGGGATATGGTGAGAAGGTGGAGTGAAGGGATATGATGAGAAGCTGTAGTGAAGGGATATGATTAGAAGGTGGAGTGAAGGGATATGGTGAGAAGGTGGAGTGAAGGGATATGGGGAGAAGCTGGAGTGAAGGGATATGATGAGAAGGTGGAGTGAAGGGATATGATGAGAAGGTGGAGTGAAGGTACATGGGGAGAAGGTTGAGTGAAGGGATATGGTGAGAAGGTGGAGTGAAGGGATATGATGAGAAGGTGGAGTGAAGGGTTATGATGAGAAGGTGGAGTGAATGGATATGGTGAGAAGGTGGAGTGAAGGAATATGGTGAGAAGGTGGAGTGAAGGGATATGAGGAGAAGGTGGAGTGAAGGGATATGGGGAGAAGGTTGAGTGAAGGGATATGGTGAGAAGGTGGAGTGAAGGGATATGGGGAGAAGGTGGAGTAAAGGTAAATGGTGAGAAGGTGCAGTGAAGGGATATGGGGAGAAGGTGGAGTGAAGGGATATGGGGAGAAGTAGAGTGAAGGGATATTGGGAGAAGGTGGAGTGAAGGGATATGGGGAGAAGGTGGAGTGAAGGGATATGGTGAGAAGGTGGAGTGAAGGGATATGGGGAGAAGGTGGAATGAAGGGATATGGGGAGAAGGTGGAGTAAAGGGAAATGGTGAGAAGGTGGTGTGAAGGGATATGATGAGAAGGTGGAGTGAAGGGATATGATGAGAAGGTGGAGTGAAGGGATATGTTGAGAAGGTGGAGTGAAGGGATATGGTGAGAAGGTGGAGTGAAGGGATATGATGAGAAGGTGGAGTGAAGGGATATGATGAGAAGGTGGAGTGAAGGGATATGGTGAGAAGGTGGAGTGAAGGGATATGATGAGAAGGTGGAGTGAAGGGATATGATGAGAAGGTGGAGTGAAGGGATATGGTGAGAAGGTGGAGTGAAGGGATATGATGAGAAGGTGGAGTGAAGGGATATGGTGAGAAGGTGGAGTGAAGGGATATGGTGAGAAGGTGGAGTGAAGGGATATGGTGAGAAGGTGGAGTGAAGGGATTTGATGAGAAGGTGGAGTGAAGGGATATGGTGTGAAGGTGGAGTGAAGGGATATGATGAGAAGGTGGAGTGAAGGGATATGTTGAGAAGGTGGAGTGAAGGGAGAAGGTGAGAAGGTGGAGTGAAGGGAGAAGGTGAGAAGGTGGATTAAAGGGATATGGTGAGAAGGTGGAGTGAAGGGATATGGTGAGAAGGTGGAGTGAAGGGATAAGGTGAGAAGGTGGAGTGAAGGGATATGGTGAGAAGGTGGAGTGAAGGGATATGGTGAGAAGGTGGAGTGAAGGGATAAGGTGAGAAGGTGGAGTGAAGGGAAATGGTGAGAAGGTGGAGTGAAGGGATATGATGAGAAGGTGGAGTGAAGGGATATGATGAGAAGGTGGAGTGAAGGGATATGATGAGAAGGTGGAGTGAAGGGATATGGTGAGAAGGTGGAGTGAAGGGATATGGTGAGAAGGTGGAGTGAAGGGAGAAGGTGAGAAGGTGGAGTGAACGGATATGGTGAGAAGGTGGAGTGAAGGGATATGATGAGAAGGTGGAGTGAAGGGATATGATGAGAAGGTGGAGTGAAGGGATATGATGAGAAGGTGGAGTGAAGGGATATGGTGAGAAGGTGGAGTGAAGGGATATGGTGAGAAGGTGGAGTGAAGGGATAAGGTGAGAAGGTGGAGTGAAGGGATATGGTGAGAAGGTGGAGTGAAGGGATATGATGAGAAGGTGGAGTGAAGGGATATGATGAGAAGGTGGAGTGAAGGGATATGATGAGAAGGTGGAGTGAAGGGATATGATGAGAAGGTGGAGTGAACGGATATGGGGAGAAGGTGGAGTGAAGGGATATGGTGAGAAGGTGGAGTGAAGGGATATGATGAGAAGGTGGAGTGAACGGATGTGGGGAGAATGTGGAGTGAAGGAATATGGTGAGAAGGTGGAGTGAAGGGATATGGTGAGACGTTGGAGTGAAGGGATATGGTGAGAAGGTGGAGTGAAGGGATATGATGAGAAGGTGGAGTGAACGGATGTGGGGAGAAGGTGGAGTGAAGGGATATGGTGAGAAGGTGGAGTGAAGGGATATGGTGAGAAGGTGGAGTGAAGGGATATGATGAGAAGGTGGAGTGAAGGGATATAGTGAGAAGGTGGAGTGAAGGGATATAGTGAGAAGGTGGAGTGAAGGGATATGGGGAGAAGGTTGAGTGAAGGGATATGGTGAGAAGGTGGAGTGAAGGGATATGATGAGAAGGTGGAGTGAAGGGATATGGGGAGAAGGTGGAGTGAAGGGATACGGTGATAAGGTGGAGTGAAGGGATATGGTGAGAAGGTGGAGTGAAGGGATATGTTGAGAAGGTGGAGTGAAGGGATATGGTGAGAGGGAGGAGTGAAGGGATATAGTGAGAAGGTGGAGTGAAGGGATATGGGGAGAAGAAGGAGTGAAGGGATATGATGAGAAGGTGGAGTGAAGGGAAATGATGAGAAGTTGGAGTGAAGGGATATGATGAGAAGGTGGAGTGAAGGAATATGGTTAGAAGGTGGAGTGAAGGGATCTGGGGAGAAGGTGGAGTGAAGGGATATGGTGAGAAGGTGGAGTGAAGGGATATGCTGAGAAGGTGGAGTGAAGGGATATGATGAGAAGGTGCAGTGAAGGGATATGGTGAGAAGGTGGAGTGAAGGGATATGGTGAGAAGGTGGAGTGAAGGGATATGGTGAGAAGGTGGAGTGAAGGGATATGGGGAGAAGGTGGAGAGAAGGGATATGGGGAGCAGGTGGATTGAAGGGATATGGGGAGAAGGTGGAGTGAAGGGATATGGGGAGAAGGTGGAGTGAAGGGATATGGTGAGAAGGTGGACTGAAGGGATATGATGAGAAGGTGGAGTGAAGGGATATGGTGAGAAGGTGGAGTGAAGGGATATGGTGAGAAGGTGGAGTGAAGGAATATGGTGAGAAAGTGGAGTGAAGGGATATGGTGAGAAGGTGGAGTGAAGGGATATGGGGAGAAGGTGGAGTGAAGGGATATGGGGAGAAGGTGGAGTGAAGGGATATGGGGAGAAGGTGGAGTGAAGGGATATGGGGAGAAGGTGGAGTAAAGGGAAATGGTGAGAAGGTGGAGTGAAGGGATATGGTGAGAAGGTGGAGTGAAGGAATATGGTGAGAAGGTGGAGTGAAGGGTTGTGGAGTGAAGGGTTATGTGGAGAAGGTGGAGTGAAGGGATATGGTGAGAAGGTGGAGTGAAGGGATATGGGGAGAAGGTGGAGAGAAGGGATATGGGGAGCAGGTGGAGTGAAGGGATATGGGGAGAAGGTGGAGTGAAGGGATATGGGGAGAAGGTGGAGTGAAGGGATTTGGTGAGAAGGTGGAGTGAAGGGATATGGGGAGAAGGTGGAGTGAAGGGAAATGGTGAGAAGGTGTAGTGAAGGGATATGATCAGAAGGTGGAGTGAAGGGATATGGTGAGAAGGTGGAGTGAAGGGATATGATGAGAAGGTGGAGTGAAGGGATATGGTGAGAAGGTGGAGTGAAGGGATATGATGAGAAGGTGGAGTGAAGGGATATGGTGAGAAGGTGGAGTGAAGGGATATGGTGAGAAGGTGGAGTGAAGGGATATGGTGAGAAGGTGGAGTGAAGGGATATGATGAGAAGGTGGAGTGAAGGGATATGGTGAGACGGTGGAGTGAAGGGATATGATGAGAAGGTGGAGTGAAGTGATAGGATGAGAAGGTGGAGTGAAGGGATATGGTGAGAAGGTGGAGTGAAGGGATATGATGAGAAGCTGAAGTGAAAGGATATGATTAGAAGGTGGAGTGAAGCAATATGGTGAGAAGGTGGAGTGAAGGGATATGGTGAGAAGGTGGAGTGAAGGGATATGGTGAGAAGGTGGAGTGAAGGGATTTGATGAGAAGGTGGAGTGAAGGGATATGGTGTGAAGGTGGAGTGAAGGGATATGGGGAGAAGCTGGAGTGAAGGGATATGATGAGAAGGTGGAGTGAAGGGATAAAGTGACAAGTTGGAGTGAAGGGATATAGTGAGACGGTGGAGTGAAGTGATATGGTGAGAAGGTGGAGTGAAGGGATATGGTGAGAAGGTGGAGTGAAGGAATATGGTGAGAAGGTGGAGTGAAGGGTTGTGGAGTGAAGGGTTATGTGGAGAAGGTGGAGTGAAGGGATATGGGGAGAAGGTGGAGAGAAGGGATATGGGGAGCAGGTGGAGTGAAGGGATATGGGGAGAAGGTGGAGTGAAGGGATATGGGGAGAAGGTGGAGTGAAGGGATTTGGTGAGAAGGTGGAGTGAAGGGATATGGGGAGAAGGTGGAGTGAAGGGAAATGGTGAGAAGGTGGAGTGAAGGGATATGATGAGAAGGTGGAGTGAAGGGATATGGTGAGAAGGTGGAGTGAAGGGATATGATGAGAAGGTGGAGTGAAGGGATATGGTGAGAAGGTGGAGTGAAGGGATATGGTGAGAAGGTGGAGTGAAGGGATATGGTGAGAAGGTGGAGTGAAGGGATATGATGAGAAGGTGGAGTGAAGGGATATGGTGAGACGGTGGAGTGAAGGGATATGATGAGAAGGTGGAGTGAAGTGATAGGATGAGAAGGTGGAGTGAAGGGATATGGTGAGAAGGTGGAGTGAAGGGATATGATGAGAAGCTGAAGTGAAAGGATATGATTAGAAGGTGGAGTGAAGCAATATGGTGAGAAGGTGGAGTGAAGGGATATGGTGAGAAGGTGGAGTGAAGGGATATGGTGAGAAGGTGGAGTGAAGGGATTTGATGAGAAGGTGGAGTGAAGGGATATGGTGTGAAGGTGGAGTGAAGGGATATGGGGAGAAGCTGGAGTGAAGGGATATGATGAGAAGGTGGAGTGAAGGGATAAAGTGACAAGGTGGAGTGAAGGGATATAGTGAGACGGTGGAGTGAAGTGATATGGTGAGAAGGTGGAGTGAAGGGATATGGTGAGAAGGTGGAGTGAAGGGATATGGTGAGAAGGTGGAGTGAAGGGATATGATGAGAAGGTGGAGTGAACGGATGTGGGGAGAAGGTGGAGTGAAGGGATATGGTGAGAAGGTGGAGTGAAGGGATATGGTGAGAAGGTGGAGTGAAGGGATATGGTGAGAAGGTGGAGTGAAGGGATATGGTGAGAAGGTGGAGTGAAGGTATATGTTAAGTATGTGTATTGTATTGAACAATTAACACAAAGACTTAAACGTATAACTCAAACAGGCCTTTACTGGTTGGAGGTAGGGACTGCACATAGGTCTTTACTTCATGCCCACAGGCGGGAACTGAGGGGGATCAGTACCCACAGTACTATTTATACCCCTATGGCCAGGAGTGGTACTGCGTATCACTACGCCCAACAAGTAGTGCAGTCCTGTCCATAGGTTCAAAGTAGCACACATATTACATACACAACATTCCTCCCTTCCTAGCTTTACAGTCATCTCCCCATTTAACATAACGTAATAACATATATACATATATAACTTCAGGTTTACATAACAGAATAACATAGATACATAGATAACTTCATGTCAAAAACAGATCACAGATTCAGTCTCTGCGGAAAACAGTTCACAGATTCAATCTCTGTGGTGTAGTCGGTTCACGTTGCTAGAGTGACTCATTCAATAGTCCTTCCATGGATTTAACAGTTTGAACTTCCGAACTGAATTGGCTCCGTTCGGAGGGACCACGTGTGTGATCTGGTAGAGGTGATAATGGTTCAGATGGGTCATCTTCTGTTTTTACTTTTCCTTTTCTGCTTCTTGGAGACTCTCTGGGCTCCATTGTCAGCTGCCACAGCTGCCAGCTGCATGCGCAGTTCCTCCTTCTCTTCCTCCTGTTTCCGTCGTAGAGCCAGCTTCTCCCGATGTTCCGTAGACTTTTGGTGCTCCTCCATGATTTCTGCACTTTGGGAGTCGAAGTTACAAGCTGGGCAGGACAGGACATCGTAATATTCGGTGTCGTCCTGAGCTAGACCAGTGAGAGGGTCGTCTATTTCCTCCATATCCAGCTGGACGTTAGCCAGCTCTTGTTCCAAATCCAGACATCTTTCCTGAAGAGACTTCTTCATGTGTACCTCTGCATCCAGCTTTTTCTGGGCTTTCAGCAAGTCGTTTACTAGTGACCTCATTTGTGATTTTAATACTTCAACTTCCTTTGGAGATTGATTGATCGGACTATGCAATCCCTCTACCGGAGCAGCTGTTTCAGCGGTCTGTTGTTCTACGTTGACGTGAGTCAGCGTACTTTTGACATCCAAGGGCTGCTCTGTTGCAGTCATCTCAGTCTGTGTTGCCACCTCAGCTCTTCCAATAACCTTTGAGAGCTCCGAACCCCTTTCGTTTGAATATTGAAGTTCATGTTCAAGTTTTTCCCATTTCAGAGTCCTGTCCTTCAGCATATGCAGGAGTTGGCTGACCGTTAACTCCTCTGACATCAGACGTTTTGTGTGCTCCTGCTCCATTTTCTCCATCAGCTGCTTCTGTTGTCTTTCCAGATTCTCCAACTCTATATCAAAGAACTCTTTCGTTGCATTCAACTCTTGCTCAAAACGGCGAAGCATTTGTTCTAATTGCTGTTGTAGTTTGAAATGGAGTTGAGTTCGAGCCCGGTGTCCCTCAGAAATGGGCACATCAGTAGACTTGCCAGACTCAGAATCCACAGTTAAACTATGTTGTTGTTGCTCAGTGGAATTCTGTGCTGAAACTTTGTCTTTTGCACCTGAGTTGGGCTTACCATCATCCGTTCCAGAGTCTGGGCCGACTATCTTCACCGAGTTCTCACTCGTTATTGTTTGTAGGAAATGCCAGTCCATATTCATTTTCCTAATCCACTCCCGTCCTAGTAGTGGAGAACCTCCTTCAGATATCACATATAAGTCCATTATTTGACTGTCTTCGCCCTTGTGGACCACTGCAACCTCTATTTTCCCGATGGGGTACACTCTTTGCCCCGTGTATGTTTTCAATATAATCCCCGTATCCTGTAGGGGAATATGTTGGAATAACTTTCCGTAATCTTTCTTATTTATGACCGTCAATGCCGATCCAGTGTCCAATTCCAGTTTTACTTGGACTCCTTCTATCTGAAGAGTGACCCAAATTGTCTGGAGGTCTGCACCCTTACCAGCGTTGAGTACTCTTAAGCTAGCCAGTTCATTACAGCTTAAGCTAGCCAGTTCATTACTGCTAGCGTCTGAATCGGACTCCTGTTCGGTCACCTTGTGTACCTTTGCGTATTTTCCTTGCGGTGACTTCTTGTTGCTAGTCTTCTTCCCTGACCTGCATACTCTAGCTATATGTCCAAGCCTACCACAAGTTCTACATTCTTGGTTTTTAAACCAACACTGGTTCTGATCATGCGTTGTCTTTCCACAACGATAACATTTGCCAGAACTCACACCCAATTTGTGTGCACTGAGCTCCGGTGACCGTAGCTGCATTACTGCCGTGCCTCTCGCTGCGGCTTCGTGTGCTGCTGCCATAGTGACCGCCTTCTCAAGCGTCAGCTCATTCTCCTCGAGCAGTCGCTTTTGTGTATCCTGTTTAAATAAACCACACACAAATTTGTCTCGTAGTGCATCTGTCAATCCCGTTCCAAACTGGCAATATTTCGCTAATTTACGCAATTCCAACAAATATTCAGCATTGCTTTCATGCTGCAGCTGCCTTCTGTCGTAAAATTTAAATCGTTCCGCTAGCATCAGCGGCGTGGGGTTTAGATGATCTTTCAGGACAGTAACAATCTCATCGAACGTCTTATCCGCCGGTTCATCTGGTGATAACAGGTGTTTCAATTGCCCGTACGTCTTCGCACCCATTAAATTTAATAATGTTAGAGCTTTATCTTGGTCACGAATTTTATTGGCCTTACAATAATTTTTTACTCTTTCAACATATATGGCCCAATCTTCGAGGTCACTATCAAAGGTGCTAATATTCCCGTGTTTAGGCATTGTAGATTTGCAATTTCTCAGATTTTATTTTCTTTACTTGTTATCAAAGATGGCGGCTTCCCGCTCTTGCCGTCGTCCTCCGCCCACAAAATGGCGGTTTTCCCGCGCTTGGCGGTCTTCACCCGTCCCCCGACGCCGTCTCCCTTCAGCCCTCGAGTGCGGCCCTTATCTTCGCCGCGATCGATAGCCCGCGCTGTGCACAGCGACTCTCGCACCTTGAGCTTCTGCAGCCGCCGCGCCTTTCAGTCCGAGTGCGGCTCTTATCTTTGGTCCCGATCGCTGGCCCGGCTGCGCCCCTCACTTCAAAGCGGCCCGGCCCTTATCTGCCGATCGCTATCGCACTACCTCTCTCTCTTCCCCAGTCCTGTCTTTACTCCGGTTCACAAGCTGATGGAGGCTTCAGGGTCCTAATGCCTGTCCCTTCCAGTCGCTGGAAGCTGTCAGGATTTCTGCTGCCCTTCAGTTTTGAGTGGGGTGTTGAGGATTGAAACCTCTCTTCAACGTCCTGTCTTTGGACGAAGCCGCCTGGAATAACTGGCGCAGGGTTCGAACCGACCCGTCGCCAGTGTTAAGTATGTGTATTGTATTGAACAATTAACACAAAGACTTAAACATATAACTCAAACAGGCCTTTACTGGTTGGAGGTAGGGACTGCACATAGGTCTTTACTTCATGCCCACAGGCGGGAACTGAGGGGGATCAGTACCCACAGTACTATTTATACCCCTATGGCCAGGAGTGGTACTGTGTATCACTACGCCCAACAAGTAGTGCAGTCCTGTCCATAGGTTCAAAGTAGCACACATATTACAAACACAACAGTATATGATGAGAAGGTGTAGTGAAGGGATATGATGAGAAGGTGGAGTGAAGGGATATGGGGAGAAGGTGGAGTGAAGGGAAATGGTGATAAGGTGGAGTGAAGGGATATGGTGTGAAGGTGGAGTGAAGGGATATGGTGAGAAGGTGGAGTGAAGGGATATGATAAGAAGGTGGAGTGAAGGGATATGGTGAGAAGGTGGAGTGAAGGGATATGATGAGAAGCTGTAGTGAAGGGATATGATTAGAAGGTGGAGTGAAGGGATATGGTGAGAAGGTGGAGTGAAGGGATATGGGGAGAAGCTGGAGTGAAGGGATATGATGAGAAGGTGGAGTGAAGGGATATGATGAGAAGGTGGAGTGAAGGGATATGGTGAGAAGGTGGAGTGAAGGGATATGGTGAGAAGGTGGAGTGAAGGGATATGGTGAGAAGGTGGAGTGAAGGGATATGGTGAGAAGGTGAAGTGAAGGGATATGGTGAGAAGGTGGAATGAAGGGATATGCAGAGAAGGTGGAGTGAAGGGATATGATGAGAAGGTGCAGTGAAGGGATATGATGAGAAGGTGGAGTGAAGGGATATGATGAGAAGGTGGAGTGAAGGGGTATGGTGAGAAGGTGGAGTGAAGGGATATGGGGAGAAAGTGGAGTGAAGGGATATGGGGAGAAGGTGGAGTGAAGGGAAATGGTGAGAAGGTGGAGTGAAGGGATATGATGAGAAGGTGCAGTGAAGGGATATGGGGAGAAGGTGGGGTGAAGGGATATGATGAGAAGGTGGAGTGAAGGGATATGGGGAGAAGGTGGAATGAAGGGATATGGTGAGAAGGTGGAGTGAAGGTATATGGGGAGAAGGTTGAGTGAAGGGATATGATGAGAAGGTGGCGAAGGGATATGGGGAGAAGGTGGAGTGAAGGGATATGGTGAGAAGGTGGAGTGAAGGGATATGGTGAGACGGTGGAGTGAAGGGATATGGTGAGAAGGTGGAGTGAAGGGATATGGTGAGAAGGTGAAGTGAAGGGATATGGGGAGAAGGTGGAGTGAAGGGATATGGTGAGAAGGTGGAGTGAAGGGAAATGATGAGAAGGTGGAGTGAAGGGATATGATCAGAAGGTGGAGTGAAGGGATATGTTGAGAGTGTGGAGTGAAGGGATATGGTGTGAAGGTGGAGTGAAGGGATATGGTGAGAAGGTGGAGTGAAGGGATATGGTGAGAAGGTGGAGTGAAGGGATATGATGAGAAGGTGGAGTGAAGGGATATGATGAGAAGGTGGAGTGAAGGGATATGGTGAGAAGGTGGAGTGAAGGGATATGGGGAGAAGCTGGAGTGAAGGGATATGGGGAGAAAGTGGAGTGAAGGGATATGGTGAGAAGGTGGAGTGAAGGGATATGGGGAGAAGGTGGAGTGAAGGGATATGGGGAGAAGGTGGAGAGAAGGGATATGGGGAGAAGGTGGAGTGAAGGGATATGGTGAGAAGGTGGAGTGAAGGGATATGGTGAGAAGGTGGAGTGAAGGGATATGGGGAGAAGGTGGAGTGAAGGGATATGGGGAGAAAGTGGAGTGAAGGGATATGGTGAGAAGGTGGAGTGAAGGGATATGGTGAGAAGGTGGAGTGAAGGGATATGATGAGAAGGTGGAGTGAAGGGATATTGGGAGAAGGGGGAGTGAAGGGATATGGTGAGAAGGTGGAGTGAAGGTATATGGGGAGAAGGTTGAGTGAAGGGATATGGTGAGAAGGTGGAGTGAAGGGATATGATGAGAAGGTGGAGTGAAGGGTTATGATGAGAAGGTGGAGTGAATGGATATGGTGAGAAGGTGGAGTGAAGGAATATGGTGAGAAGGTGGAGTGAAGGGATATGAGGAGAAGGTGGAGTGAAGGGATATGGGGAGAAGGTGGAGTGAAGGGATATGGTGAGAAGGTGGAGTGAAGGGATATGGGGAGAAGGTGGAGTAAAGGTAAATGGTGAGAAGGTGTAGTGAAGGGATATGGGGAGAAGGTGGAGTGAAGGGATATGGGGAGAACGTAGAGTGAAGGGATATTGGGAGAAGGTGGAGTGAAGGGATATGGGGAGAAGGTGGAGTGAAGGGATATGGTGAGAAGGTGGAGTGAAGGGATATGGGGAGAAGGTGGAATGAAGGGATATGGGGAGAAGGTGGAGTAAAGGGAAATGGTGAGAAGGTGGTGTGAAGGGATATGATGAGAAGGTGGGTTGAAGGGATATGATGAGAAGGTGGAGTGAAGGGATATGTTGAGAAGGTGGAGTGAAGGGATATGGTGAGAAGGTGGAGTGAAGGGATATGATGAGAAGGTGGAGTGAAGGGATATGATGAGAAGGTGGAGTGAAGGGATATGGTGAGAAGGTGGAGTGAAGGGATATGGTGAGAAGGTGGAGTGAAGGGATATGATGAGAAGGTGGAGTGAAGGGATATGGTGAGAAGGTGGAGTGAAGGGATATGATGAGAAGGTGGAGTGAAGGGATATGGTGAGAAGGTGGAGTGAAGGGATATGGTGAGAAGGTGGAGTGAAGGGATATGGTGAGAAGGTGGAGTGAAGGGATTTCATGAGAAGGTGGAGTGAAGGGATATGGTGTGAAGGTGGAGTGAAGGGATATGATGAGAAGGTGGAGTGAAGGGATATGGTGAGAAGGTGGAGTGAAGGGAGAAGGTGAGAAGGTGGAGTGAAGGGAGAAGGTGAGAAGGTGGATTAAAGGGATATGGTGAGAAGGTGGAGTGAAGGGATATGGTGAGAAGGTGGAGTGAAGGGATAAGGTGAGAAGGTGGAGTGAAGGGATATGGTGAGAAGGTGGAGTGAAGGGATATGGTGAGAAGGTGGAGTGAAGGGATAAGGTGAGAAGGTGGAGTGAAGGGAAATGGTGAGAAGGTGGAGTGAAGGGATATGATGAGAAGGTGGAGTGAAGGGATATGATGAGAAGGTGGAGTGAAGGGATATGATGAGAAGGTGGAGTGAAGGGATATGGTGAGAAGGTGGAGTGAAGGGATATGGTGAGAAGGTGGAGTGAAGGGAGAAGGTGAGAAGGTGGAGTGAACGGATATGGTGAGAAGGTGGAGTGAAGGGATATGATGAGAAGGTGGAGTGAAGGGATATGATGAGAAGGTGGAGTGAAGGGATATGATGAGAAGGTGGAGTGAAGGGATATGGTGAGAAGGTGGAGTGAAGGGATATGGTGAGAAGGTGGAGTGAAGGGATAAGGTGAGAAGGTGGAGTGAAGGGATATGGTGAGAAGGTGGAGTGAAGGGATATGATGAGAAGGTGGAGTGAAGGGATATGATGAGAAGGTGGAGTGAAGGGATATGATGAGAAGGTGGAGTGAAGGGATATGATGAGAAGGTGGAGTGAACGGATATGGGGAGAAGGTGGAGTGAAGGGATATGGTGAGAAGGTGGAGTGAAGGGATATGATGAGAAGGTGGAGTGAACGGATGTGGGGAGAATGTGGAGTGAAGGAATATGGTGAGAAGGTGGAGTGAAGGGATATGGTGAGACGTTGGAGTGAAGGGATATGGTGAGAAGGTGGAGTGAAGGGATATGATGAGAAGGTGGAGTGAACGGATGTGGGGAGAAGGTGGAGTGAAGGGATATGGTGAGAAGGTGGAGTGAAGGGATATGGTGAGAAGGTGGAGTGAAGGGATATGATGAGAAGGTGGAGTGAAGGGATATAGTGAGAAGGTGGAGTGAAGAGATATAGTGAGAAGGTGGAGTGAAGGGATATGGGGAGAAGGTGGAGTGAAGGGATATGGTGAGAAGGTGGAGTGAAGGGATATGATGAGAAGGTGGAGTGAAGGGATATGGGGAGAAGGTGGAGTGAAGGGATATGGTGATAAGGTGGAGTGAAGGGATATGGTGAGAAGGTGGAGTGAAGGGATATGTTGAGAAGGTGGAGTGAAGGGATATGGTGAGAGGGAGGAGTGAAGGGATATAGTGAGAAGGTGGAGTGAAGGGATATGGGGAGAAGAAGGAGTGAAGGGATATGATGAGAAGGTGGAGTGAAGGGAAATGATGAGAAGTTGGAGTGAAGGGATATGATGAGAAGGTGGAGTGAAGGAATATGGTTAGAAGGTGGAGTGAAGGGATCTGGGGAGAAGGTGGAGTGAAGGGATATGGTGAGAAGGTGGAGTGAAGGGATATGCTGAGAAGGTGGAGTGAAGGGATATGATGAGAAGGTGCAGTGAAGGGATATGGTGAGAAGGTGGAGTGAAGGGATATGGTGAGAAGGTGGAGTGAAGGGATATGGTGAGAAGGTGGAGTGAAGGGATATGGGGAGAAGGTGGAGAGAAGGGATATGGGGAGCAGGTGGATTGAAGGGATATGGGGAGAAGGTGGAGTGAAGGGATATGGGGAGAAGGTGGAGTGAAGGGATATGGTGAGAAGGTGGAGTGAAGGGTTATGATGAGAAGGTGGAGTGAAGGGATATGGTGAGAAGGTGGAGTGAAGGAATATGGTGAGAAAGTGGAGTGAAGGGATATGGTGAGAAGGTGGAGTGAAGGGATATGGGGAGAAGGTGGAGTGAAGGGATATGGGGAGAAGGTGCAGTGAAGGGATATGGGGAGAAGGTGGAGTGAAGGGATATGGGGAGAAGGTGGAGTAAAGGGAAATGGTGAGAAGGTGGAGTGAAGGGATATGGTGAGAAGGTGGAGTGAAGGAATATGGTGAGAAGGTGGAGTGAAGGGTTGTGGAGTGAAGGGTTATGTGGAGAAGGTGGAGTGAAGGGATATGGTGAGAAGGTGGAGTGAAGGGATATGGGGAGAAGGTGGAGAGAAGGGATATGGGGAGCAGGTGGAGTGAAGGAATATGGGGAGAAGGTGGAGTGAAGGGATATGGGGAGAAGGTGGAGTGAAGGGATTTGGTGAGAAGGTGGAGTGAAGGGATATGGGGAGAAGGTGGAGTGAAGGGAAATGGTGAGAAGGTGTAGTGAAGGGATATGATGAGAAGGTGGAGTGAAGGGATATGATGAGAAGGTGGAGTGAAGGGATATGATGAGAAGGTGGAGTGAAGGGATATGGGGAGAAGGTGGAGTGAAGGGATATGGTGAGAAGGTGGAGTGAAGGGATATGATGAGAAGGTGGAGTGAAGGGATATGATGAGAAGGTGGAGTGAAGTGATAGGATGAGAAGGTGGAGTGAAGGGATATGGTGAGAAGGTGGAGTGAAGGGATATGATGAGAAGCTGAAGTGAAAGGATATGATTAGAAGGTGGAGTGAAGCAATATGGTGAGAAGGTGGAGTGAAGGGATATGGTGAGAAGGTGGAGTGAAGGGATATGGTGAGAAGGTGGAGTGAAGGGATTTGATGAGAAGGTGGAGTGAAGGGATATGGTGCGAAGGTGGAGTGAAGGGATATGGGGAGAAGCTGGAGTGAAGGGATATGATGAGAAGGTGGAGTGAAGGGATAAAGTGACAAGGTGGAGTGAAGGGATATAGTGAGACGGTGGAGTGAAGTGATATGGTGAGAAGGTGGAGTGAAGGGATATGGTGAGAAGGTGGAGTGAAGGGATATGGTGAGAAGGTGGAGTGAAGGGATATGATGAGAAGGTGGAGTGAAGGGATATGGTGAGAAGGTGGAGTGAAGGGATATGATGAGAAGGTGGAGTGAACGGATGTGGGGAGAAGGTGGAGTGAAGGGATATGGTGAGAAGGTGGAGTGAAGGGATATGGTGAGACGGTGGAGTGAAGGGATATGATGAGAAGGTGGAGTGAACGGATATGGTGAGAAGGTGGAGTTAAGGGATATGATGAGAAGGTGGAGTGAAGGGATATGGTGAGAAGGTGGAGTGAAGGGATACGGTGAGAAGGTGGAGTGAAGGGAAATGGTGAGAAGGTGGAGTGAAGGGATATGGTGAGAAGGTGGAGTGAAGGGATATGGTGAGAAGGTGGAGTGAAGGGATATGGTGAGAAGGTGGAGTGAAGGGATATGGTGAGAAGGTGCAGTGAAGGGATATGGTGAGAAGGTGGAGTGAAGGGATATGCTGAGAAGGTGGAGTGAAGGGATATGATGAGAAGGTGCAGTGAAGGGATATGGTGAGAAGGTGGAGTGAAGGGATATGGTGAGAAGGTGGAATGAAGGGGTATGGGGAGAAGGTGGAGTGAAGGGATATGGGGAGAAGGTGGAGTGAAGGGATATGGTGAGAAGGTGGAGTGAAGGGATATGGTGAGAAGGTGGAGTGAAGGGATATGGTGAGACGTTGGAGTGAAGGGATATGGTGAGAAGGTGGAGTGAAGGGATATGATGAGAAGGTGGAGTGAACGGATGTGGGGAGAAGGTGGAGTGAAGGGATATGGTGAGAAGGTGGAGTGAAGGGATATGGTGAGAAGGTGGAGTGAAGGGATATGATGAGAAGGTGGAGTGAAGGGATATAGTGAGAAGGTGGAGTGAAGGGATATAGTGAGAAGGTGGAGTGAAGGGATATGGGGAGAAGGTGGAGTGAAGGGATATGGTGAGAAGGTGGAGTGAAGGGATATGATGAGAAGGTGGAGTGAAGGGATATGGGGAGAAGGTGGAGTGAAGGGATATGGTGATAAGGTGGAGTGAAGGGATATGGTGAGAAGGTGGAGTGAAGGGATATGTTGAGAAGGTGGAGTGAAGGGATATGGTGAGAGGGAGGAGTGAAGGGATATAGTGAGAAGGTGGAGTGAAGGGATATGGGGAGAAGAAGGAGTGAAGGGATATGATGAGAAGGTGGAGTGAAGGGAAATGATGAGAAGTTGGAGTGAAGGGATATGATGAGAAGGTGGAGTGAAGGAATATGGTTAGAAGGTGGAGTGAAGGGATCTGGGGAGAAGGTGGAGTGAAGGGATATGGTGAGAAGGTGGAGTGAAGGGATATGCTGAGAAGGTGGAGTGAAGGGATATGATGAGAAGGTGCAGTGAAGGGATATGGTGAGAAGGTGGAGTGAAGGGATATGGTGAGAAGGTGGAGTGAAGGGATATGGTGAGAAGGTGGAGTGAAGGGATATGGGGAGAAGGTGGAGAGAAGGGATATGGGGAGCAGGTGGATTGAAGGGATATGGGGAGAAGGTGGAGTGAAGGGATATGGGGAGAAGGTGGAGTGAAGGGATATGGTGAGAAGGTGGAGTGAAGGGTTATGATGAGAAGGTGGAGTGAAGGGATATGGTGAGAAGGTGGAGTGAAGGAATATGGTGAGAAAGTGGAGTGAAGGGATATGGTGAGAAGGTGGAGTGAAGGGATATGGGGAGAAGGTGGAGTGAAGGGATATGGGGAGAAGGTGCAGTGAAGGGATATGGGGAGAAGGTGGAGTGAAGGGATATGGGGAGAAGGTGGAGTAAAGGGAAATGGTGAGAAGGTGGAGTGAAGGGATATGGTGAGAAGGTGGAGTGAAGGAATATGGTGAGAAGGTGGAGTGAAGGGTTGTGGAGTGAAGGGTTATGTGGAGAAGGTGGAGTGAAGGGATATGGTGAGAAGGTGGAGTGAAGGGATATGGGGAGAAGGTGGAGAGAAGGGATATGGGGAGCAGGTGGAGTGAAGGAATATGGGGAGAAGGTGGAGTGAAGGGATATGGGGAGAAGGTGGAGTGAAGGGATTTGGTGAGAAGGTGGAGTGAAGGGATATGGGGAGAAGGTGGAGTGAAGGGAAATGGTAAGAAGGTGTAGTGAAGGGATATGATGAGAAGGTGGAGTGAAGGGATATGATGAGAAGGTGGAGTGAAGGGATATGATGAGAAGGTGGAGTGAAGGGATATGGGGAGAAGGTGGAGTGAAGGGATATGGTGAGAAGGTGGAGTGAAGGGATATGATGAGAAGGTGGAGTGAAGGGATATGATGAGAAGGTGGAGTGAAGTGATAGGATGAGAAGGTGGAGTGAAGGGATATGGTGAGAAGGTGGAGTGAAGGGATATGATGAGAAGCTGAAGTGAAAGGATATGATTAGAAGGTGGAGTGAAGCAATATGGTGAGAAGGTGGAGTGAAGGGATATGGTGAGAAGGTGGAGTGAAGGGATATGGTGAGAAGGTGGAGTGAAGGGATTTGATGAGAAGGTGGAGTGAAGGGATATGGTGCGAAGGTGGAGTGAAGGGATATGGGGAGAAGCTGGAGTGAAGGGATATGATGAGAAGGTGGAGTGAAGGGATAAAGTGACAAGGTGGAGTGAAGGGATATAGTGAGACGGTGGAGTGAAGTGATATGGTGAGAAGGTGGAGTGAAGGGATATGGTGAGAAGGTGGAGTGAAGGGATATGGTGAGAAGGTGGAGTGAAGGGATATGATGAGAAGGTGGAGTGAAGGGATATGGTGAGAAGGTGGAGTGAAGGGATATGATGAGAAGGTGGAGTGAACGGATGTGGGGAGAAGGTGGAGTGAAGGGATATGGTGAGAAGGTGGAGTGAAGGGATATGGTGAGACGGTGGAGTGAAGGGATATGATGAGAAGGTGGAGTGAACGGATATGGTGAGAAGGTGGAGTTAAGGGATATGATGAGAAGGTGGAGTGAAGGGATATGGTGAGAAGGTGGAGTGAAGGGATACGGTGAGAAGGTGGAGTGAAGGGAAATGGTGAGAAGGTGGAGTGAAGGGATATGGTGAGAAGGTGGAGTGAAGGGATATGGTGAGAAGGTGGAGTGAAGGGATATGGTGAGAAGGTGGAGTGAAGGGATATGGTGAGAAGGTGCAGTGAAGGGATATGGTGAGAAGGTGGAGTGAAGGGATATGCTGAGAAGGTGGAGTGAAGGGATATGATGAGAAGGTGCAGTGAAGGGATATGGTGAGAAGGTGGAGTGAAGGGATATGGTGAGAAGGTGGAATGAAGGGGTATGGGGAGAAGGTGGAGTGAAGGGATATGGGGAGAAGGTGGAGTGAAGGGATATGGTGAGAAGGTGGAGTGAAGGGATATGGTGAGAAGGTGGAGTGAAGGGCTATGGGGAGAAGGTGGAGTGAAGGGATATGGGGAGAAAGTGGAGTGAAGGGATATGGTGAGAAGGTGGAGTGAAGGGATATGATGAGAAGGTGGAGTGAAGGGATATTGGGAGAAGGGGGAGTGAAGGGATATGGTGAGAAGGTGGAGTGAAGGTATATGGGGAGAAGGTTGAGTGAAGGGATATGGGGAGAAGGTGGAGTGAAGGGATATGGGGAGAAGGTGGAGTAAAGGGAAATGGTGAGAAGGTGGAGTGAAGGGATATGGTGAGAAGGTGGAGTGAAGGAATATGGTGAGAAGGTGGAGTGAAGCGTTGTGGAGTGAAGGGTTATGTGGAGAAGGTGGAGTGAAGGGATATGGTGAGAAGGTGGAGTGAAGGGATATGGGGAGAAGGTGGAGAGAAGGGATATGGGGAGCAGGTGGAGTGAAGGGATATGGGGAGAAGGTGGAGTGAAGGGATATGGGGAGAAGGTGGAGTGAAGGGATTTGGTGAGAAGGTGGAGTGAAGGGATATGGGGAGAAGGTGGAGTGAAGGGAAATGGTGAGAAGGTGTAGTGAAGGGATATGATGAGAAGGTGGAGTGAAGGGATATGATGAGAAGGTGGAGTGAAGGGATATGATGAGAAGGTGGAGTGAAGGGATATGGGGAGAAGGTGGAGTGAAGGGATATGGTGAGAAGGTGGAGTGAAGGGATATGATGAGAAGGTGGAGTGAAGGGATATGATGAGAAGGTGGAGTGAAGGGATATGGTGAGAAGGTGGAGTGAAGGGATATGGTGAGAAGGTGGAGTGAAGGGATATGATGAGAAGGTGGAGTGAAGGGATATGGTGAGAAGGTGGAGTGAAGGGATATGGTGAGAAGGTGGAGTGAAGGGATATGGTGAGAAGGTGGAGTGAAGGGATATGATGAGAAGGTGGAGTGAAGGGATATGGTGAGACGGTGGAGTGAAGGGATATGATGAGAAGGTGGAGTGAAGTGATAGGATGAGAAGGTGGAGTGAAGGGATATGGTGAGAAGGTGGAGTGAAGGGATATGATGAGAAGCTGAAGTGAAAGGATATGATTAGAAGGTGGAGTGAAGCAATATGGTGAGAAGGTGGAGTGAAGGGATATGGTGAGAAGGTGGAGTGAAGGGATATGGTGAGAAGGTGGAGTGAAGGGATTTGATGAGAAGGTGGAGTGAAGGGATATGGTGTGAAGGTGGAGTGAAGGGATATGGGGAGAAGCTGGAGTGAAGGGATATGATGAGAAGGTGGAGTGAAGGGATATAGTGAGAAGGTGGAGTGAAGGGATATAGTGAGACGGTGGAGTGAAGTGATATGGTGAGAAGGTGGAGTGAAGGGATATGGTGAGAAGGTGGAGAGAAAGGGATATGGTGAGAAGGTGGAGTGAAGGGATATGATGAGAAGGTGGAGTGAACGGATGTGGGGAGAAGGTGGAGTGAAGGGATATGGTGAGAAGGTGGAGTGAAGGGATATGGTGAGACGGTGGAGTGAAGGGATATGATGAGAAGGTGGAGTGAACGGATATGGTGCGAAGGTGGAGTTAAGGGATATGATGAGAAGGTGGAGTGAAGGGATATGGTGAGAAGGTGGAGTGAAGGGATACGGTGAGAAGGTGGAGTGAAGGGAAATGGTGAGAAGGTGGAGTGAAGGGATATGGTGAGAAGGTGGTGTGAAGGGATATGCTGAGAAGGTGGAGTGAAGGGATATGATGAGAAGGTGCAGTGAAGGGATATGGTGAGAAGGTGGAGTGAAGGGATATGGTGAGAAGGTGGAGTGAAGGGGTATGGGGAGAAGGTGGAGTGAAGGGATATGGGGAGAAGGTGGAGTGAAGGGATATGGTGAGAAGGTGGAGTGAAGGGATATGGTGAGAAGGTGGAGTGAAGGGATATGGGGAGAAGGTGGAGTGAATGGATATGGGGAGAAAGTGGAGTGAAGGGATATGGTGAGAAGGTGGAGTGAAGGGATATGATGAGAAGGTGGAGTGAAGGGATATTGGGAGAAGGGGGAGTGAAGGGATATGGTGAGAAGGTGGAGTGAAGGTATATGGGGAGGAGGTTGAGTGAAGGGATATGGTGAGAAGGTGGAGTGAAGGGATATGATGAGAAGGTTGAGTGAAGGGTTATGATGAGAAGGTGGAGTGAAGGGATATGGTGAGAAGGTGGAGTGAAGGGATATGATGAGAAGGTGGAGTGAAGGGATATGGGGAGAAGGTGGAGTGAAGGGATATGGGGAGAAGGTGGAGTGAAGGGATATGGTGAGAAGGTGGACTGAAGGGATATGGTGAGAAGGTGGACTGAAGGGATATGGTGAGAAGGTGGAGTGAAGGGATATGGGGAGAAGATGGAGTGAAGGGATCTGGAGAGAAGGTGGAGTGAAGCGATATGGTGAGAAGGTGAAGTGAAGGGATATGGGGAGAAGGTGTGGTTAAGGGATATGGGGTGAATGTGTAGTGAAGGGATATGGTGAGAAGGTGGAGTGAAGGGATATGGTGAGAAGGTGGAGTGAAGGGATATGGGGAGAAGGTGGAGTGAAGGGATATGGAGAGAAGGTGGAGTGAAGGGATATGGGGAGAAGGTGGAGTGAAGGGATACGGGGAGAAGGTGGAGTGAAGGGATATGAAGAGAAGGTGGAGTGAAGGGATATGATGAGAAGGTGGAGTGAAGGGATATAATGAGAAGGTGGAGTGAAGTGATACGATGAGAAGGTGGAGTCAAGGGATATGGGGAGAAGGTGGAGTGAAGGGATATGGGGAGAAGGTGGAGTGAAGGGATATGATGAGAAGGTGGAGTGAAGGGATATGGTGAGAAGGTGGAGTGAAGGGATATGGGGAGAAGGTGGAGTGAAGGGATTTGATGAGAAGGTGGAGTGAAGGGATATGATGAGAAGGTGGAGTGAAGTGGTACGATGAGAAGGTGGAGTGAAGGGATATGGGGAGAAGGTGGAGTGAAGGGATATGGGGAGAAGGTGGAGTGAAGGGATATGGGGTGAAGGTGGAGTGAAGGGATACGGGGAGAAGGTGGAGTGAAGGGATATGATGAGAAGGTGGAGTGAAGGGATATGATGAGAAGGTGGAGTGAATGGATGTGGTGAGAAAGTGGAGTGAAGGGATATGATGAGAAGGTGGACTGAAGGGATATGGTGAGAAGGTGGATTGAAGGGATATGATGAGAAGGTGGAGTGAAGGGATATGGTGAGAAGGTGGAGTGAAGGGATATGGTGAGAAGGTGGAGTGAAGGGATATGATGAGAAGGTGGACTGAAGGGATATGGTGAGAAGGTGGATTGAAGGGATATGATGAGAAGGTGGAGTGAAGGGATATGGTGAGAAGGTGGAGTGAAGGGATATGGTGAGAAGGTGGAGTGAAGGGATATGATGAGAAGGTGGAGTGAAGGGATATGATGAGAAGGTGGAGTGAAGGGATATGGTGAGAAGGTGGAGTGAAGGGATATGGTGAGAAGGTGGAGTGAAGGGATATGGGGAGAAGGTGGAGTGAAGGGATGCGGGGAGAAGGTGGAGTGAAGGGATGCGGGGAGAAGGTGGAGTGAAGGGATATGATGCGAAGGTGGAGTGAAGGGAAATGATGAGAAGGTGGAGTGAAGGGATATGGTGAGAAGGTGGAGTGAAGGGATATGGGGAGAAGGTGGAGTGAAGGGATATGATGAGAAGGTGGAGTGAAGGGATATGATGAGAAGGTGGAGTGAAGGGATATGGTGAGAAGGTGGAGTGAAGGGATATGGGGAGAAGGTGGAGTGAAGTGATATGGTGAGAAGGTGGAGTGAACGGATATGATGAGAAGGTGGAGTGAAGGGATATGATGAGAAGGTGGAGTGAAGGGATATGGCGAGAAGGTGGAGTGAAGGGATATGGGGAGAAGGTGGAGAGAAGGGATATGGGGAGCAGGTGGAGTGAAGGGATATGGGGAGAAGGTGGAGTGAAGGGATATGGGGAGAAGGTGGAGTGAAGGGATTTGGTGAGAAGGTGGAGTGAAGGGATATGGGGAGAAGGTGGAGTGAAGGGAAATGGTGAGAAGGTGTAGTGAAGGGATATGATGAGAAGGTGGAGTGAAGGGATATAATGAGAAGGTGGAGTGAAGGGATATGATGAGAAGGTGGAGTGAAGGGATATGGGGAGAAGGTGGAGTGAAGGGATATTGTGAGAAGGTGGAGTGAAGGGATATGATGAGAAGGTGGAGTGAAGGGATATGGTGAGAAGGTGGAGTGAAGGGATATGATGAGAAGGTGGAGTGAAGGGATATGGTGAGAAGGTGGAGTGAAGGGATATGGTGAGAAGGTGGAGTGAAGGGATATGGTGAGAAGGTGGAGTGAAGGGATATGATGAGAAGGTGGAGTGAAGGGATATGGTGAGACGGTGGAGTGAAGGGATATGATGAGAAGGTGGAGTGAAGTGATAGGATGAGAAGGTGGAGTGAAGGGATATGGTGAGAAGGTGGAGTGAAGGGATATGATGAGAAGCTGAAGTGAAAGGATATGATTAGAAGGTGGAGTGAAGCAATATGGTGAGAAGGTGGAGTGAAGGGATATGGTGAGAAGGTGGAGTGAAGGGATATGGTGAGAAGGTGGAGTGAAGGGATTTGATGAGAAGGTGGAGTGAAGGGATATGGTGTGAAGGTGGAGTGAAGGGATATGGGGAGAAGCTGGAGTGAAGGGATATGATGAGAAGGTGGAGTGAAGGGATAAAGTGACAAGGTGGAGTGAAGGGATATAGTGAGACGGTGGAGTGAAGTGATATGGTGAGAAGGTGGAGTGAAGGGATATGGTGAGAAGGTGCAGTGAAGGGATATGGTGAGAAGGTGGAGTGAAGGGATATGATGAGAAGGTGGAGTGAAGGTATATGATGAGAAGGTGTAGTGAAGGGATATGATGAGAAGGTGGAGTGAAGGGATATGGTGAGAAGGTGGAGTGAAGGGATATGGTGAGAAGGTGGAGTGAAGGGATATGATGAGAAGGTGGAGTGAAGGGATATGGTGAGACGGTGGAGTGAAGGGATATGATGAGAAGGTGGAGTGAAGTGATAGGATGAGAAGGTGGAGTGAAGGGATACGGTGAGAAGGTGGAGTGAAGGGAAATGGTGAGAAGGTGGAGTGAAGGGATATGGTGAGAAGGTGGTGTGAAGGGATATGCTGAGAAGGTGGAGTGAAGGGATATGATGAGAAGGTGCAGTGAAGGGATATGGTGAGAAGGTGGAGTGAAGGGATATGGTGAGAAGGTGGAGTGAAGGGGTATGGGGAGAAGGTGGAGTGAAGGGATATGGGGAGAAGGTGGAGTGAAGGGATATGGTGAGAAGGTGGAGTGAAGGGATATGGTGAGAAGGTGGAGTGAAGGGATATGGGGAGAAGGTGGAGTGAATGGATATGGGGAGAAAGTGGAGTGAAGGGATATGGTGAGAAGGTGGAGTGAAGGGATATGATGAGAAGGTGGAGCGAAGGGATATTGGGAGAAGGGGGAGTGAAGGGATATGGTGAGAAGGTGGAGTGAAGGTATATGGGGAGAAGGTTGAGTGAAGGGACATGGTGAGAAGGTGGAGTGAAGGGATATGATGAGAAGGTTGAGTGAAGGGTTATGATGAGAAGGTGGAGTGAAGGGATATGGTGAGAAGGTGGAGTGAAGGGATATGATGAGAAGGTGGAGTGAAGGGATATGGGGAGAAGGTGGAGTGAAGGGATATGGGGAGAAGGTGGAGTGAAGGGATATGGTGAGAAGGTGGACTGAAGGGATATGGTGAGAAGGTGGACTGAAGGGATATGGTGAGAAGGTGGAGTGAAGGGATATGGGGAGAAGATGGAGTGAAGGGATCTGGAGAGAAGGTGGAGTGAAGCGATATGGTGAGAAGGTGGAGTGAAGGGATATGGGGAGAAGGTGTGGTTAAGGGATATGGGGTGAATGTGTAGTGAAGGGATATGGTGAGAAGGTGGAGTGAAGGGATATGGTGAGAAGGTGGAGTGAAGGGATATGGGGAGAAGGTGGAGTGAAGGGATATGGAGAGAAGGTGGAGTGAAGGGATATGGGGAGAAGGTGGAGTGAAGGGATACGGGGAGAAGGTGGAGTGAAGGGATATGATGAAAAGGTGGAGTGAAGGGATATGATGAGAAGGTGGAGTGAAGGGATATAATGAGAAGGTGGAGTGAAGTGATACGATGAGAAGGTGGAGTCAAGGGATATGGGGAGAAGGTGGAGTGAAGGGATATGGGGAGAAGGTGGAGTGAAGGGATATGATGAGAAGGTGGAGTGAAGGGATATGGTGAGAAGGTGGAGTGAAGGGATATGGGGAGAAGGTGGAGTGAAGGGATTTGATGAGAAGGTGGAGTGAAGGGATACGGGGAGAAGGTGGAGTGAAGGGATATGATGAGAAGGTGGAGTGAAGTGGTACGATGAGAAGGTGGAGTGAAGGGATATGGGGAGAAGGTGGAGTGAAGGGATATGGGGAGAAGGTGGAGTGAAGGGATATGGGGTGAAGGTGGAGTGAAGGGATACGGGGAGAAGGTGGAGTGAAGGGATATGATGAGAAGGTGGAGTGAAGGGATATGATGAGAAGGTGGAGTGAATGGATGTGGTGAGAAAGTGGAGTGAAGGGATATGATGAGAAGGTGGACTGAAGGGATATGGTGAGAAGGTGGATTGAAGGGATATGATGAGAAGGTGGAGTGAAGGGATATGGTGAGAAGGTGGAGTGAAGGGATATGGTGAGAAGGTGGAGTGAAGGGATATGATGAGAAGGTGGACTGAAGGGATATGGTGAGAAGGTGGATTGAAGGGATATGATGAGAAGGTGGAGTGAAGGGATATGGTGAGAAGGTGGAGTGAAGGGATATGGTGAGAAGGTGGAGTGAAGGGATATGATGAGAAGGTGGAGTGAAGGGATATGATGAGAAGGTGGAGTGAAGGGATATGGTGAGAAGGTGGAGTGAAGGGATATGGTGAGAAGGTGGAGTGAAGGGATATGGGGAGAAGGTGGAGTGAAGGGATGCGGGGAGAAGGTGGAGTGAAGGGATGCGGGGAGAAGGTGGAGTGAAGGGATATGATGCGAAGGTGGAGTGAAGGGAAATGATGAGAAGGTGGAGTGAAGGGATATGGTGAGAAGGTGGAGTGAAGGGATATGGGGAGAAGGTGGAGTGAAGGGATATGATGAGAAGGTGGAGTGAAGGGATATGATGAGAAGGTGGAGTGAAGGGATATGGTGAGAAGGTGGAGTGAAGGGATATGGGGAGAAGGTGGAGTGAAGTGATATGGTGAGAAGGTGGAGTGAACGGATATGATGAGAAGGTGGAGTGAAGGGATATGATGAGAAGGTGGAGTGAAGGGATATGGCGAGAAGGTGGAGTGAAGGGATATGGGGAGAAGGTGGAGAGAAGGGATATGGGGAGCAGGTGGAGTGAAGGGATATGGGGAGAAGGTGGAGTGAAGGGATATGGGGAGAAGGTGGAGTGAAGGGATTTGGTGAGAAGGTGGAGTGAAGGGATATGGGGAGAAGGTGGAGTGAAGGGAAATGGTGAGAAGGTGTAGTGAAGGGATATGATGAGAAGGTGGAGTGAAGGGATATAATGAGAAGGTGGAGTGAAGGGATATGATGAGAAGGTGGAGTGAAGGGATATGGGGAGAAGGTGGAGTGAAGGGATATGGTGAGAAGGTGGAGTGAAGGGATATGATGAGAAGGTGGAGTGAAGGGATATGGTGAGAAGGTGGAGTGAAGGGATATGATGAGAAGGTGGAGTGAAGGGATATGGTGAGAAGGTGGAGTGAAGGGATATGGTGAGAAGGTGGAGTGAAGGGATATGGTGAGAAGGTGGAGTGAAGGGATATGATGAGAAGGTGGAGTGAAGGGATATGGTGAGACGGTGGAGTGAAGGGATATGATGAGAAGGTGGAGTGAAGTGATAGGATGAGAAGGTGGAGTGAAGGGATATGGTGAGAAGGTGGAGTGAAGGGATATGATGAGAAGCTGAAGTGAAAGGATATGATTAGAAGGTGGAGTGAAGCAATATGGTGAGAAGGTGGAGTGAAGGGATATGGTGAGAAGGTGGAGTGAAGGGATATGGTGAGAAGGTGGAGTGAAGGGATTTGATGAGAAGGTGGAGTGAAGGGATATGGTGTGAAGGTGGAGTGAAGGGATATGGGGAGAAGCTGGAGTGAAGGGATATGATGAGAAGGTGGAGTGAAGGGATAAAGTGACAAGGTGGAGTGAAGGGATATAGTGAGACGGTGGAGTGAAGTGATATGGTGAGAAGGTGGAGTGAAGGGATATGGTGAGAAGGTGCAGTGAAGGGATATGGTGAGAAGGTGGAGTGAAGGGATATGATGAGAAGGTGGAGTGAAGGTATATGATGAGAAGGTGTAGTGAAGGGATATGATGAGAAGGTGGAGTGAAGGGATATGGTGAGAAGGTGGAGTGAAGGGATATGGTGAGAAGGTGGAGTGAAGGGATATGATGAGAAGGTGGAGTGAAGGGATATGGTGAGACGGTGGAGTGAAGGGATATGATGAGAAGGTGGAGTGAAGTGATAGGATGAGAAGGTGGAGTGAAGGGATACGGTGAGAAGGTGGAGTGAAGGGAAATGGTGAGAAGGTGGAGTGAAGGGATATGGTGAGAAGGTGGTGTGAAGGGATATGCTGAGAAGGTGGAGTGAAGGGATATGATGAGAAGGTGCAGTGAAGGGATATGGTGAGAAGGTGGAGTGAAGGGATATGGTGAGAAGGTGGAGTGAAGGGGTATGGGGAGAAGGTGGAGTGAAGGGATATGGGGAGAAGGTGGAGTGAAGGGATATGGTGAGAAGGTGGAGTGAAGGGATATGGTGAGAAGGTGGAGTGAAGGGATATGGGGAGAAGGTGGAGTGAATGGATATGGGGAGAAAGTGGAGTGAAGGGATATGGTGAGAAGGTGGAGTGAAGGGATATGATGAGAAGGTGGAGCGAAGGGATATTGGGAGAAGGGGGAGTGAAGGGATATGGTGAGAAGGTGGAGTGAAGGTATATGGGGAGAAGGTTGAGTGAAGGGACATGGTGAGAAGGTGGAGTGAAGGGATATGATGAGAAGGTTGAGTGAAGGGTTATGATGAGAAGGTGGAGTGAAGGGATATGGTGAGAAGGTGGAGTGAAGGGATATGATGAGAAGGTGGAGTGAAGGGATATGGGGAGAAGGTGGAGTGAAGGGATATGGGGAGAAGGTGGAGTGAAGGGATATGGTGAGAAGGTGGACTGAAGGGATATGGTGAGAAGGTGGACTGAAGGGATATGGTGAGAAGGTGGAGTGAAGGGATATGGGGAGAAGATGGAGTGAAGGGATCTGGAGAGAAGGTGGAGTGAAGCGATATGGTGAGAAGGTGGAGTGAAGGGATATGGGGAGAAGGTGTGGTTAAGGGATATGGGGTGAATGTGTAGTGAAGGGATATGGTGAGAAGGTGGAGTGAAGGGATATGGTGAGAAGGTGGAGTGAAGGGATATGGGGAGAAGGTGGAGTGAAGGGATATGGAGAGAAGGTGGAGTGAAGGGATATGGGGAGAAGGTGGAGTGAAGGGATACGGGGAGAAGGTGGAGTGAAGGGATATGATGAAAAGGTGGAGTGAAGGGATATGATGAGAAGGTGGAGTGAAGGGATATAATGAGAAGGTGGAGTGAAGTGATACGATGAGAAGGTGGAGTCAAGGGATATGGGGAGAAGGTGGAGTGAAGGGATATGGGGAGAAGGTGGAGTGAAGGGATATGATGAGAAGGTGGAGTGAAGGGATATGGTGAGAAGGTGGAGTGAAGGGATATGGGGAGAAGGTGGAGTGAAGGGATTTGATGAGAAGGTGGAGTGAAGGGATACGGGGAGAAGGTGGAGTGAAGGGATATGATGAGAAGGTGGAGTGAAGTGGTACGATGAGAAGGTGGAGTGAAGGGATATGGGGAGAAGGTGGAGTGAAGGGATATGGGGAGAAGGTGGAGTGAAGGGATATGGGGTGAAGGTGGAGTGAAGGGATACGGGGAGAAGGTGGAGTGAAGGGATATGATGAGAAGGTGGAGTGAAGGGATATGATGAGAAGGTGGAGTGAATGGATGTGGTGAGAAAGTGGAGTGAGGGGATATGATGAGAAGGTGGACTGAAGGGATATGGTGAGAAGGTGGATTGAAGGGATATGATGAGAAGGTGGAGTGAAGGGATATGGTGAGAAGGTGGAGTGAAGGGATATGGTGAGAAGGTGGAGTGAAGGGATATGATGAGAAGGTGGACTGAAGGGATATGGTGAGAAGGTGGATTGAAGGGATATGATGAGAAGGTGGAGTGAAGGGATATGGTGAGAAGGTGGAGTGAAGGGATATGGTGAGAAGGTGGAGTGAAGGGATATGATGAGAAGGTGGAGTGAAGGGATATGATGAGAAGGTGGAGTGAAGGGATATGGTGAGAAGGTGGAGTGAAGGGATATGGTGAGAAGGTGGAGTGAAGGGATATGGGGAGAAGGTGGAGTGAAGGGATGCGGGGAGAAGGTGGAGTGAAGGGATGCGGGGAGAAGGTGGAGTGAAGGGATATGATGCGAAGGTGGAGTGAAGGGAAATGATGAGAAGGTGGAGTGAAGGGATATGGTGAGAAGGTGGAGTGAAGGGATATGGGGAGAAGGTGGAGTGAAGGGATATGATGAGAAGGTGGAGTGAAGGGATATGATGAGAAGGTGGAGTGAAGGGATATGGTGAGAAGGTGGAGTGAAGGGATATGGGGAGAAGGTGGAGTGAAGTGATATGGTGAGAAGGTGGAGTGAACGGATATGATGAGAAGGTGGAGTGAAGGGATATGATGAGAAGGTGGAGTGAAGGGATATGGCGAGAAGGTGGAGTGAAGGGATATGGGGAGAAGGTGGAGAGAAGGGATATGGGGAGCAGGTGGAGTGAAGGGATATGGGGAGAAGGTGGAGTGAAGGGATATGGGGAGAAGGTGGAGTGAAGGGATTTGGTGAGAAGGTGGAGTGAAGGGATATGGGGAGAAGGTGGAGTGAAGTGAAATGGTGAGAAGGTGTAGTGAAGGGATATGATGAGAAGGTGGAGTGAAGGGATATAATGAGAATGTGGAGTGAGGGGATATGATGAGAAGGTGGAGTGAAGGGATATGGGGAGAAGGTGGAGTGAAGGGATATGGTGAGAAGGTGGAGTGAAGGGATATGATGAGAAGGTGGAGTGAAGGGATATGGTGAGAAGGTGGAGTGAAGGGATATGATGAGAAGGTGGAGTGAAGGGATATGGTGAGAAGGTGGAGTGAAGGGATATGGTGAGAAGGTGGAGTGAAGGGATATGGTGAGAAGGTGGAGTGAAGGGATATGATGAGAAGGTGGAGTGAAGGGATATGGTGAGACGGTGGAGTGAAGGGATATGATGAGAAGGTGGAGTGAAGTGATAGGATGAGAAGGTGGAGTGAAGGGATATGGTGAGAAGGTGGAGTGAAGGGATATGATGAGAAGCTGAAGTGAAAGGATATGATTAGAAGGTGGAGTGAAGCAATATGGTGAGAAGGTGGAGTGAAGGGATATGGTGAGAAGGTGGAGTGAAGGGATATGGTGAGAAGGTGGAGTGAAGGGATTTGATGAGAAGGTGGAGTGAAGGGATATGGTGTGAAGGTGGAGTGAAGGGATATGGGGAGAAGCTGGAGTGAAGGGATATGATGAGAAGGTGGAGTGAAGGGATAAAGTGACAAGGTGGAGTGAAGGGATATAGTGAGACGGTGGAGTGAAGTGATATGGTGAGAAGGTGGAGTGAAGGGATATGGTGAGAAGGTGCAGTGAAGGGATATGGTGAGAAGGTGGAGTGAAGGGATATGATGAGAAGGTGGAGTGAAGGTATATGATGAGAAGGTGTAGTGAAGGGATATGATGAGAAGGTGGAGTGAAGGGATATGGGGAGAAGGGGGAGTGAAGGGAAATGGTGATAAGGTGGAGTGAAGGGATATGGTGATAAGGTGGAGTGAAGGGATATGGTGAGAAGGTGGAGTGAAGGGATATGGTGAGAAGGTGGAGTGAAGGGATATGGTGAGAAGGTGGAGTGAAGGTATATGATGAGAAGGTGTAGTGAAGGGATATGATGAGAAGGTGGAGTGAAGGGATATGGGGAGAAGGGGGAGTGAAGGGAAATGGTGATAAGGTGGAGTGAAGGGATATGGTGTGAAGGTGGAGTGAAGGGATATGATGAGATGGTGGAGTGAAGGGATATGGTGAGAAGGTGGAGTGAAGGGATATGATAAGAAGGTGGAGTGAAGGGATATGGTGAGAAGGTGGAGTGAAGGGATATGATGAGAAGCTGTAGTGAAGGGATATGATTAGAAGGTGGAGTGAAGGGATATGGTGAGAAGGTGGAGTGAAGGGATATGGGGAGAAGCTGGAGTGAAGGGATATGATGAGAAGGTGGAGTGAAGGGATATGATGAGAAGGTGGAGTGAAGGTACATGGGGAGAAGGTTGAGTGAAGGGATATGGTGAGAAGGTGGAGTGAAGGGATATGATGAGAAGGTGGAGTGAAGGGTTATGATGAGAAGGTGGAGTGAATGGATATGGTGAGAAGGTGGAGTGAAGGAATATGGTGAGAAGGTGGAGTGAAGGGATATGAGGAGAAGGTGGAGTGAAGGGATATGGGGAGAAGGTGGAGTGAAGGGATATGGTGAGAAGGTGGAGTGAAGGGATATGGGGAGAAGGTGGAGTAAAGGTAAATGGTGAGAAGGTGCAGTGAAGGGATATGGGGAGAAGGTGGAGTGAAGGGATATGGGGAGAACGTAGAGTGAAGGGATATTGGGAGAAGGTGGAGTGAAGGGATATGGGGAGAAGGTGGAGTGAAGGGATATGGTGAGAAGGTGGAGTGAAGGGATATGGGGAGAAGGTGGAATGAAGGGATATGGGGAGAAGGTGGAGTAAAGGGAAATGGTGAGAAGGTGGTGTGAAGGGATATGATGAGAAGGTGGAGTGAAGGGATATGATGAGAAGGTGGAGTGAAGGGATATGTTGAGAAGGTGGAGTGAAGGGATATGGTGAGAAGGTGGAGTGAAGGGATATGATGAGAAGGTGGAGTGAAGGGATATGATGAGAAGGTGGAGTGAAGGGATATGGTGAGAAGGTGGAGTGAAGGGATATGGTGAGAAGGTGGAGTGAAGGGATATGATGAGAAGGTGGAGTGAAGGGATATGGTGAGAAGGTGGAGTGAAGGGATATGATGAGAAGGTGGAGTGAAGGGATATGGTGAGAAGGTGGAGTGAAGGGATATGGTGAGAAGCTGGAGTGATGGGATATGGTGAGAAGGTGGAGTGAAGAGATTTGATGAGAAGGTGGAGTGAAGGGATATGGTGTGAAGGTGGAGTGAAGGGATATGATGAGAAGGTGGAGTGAAGGGATATGTTGAGAAGGTGGAGTGAAGGGAGAAGCTGAGAAGGTGGAGTGAAGGGAGAAGGTGAGAAGGTGGATTAAAGGGATATGGTGAGAAGGTGGAGTGAAGGGATATGGTGAGAAGGTGGAGTGAAGGGATAAGGTGAGAAGGTGGAGTGAAGGGATATGGTGAGAAGGTGGAGTGAAGGGATATGGTGAGAAGGTGGAGTGAAGGGATAAGGTGAGAAGGTGGAGTGAAGGGAAATGGTGAGAAGGTGGAGTGAAGGGATATGATGAGAAGGTGGAGTGAAGGGATATGATGAGAAGGTGGAGTGAAGGGATATGATGAGAAGGTGGAGTGAAGGGATATGGTGAGAAGGTGGAGTGAAGGGATATGGTGAGAAGGTGGAGTGAAGGGAGAAGGTGAGAAGGTGGAGTGAACGGATATGGTGAGAAGGTGGAGTGAAGGGATATGATGAGAAGGTGGAGTGAAGGGATATGATGAGAAGGTGGAGTGAAGGGATATGATGAGAAGGTGGAGTGAAGGGATATGGTGAGAAGGTGGAGTGAAGGGATATGGTGAGAAGGTGGAGTGAAGGGATAAGGTGAGAAGGTGGAGTGAAGGGATATGGTGAGAAGGTGGAGTGAAGGGATATGATGAGAAGGTGGAGTGAAGGGATATGATGAGAAGGTGGAGTGAAGGGATATGATGAGAAGGTGGAGTGAAGGGATATGATGAGAAGGTGGAGTGAACGGATATGGGGAGAAGGTGGAGTGAAGGGATATGGTGAGAAGGTGGAGTGAAGGGATATGATGAGAAGGTGGAGTGAACGGATGTGGGGAGAATGTGGAGTGAAGGAATATGGTGAGAAGGTGGAGTGAAGGGATATGGTGAGACGTTGGAGTGAAGGGATATGGTGAGAAGGTGGAGTGAAGGGATATGATGAGAAGGTGGAGTGAAGGGATATGGTGAGAAGGTGGAGTGAAGGGATATGATGAGAAGGTGGAGTGAAGGGATATAGTGAGAAGGTGGAGTGAAGGGATATAGTGAGAAGGTGGAGTGAAGGGATATGGGGAGAAGGTGGAGTGAAGGGATATGGTGAGAAGGTGGAGTGAAGGGATATGATGAGAAGGTGGAGTGAACGGATATGGGGAGAAGGTGGAGTGAAGGGATATGGTGATAAGGTGGAGTGAAGGGATATGGTGAGAAGGTGGAGTGAAGGGATATGTTGAGAAGGTGGAGTGAAGGGATATGGTGAGAGGGAGGAGTGAAGGGATATAGTGAGAAGGTGGAGTGAAGGGATATGGGGAGAAGAAGGAGTGAAGGGATATGATGAGAAGGTGGAGTGAAGGGAAATGATGAGAAGGTGGAGTGAAGGGATATGGTGAGAAGGTGGAGTGAAGGGATATGGGGAGAAGGTGGAGAGAAGGGATATGGGGAGCAGGTGGATTGAAGGGATGTGGGGAGAAGGTGGAGTGAAGGGATATGGGGAGAAGGTGGAGTGAAGGGATATGGTGAGAAGGTGGACTGAAGGGTTATGATGCGAAGGTGGAGTGAAGGGATATGGTGAGAAGGTGGAGTGAAGGAATATGGTGAGAAAGTGGAGTGAAGGGATATGGTGAGAAGGTGGAGTGAAGGGATATGGGGAGAAGGTGGAGTGAAGGGATATGGGGAGAAGGTGGAGTGAAGGGATATGGGGAGAAGGTGGAGTGAAGGGATATGGGGAGAAGGTGGAGTAAAGGGAAATGGTGAGAAGGTGGAGTGAAGGGATATGGTGAGAAGGTGGAGTGAAGGAATATGGTGAGAAGGTGGAGTGAAGGGTTGTGGAGTGAAGGGTTATGTGGAGAAGGTGGAGTGAAGGGATATGGTGAGAAGGTGGAGTGAAGGGATATGGGGAGAAGGTGGAGAGAAGGGATATGGGGAGCAGGTGGAGTGAAGGGATATGGGGAGAAGGTGGAGTGAAGGGATATGGGGAGAAGGTGGAGTGAAGGGATTTGGTGAGAAGGTGGAGTGAAGGGATATGGGGAGAAGGTGGAGTGAAGGGAAATGGTGAGAAGGTGTAGTGAAGGGATATGATGAGAAGGTGGAGTGAAGGGATATGGTGAGAAGGTGGAGTGAAGGGATATGATGAGAAGGTGGAGTGAAGGGATATGGTGAGAAGGTGGAGTGAAGGGATATGATGAGAAGGTGGAGTGAAGGGATATGGTGAGAAGGTGGAGTGAAGGGATATGGTGAGAAGGTGGAGTGAAGGGATATGGTGAGAAGTTGGAGTGAAGGGATATGATGAGAAGGTGGAGTGAAGGGATATGGTGAGACGGTGGAGTGAAGGGATATGATGAGAAGGTGGAGTGAAGTGATAGGATGAGAAGGTGGAGTGAAGGGATATGGTGAGAAGGTGGAGTGAAGGGATATGATGAGAAGCTGAAGTGAAAGGATATGATTAGAAGGTGGAGTGAAGCAATATGGTGAGAAGGTGGAGTGAAGGGATATGGTGAGAAGGTGGAGTGAAGGGATATGGTGAGAAGGTGGAGTGAAGGGATTTGATGAGAAGGTGGAGTGAAGGGATATGGTGTGAAGGTGGAGTGAAGGGATATGGGGAGAAGCTGGAGTGAAGGGATATGATGAGAAGGTGGAGTGAAGGGATAAAGTGACAAGGTGGAGTGAAGGGATATAGTGAGACGGTGGAGTGAAGTGATATGGTGAGAAGGTGGAGTGAAGGGATATGGTGAGAAGGTGGAGTGAAGGAATATGGTGAGAAGGTGGAGTGAAGGGTTGTGGAGTGAAGGGTTATGTGGAGAAGGTGGAGTGAAGGGATATGGTGAGAAGGTGGAGTGAAGGGATATGGGGAGAAGGTGGAGAGAAGGGATATGGGGAGCAGGTGGAGTGAAGGGATATGGGGAGAAGGTGGAGTGAAGGGATATGGGGAGAAGGTGGAGTGAAGGGATTTGGTGAGAAGGTGGAGTGAAGGGATATGGGGAGAAGGTGGAGTGAAGGGAAATGGTGAGAAGGTGGAGTGAAGGGATATGATGAGAAGGTGGAGTGAAGGGATATGGTGAGAAGGTGGAGTGAAGGGATATGATGAGAAGGTGGAGTGAAGGGATATGGTGAGAAGGTGGAGTGAAGGGATATGGTGAGAAGGTGGAGTGAAGGGATATGGTGAGAAGGTGGAGTGAAGGGATATGATGAGAAGGTGGAGTGAAGGGATATGGTGAGACGGTGGAGTGAAG
Organism: Somniosus microcephalus; assembly: GCF_052327205.1. NCBI lineage: Eukaryota > Metazoa > Chordata > Chondrichthyes > Squaliformes > Somniosidae > Somniosus > Somniosus microcephalus. The sequence goes on from NC_140998.1 coordinate 229,795,632, forward strand.
GGATATGATGAGAAGGTGGAGTGAAGTGATAGGATGAGAAGGTGGAGTGAAGGGATATGGTGAGAAGGTGGAGTGAAGGGATATGATGAGAAGCTGAAGTGAAAGGATATGATTAGAAGGTGGAGTGAAGCAATATGGTGAGAAGGTGGAGTGAAGGGATATGGTGAGAAGGTGGAGTGAAGGGATATGGTGAGAAGGTGGAGTGAAGGGATTTGATGAGAAGGTGGAGTGAAGGGATATGGTGTGAAGGTGGAGTGAAGGGATATGGGGAGAAGCTGGAGTGAAGGGATATGATGAGAAGGTGGAGTGAAGGGATAAAGTGACAAGGTGGAGTGAAGGGATATAGTGAGACGGTGGAGTGAAGTGATATGGTGAGAAGGTGGAGTGAAGGGATATGGTGAGAAGGTGGAGTGAAGGGATATGGTGAGAAGGTGGAGTGAAGGGATATGATGAGAAGGTGGAGTGAACGGATGTGGGGAGAAGGTGGAGTGAAGGGATATGGTGAGAAGGTGGAGTGAAGGGATATGGTGAGAAGGTGGAGTGAAGGGATATGGTGAGAAGGTGGAGTGAAGGGATATGGTGAGAAGGTGGAGTGAAGGTATATGTTAAGTATGTGTATTGTATTGAACAATTAACACAAAGACTTAAACGTATAACTCAAACAGGCCTTTACTGGTTGGAGGTAGGGACTGCACATAGGTCTTTACTTCATGCCCACAGGCGGGAACTGAGGGGGATCAGTACCCACAGTACTATTTATACCCCTATGGCCAGGAGTGGTACTGCGTATCACTACGCCCAACAAGTAGTGCAGTCCTGTCCATAGGTTCAAAGTAGCACACATATTACATACACAACATTCCTCCCTTCCTAGCTTTACAGTCATCTCCCCATTTAACATAACGTAATAACATATATACATATATAACTTCAGGTTTACATAACAGAATAACATAGATACATAGATAACTTCATGTCAAAAACAGATCACAGATTCAGTCTCTGCGGAAAACAGTTCACAGATTCAATCTCTGTGGTGTAGTCGGTTCACGTTGCTAGAGTGACTCATTCAATAGTCCTTCCATGGATTTAACAGTTTGAACTTCCGAACTGAATTGGCTCCGTTCGGAGGGACCACGTGTGTGATCTGGTAGAGGTGATAATGGTTCAGATGGGTCATCTTCTGTTTTTACTTTTCCTTTTCTGCTTCTTGGAGACTCTCTGGGCTCCATTGTCAGCTGCCACAGCTGCCAGCTGCATGCGCAGTTCCTCCTTCTCTTCCTCCTGTTTCCGTCGTAGAGCCAGCTTCTCCCGATGTTCCGTAGACTTTTGGTGCTCCTCCATGATTTCTGCACTTTGGGAGTCGAAGTTACAAGCTGGGCAGGACAGGACATCGTAATATTCGGTGTCGTCCTGAGCTAGACCAGTGAGAGGGTCGTCTATTTCCTCCATATCCAGCTGGACGTTAGCCAGCTCTTGTTCCAAATCCAGACATCTTTCCTGAAGAGACTTCTTCATGTGTACCTCTGCATCCAGCTTTTTCTGGGCTTTCAGCAAGTCGTTTACTAGTGACCTCATTTGTGATTTTAATACTTCAACTTCCTTTGGAGATTGATTGATCGGACTATGCAATCCCTCTACCGGAGCAGCTGTTTCAGCGGTCTGTTGTTCTACGTTGACGTGAGTCAGCGTACTTTTGGCATCCAAGGGCTGCTCTGTTGCAGTCATCTCAGTCTGTGTTGCCACCTCAGCTCTTCCAATAACCTTTGAGAGCTCCGAACCCCTTTCGTTTGAATATTGAAGTTCATGTTCAAGTTTTTCCCATTTCAGAGTCCTGTCCTTCAGCATATGCAGGAGTTGGCTGACCGTTAACTCCTCTGACATCAGACGTTTTGTGTGCTCCTGCTCCATTTTCTCCATCAGCTGCTTCTGTTGTCTTTCCAGATTCTCCAACTCTATATCAAAGAACTCTTTCGTTGCATTCAACTCTTGCTCAAAACGGCGAAGCATTTGTTCTAATTGCTGTTGTAGTTTGAAATGGAGTTGAGTTCGAGCCCGGTGTCCCTCAGAAATGGGCACATCAGTAGACTTGCCAGACTCAGAATCCACAGTTAAACTATGTTGTTGTTGCTCAGTGGAATTCTGTGCTGAAACTTTGTCTTTTGCACCTGAGTTGGGCTTACCATCATCCGTTCCAGAGTCTGGGCCGACTATCTTCACCGAGTTCTCACTCGTTATTGTTTGTAGGAAATGCCAGTCCATATTCATTTTCCTAATCCACTCCCGTCCTAGTAGTGGAGAGCCTCCTTCAGATATCACATATAAGTCCATTATTTGACTGTCTTCGCCCTTGTGGACCACTGCAACCTCTATTTTCCCGATGGGGTACACTCTTTGCCCCGTGTATGTTTTCAATATAATCCCCGTATCCTGTAGGGGAATATGTTGGAATAACTTTCCGTAATCTTTCTTATTTATGACCGTCAATGCCGATCCAGTGTCCAATTCCAGTTTTACTTGGACTCCTTCTATCTGAAGAGTGACCCAAATTGTCTGGAGGTCTGCACCCTTACCAGCGTTGAGTACTCTTAAGCTAGCCAGTTCATTACAGCTTAAGCTAGCCAGTTCATTACTGCTAGCGTCTGAATCGGACTCCTGTTCGGTCACCTTGTGTACCTTTGCGTATTTTCCTTGCGGTGACTTCTTGTTGCTAGTCTTCTTCCCTGACCTGCATACTCTAGCTATATGTCCAAGCCTACCACAAGTTCTACATTCTTGGTTTTTAAACCAACACTGGTTCTGATCATGCGTTGTCTTTCCACAACGATAACATTTGCCAGAACTCACACCCAATTTGTGTGCACTGAGCTCCGGTGACCGTAGCTGCATTACTGCCGTGCCTCTCGCTGCGGCTTCGTGTGCTGCTGCCATAGTGACCGCCTTCTCAAGCGTCAGCTCATTCTCCTCGAGCAGTCGCTTTTGTGTATCCTGTTTAAATAAACCACACACAAATTTGTCTCGTAGTGCATCTGTCAATCCCGTTCCAAACTGGCAATATTTCGCTAATTTACGCAATTCCAGCAAATATTCAGCATTGCTTTCATGCTGTAGCTGCCTTCTGTCGTAAAATTTAAATCGTTCCGCTAGCATCAGCGGCGTGGGGTTTAGATGATCTTTCAGGACAGTAACAATCTCATCGAACGTCTTATCCGCCGGTTCATCTGGTGATAACAGGTGTTTCAATTGCCCGTACGTCTTCGCACCCATTAAATTTAATAATGTTAGAGCTTTATCTTGGTCACGAATTTTATTGGCCTTACAATAATTTTTTACTCTTTCAACATATATGGCCCAATCTTCGAGGTCACTATCAAAGGTGCTAATATTCCCGTGTTTAGGCATTGTAGATTTGCAATTTCTCAGATTTTATTTTCTTTACTTGTTATCAAAGATGGCGGCTTCCCGCTCTTGCCGTCGTCCTCCGCCCACAAAATGGCGGTTTTCCCGCGCTTGGCGGTCTTCACCCGTCCCCCGACGCCGTCTCCCTTCAGCCCTCGAGTGCGGCCCTTATCTTCGCCGCGATCGATAGCCCGCGCTGTGCACAGCGACTCTCGCACCTTGAGCTTCTGCAGCCGCCGCGCCTTTCAGTCCGAGTGCGGCTCTTATCTTTGGTCCCGATCGCTGGCCCGGCTGCGCCCCTCACTTCAAAGCGGCCCGGCCCTTATCTGCCGATCGCTATCGCACTACCTCTCTCTCTTCCCCAGTCCTGTCTTTACTCCGGTTCACAAGCTGATGGAGGCTTCAGGGTCCTAATGCCTGTCCCTTCCAGTCGCTGGAAGCTGTCAGGATTTCTGCTGCCCTTCAGTTTTGAGTGGGGTGTTGAGGATTGAAACCTCTCTTCAACGTCCTGTCTTTGGACGAAGCCGCCTGGAATAACTGCCGCAGGGTTCGAACCGACCCGTCGCCAGTGTTAAGTATGTGTATTGTATTGAACAATTAACACAAAGACTTAAACATATAACTCAAACAGGCCTTTACTGGTTGGAGGTAGGGACTGCACATAGGTCTTTACTTCATGCCCACAGGCGGGAACTGAGGGGGATCAGTACCCACAGTACTATTTATACCCCTATGGCCAGGAGTGGTACTGTGTATCACTACGCCCAACAAGTAGTGCAGTCCTGTCCATAGGTTCAAAGTAGCACACATATTACAAACACAACAGTATATGATGAGAAGGTGTAGTGAAGGGATATGATGAGAAGGTGGAGTGAAGGGATATGGGGAGAAGGTGGAGTGAAGGGAAATGGTGATAAGGTGGAGTGAAGGGATATGGTGTGAAGGTGGAGTGAAGGGATATGATGAGATGGTGGAGTGAAGGGATATGGTGAGAAGGTGGAGTGAAGGGATATGATAAGAAGGTGGAGTGAAGGGATATGGTGAGAAGGTGGAGTGAAGGGATATGATGAGAAGCTGTAGTGAAGGGATATGATTAGAAGGTGGAGTGAAGGGATATGGTGAGAAGGTGGAGTGAAGGGATATGGGGAGAAGCTGGAGTGAAGGGATATGATGAGAAGGTGGAGTGAAGGGATATGATGAGAAGGTGGAGTGAAGGGATATGGTGAGAAGGTGGAGTGAAGGGATATGGTGAGAAGGTGGAGTGAAGGGATATGGTGAGAAGGTGGAGTGAAGGGATATGGTGAGAAGGTGAAGTGAAGGGATATGGTGAGAAGGTGGAATGAAGGGATATGCAGAGAAGGTGGAGTGAAGGGATATGATGAGAAGGTGCAGTGAAGGGATATGATGAGAAGGTGGAGTGAAGGGATATGATGAGAAGGTGGAGTGAAGGGGTATGGTGAGAAGGTGGAGTGAAGGGATATGGGGAGAAAGTGGAGTGAAGGGATATGGGGAGAAGGTGGAGTGAAGGGAAATGGTGAGAAGGTGGAGTGAAGGGATATGATGAGAAGGTGGAGTGAAGGGATATGGGGAGAAGGTGGGGTGAAGGGATATGATGAGAAGGTGGAGTGAAGGGATATGGGGAGAAGGTGGAATGAAGGGATATGGTGAGAAGGTGGAGTGAAGGTATATGGGGAGAAGGTTGAGTGAAGGGATATGATGAGAAGGTGGCGAAGGGATATGGGGAGAAGGTGGAGTGAAGGGATATGGTGAGAAGGTGGAGTGAAGGGATATGGTGAGACGGTGGAGTGAAGGGATATGGTGAGAAGGTGGAGTGAAGGGATATGGTGAGAAGGTGGAGTGAAGGGATATGGGGAGAAGGTGGAGTGAAGGGATATGGTGAGAAGGTGGAGTGAAGGGAAATGATGAGAAGGTGGAGTGAAGGGATATGATCAGAAGGTGGAGTGAAGGGATATGTTGAGAGTGTGGAGTGAAGGGATATGGTGTGAAGGTGGAGTGAAGGGATATGGTGAGAAGGTGGAGTGAAGGGATATGGTGAGAAGGTGGAGTGAAGGGATATGGTGAGAAGGTGGAGTGAAGGGATATGGGGAGAAGCTGGAGTGAAGGGATATGGGGAGAAAGTGGAGTGAAGGGATATGGTGAGAAGGTGGAGTGAAGGGATATGGGGAGAAGGTGGAGTGAAGGGATATGGGGAGAAGGTGGAGAGAAGGGATATGGGGAGAAGGTGGAGTGAAGGGATATGGTGAGAAGGTGGAGTGAAGGGATATGGTGAGAAGGTGGAGTGAAGGGATATGGGGAGAAGGTGGAGTGAAGGGATATGGGGAGAAAGTGGAGTGAAGGGATATGGTGAGAAGGTGGAGTGAAGGGATATGGTGAGAAGGTGGAGTGAAGGGATATGATGAGAAGGTGGAGTGAAGGGATATTGGGAGAAGGGGGAGTGAAGGGATATGGTGAGAAGGTGGAGTGAAGGTATATGGGGAGAAGGTTGAGTGAAGGGATATGGTGAGAAGGTGGAGTGAAGGGATATGATGAGAAGGTGGAGTGAAGGGTTATGATGAGAAGGTGGAGTGAATGGATATGGTGAGAAGGTGGAGTGAAGGAATATGGTGAGAAGGTGGAGTGAAGGGATATGAGGAGAAGGTGGAGTGAAGGGATATGGGGAGAAGGTGGAGTGAAGGGATATGGTGAGAAGGTGGAGTGAAGGGATATGGGGAGAAGGTGGAGTAAAGGTAAATGGTGAGAAGGTGTAGTGAAGGGATATGGGGAGAAGGTGGAGTGAAGGGATATGGGGAGAACGTAGAGTGAAGGGATATTGGGAGAAGGTGGAGTGAAGGGATATGGGGAGAAGGTGGAGTGAAGGGATATGGTGAGAAGGTGGAGTGAAGGGATATGGGGAGAAGGTGGAATGAAGGGATATGGGGAGAAGGTGGAGTAAAGGGAAATGGTGAGAAGGTGGTGTGAAGGGATATGATGAGAAGGTGGGGTGAAGGGATATGATGAGAAGGTGGAGTGAAGGGATATGTTGAGAAGGTGGAGTGAAGGGATATGGTGAGAAGGTGGAGTGAAGGGATATGATGAGAAGGTGGAGTGAAGGGATATGATGAGAAGGTGGAGTGAAGGGATATGGTGAGAAGGTGGAGTGAAGGGATATGGTGAGAAGGTGGAGTGAAGGGATATGATGAGAAGGTGGAGTGAAGGGATATGGTGAGAAGGTGGAGTGAAGGGATATGATGAGAAGGTGGAGTGAAGGGATATGGTGAGAAGGTGGAGTGAAGGGATATGGTGAGAAGGTGGAGTGAAGGGATATGGTGAGAAGGTGGAGTGAAGGGATTTCATGAGAAGGTGGAGTGAAGGGATATGGTGTGAAGGTGGAGTGAAGGGATATGATGAGAAGGTGGAGTGAAGGGATATGGTGAGAAGGTGGAGTGAAGGGAGAAGGTGAGAAGGTGGAGTGAAGGGAGAAGGTGAGAAGGTGGATTAAAGGGATATGGTGAGAAGGTGGAGTGAAGGGATATGGTGAGAAGGTGGAGTGAAGGGATAAGGTGAGAAGGTGGAGTGAAGGGATATGGTGAGAAGGTGGAGTGAAGGGATATGGTGAGAAGGTGGAGTGAAGGGATAAGGTGAGAAGGTGGAGTGAAGGGAAATGGTGAGAAGGTGGAGTGAAGGGATATGATGAGAAGGTGGAGTGAAGGGATATGATGAGAAGGTGGAGTGAAGGGATATGATGAGAAGGTGGAGTGAAGGGATATGGTGAGAAGGTGGAGTGAAGGGATATGGTGAGAAGGTGGAGTGAAGGGAGAAGGTGAGAAGGTGGAGTGAACGGATATGGTGAGAAGGTGGAGTGAAGGGATATGATGAGAAGGTGGAGTGAAGGGATATGATGAGAAGGTGGAGTGAAGGGATATGATGAGAAGGTGGAGTGAAGGGATATGGTGAGAAGGTGGAGTGAAGGGATATGGTGAGAAGGTGGAGTGAAGGGATAAGGTGAGAAGGTGGAGTGAAGGGATATGGTGAGAAGGTGGAGTGAAGGGATATGATGAGAAGGTGGAGTGAAGGGATATGATGAGAAGGTGGAGTGAAGGGATATGATGAGAAGGTGGAGTGAAGGGATATGATGAGAAGGTGGAGTGAACGGATATGGGGAGAAGGTGGAGTGAAGGGATATGGTGAGAAGGTGGAGTGAAGGGATATGATGAGAAGGTGGAGTGAACGGATGTGGGGAGAATGTGGAGTGAAGGAATATGGTGAGAAGGTGGAGTGAAGGGATATGAGGAGAAGGTGGAGTGAAGGGATATGGGGAGAAGGTGGAGTGAAGGGATATGGTGAGAAGGTGGAGTGAAGGGATATGGGGAGAAGGTGGAGTAAAGGTAAATGGTGAGAAGGTGTAGTGAAGGGATATGGGGAGAAGGTGGAGTGAAGGGATATGGGGAGAACGTAGAGTGAAGGGATATTGGGAGAAGGTGGAGTGAAGGGATATGGGGAGAAGGTGGAGTGAAGGGATATGGTGAGAAGGTGGAGTGAAGGGATATGGGGAGAAGGTGGAATGAAGGGATATGGGGAGAAGGTGGAGTAAAGGGAAATGGTGAGAAGGTGGTGTGAAGGGATATGATGAGAAGGTGGGGTGAAGGGATATGATGAGAAGGTGGAGTGAAGGGATATGTTGAGAAGGTGGAGTGAAGGGATATGGTGAGAAGGTGGAGTGAAGGGATATGATGAGAAGGTGGAGTGAAGGGATATGATGAGAAGGTGGAGTGAAGGGATATGGTGAGAAGGTGGAGTGAAGGGATATGGTGAGAAGGTGGAGTGAAGGGATATGATGAGAAGGTGGAGTGAAGGGATATGGTGAGAAGGTGGAGTGAAGGGATATGATGAGAAGGTGGAGTGAAGGGATATGGTGAGAAGGTGGAGTGAAGGGATATGGTGAGAAGGTGGAGTGAAGGGATATGGTGAGAAGGTGGAGTGAAGGGATTTCATGAGAAGGTGGAGTGAAGGGATATGGTGTGAAGGTGGAGTGAAGGGATATGATGAGAAGGTGGAGTGAAGGGATATGGTGAGAAGGTGGAGTGAAGGGAGAAGGTGAGAAGGTGGAGTGAAGGGAGAAGGTGAGAAGGTGGATTAAAGGGATATGGTGAGAAGGTGGAGTGAAGGGATATGGTGAGAAGGTGGAGTGAAGGGATAAGGTGAGAAGGTGGAGTGAAGGGATATGGTGAGAAGGTGGAGTGAAGGGATATGGTGAGAAGGTGGAGTGAAGGGATAAGGTGAGAAGGTGGAGTGAAGGGAAATGGTGAGAAGGTGGAGTGAAGGGATATGATGAGAAGGTGGAGTGAAGGGATATGATGAGAAGGTGGAGTGAAGGGATATGATGAGAAGGTGGAGTGAAGGGATATGGTGAGAAGGTGGAGTGAAGGGATATGGTGAGAAGGTGGAGTGAAGGGAGAAGGTGAGAAGGTGGAGTGAACGGATATGGTGAGAAGGTGGAGTGAAGGGATATGATGAGAAGGTGGAGTGAAGGGATATGATGAGAAGGTGGAGTGAAGGGATATGATGAGAAGGTGGAGTGAAGGGATATGGTGAGAAGGTGGAGTGAAGGGATATGGTGAGAAGGTGGAGTGAAGGGATAAGGTGAGAAGGTGGAGTGAAGGGATATGGTGAGAAGGTGGAGTGAAGGGATATGATGAGAAGGTGGAGTGAAGGGATATGATGAGAAGGTGGAGTGAAGGGATATGATGAGAAGGTGGAGTGAAGGGATATGATGAGAAGGTGGAGTGAACGGATATGGGGAGAAGGTGGAGTGAAGGGATATGGTGAGAAGGTGGAGTGAAGGGATATGATGAGAAGGTGGAGTGAACGGATGTGGGGAGAATGTGGAGTGAAGGAATATGGTGAGAAGGTGGAGTGAAGGGATATGGTGAGACGTTGGAGTGAAGGGATATGGTGAGAAGGTGGAGTGAAGGGATATGATGAGAAGGTGGAGTGAACGGATGTGGGGAGAAGGTGGAGTGAAGGGATATGGTGAGAAGGTGGAGTGAAGGGATATGGTGAGAAGGTGGAGTGAAGGGATATGATGAGAAGGTGGAGTGAAGGGATATAGTGAGAAGGTGGAGTGAAGGGATATAGTGAGAAGGTGGAGTGAAGGGATATGGTGAGAAGGTGGAGTGAAGGAATATGGTGAGAAGGTGGAGTGAAGGGATATGATGAGAAGGTGGAGTGAAGGGATATAGTGAGAAGGTGGAGTGAAGGGATATAGTGAGAAGGTGGAGTGAAGGGATATGGGGAGAAGGTGGAGTGAAGGGATATGGTGAGAAGGTGGAGTGAAGGGATATCATGAGAAGGTGGAGTGAAGGGATATGGGGAGAAGGTGGAGTGAAGGGATATGGTGATAAGGTGGAGTGAAGGGATATGGTGAGAAGGTGGAGTGAAGGGATATGTTGAGAAGGTGGAGTGAAGGGATATGGTGAGAGGGAGGAGTGAAGGGATATAGTGAGAAGGTGGAGTGAAGGGATATGGGGAGAAGAAGGAGTGAAGGGATATGATGAGAAGGTGGAGTGAAGGGAAATGATGAGAAGTTGGAGTGAAGGGATATGATGAGAAGGTGGAGTGAAGGAATATGGTTAGAAGGTGGAGTGAAGGGATCTGGGGAGAAGGTGGAGTGAAGGGATATGGTGAGAAGGTGGAGTGAAGGGATATGCTGAGAAGGTGGAGTGAAGGGATATGATGAGAAGGTGCAGTGAAGGGATATGGTGAGAAGGTGGAGTGAAGGGATATGGTGAGAAGGTGGAGTGAAGGGATATGGTGAGAAGGTGGAGTGAAGGGATATGGGGAGAAGGTGGAGAGAAGGGATATGGGGAGCAGGTGGATTGAAGGGATATGGGGAGAAGGTGGAGTGAAGGGATATGGGGAGAAGGTGGAGTGAAGGGATATGGTGAGAAGGTGGAGTGAAGGGTTATGATGAGAAGGTGGAGTGAAGGGATATGGTGAGAAGGTGGAGTGAAGGAATATGGTGAGAAAGTGGAGTGAAGGGATATGGTGAGAAGGTGGAGTGAAGGGATATGGGGAGAAGGTGGAGTGAAGGGATATGGGGAGAAGGTGCAGTGAAGGGATATGGGGAGAAGGTGGAGTGAAGGGATATGGGGAGAAGGTGGAGTAAAGGGAAATGGTGAGAAGGTGGAGTGAAGGGATATGGTGAGAAGGTGGAGTGAAGGAATATGGTGAGAAGGTGGAGTGAAGGGTTGTGGAGTGAAGGGTTATGTGGAGAAGGTGGAGTGAAGGGATATGGTGAGAAGGTGGAGTGAAGGGATATGGGGAGAAGGTGGAGAGAAGGGATATGGGGAGCAGGTGGAGTGAAGGAATATGGGGAGAAGGTGGAGTGAAGGGATATGGGGAGAAGGTGGAGTGAAGGGATTTGGTGAGAAGGTGGAGTGAAGGGATATGGGGAGAAGGTGGAGTGAAGGGAAATGGTGAGAAGGTGTAGTGAAGGGATATGATGAGAAGGTGGAGTGAAGGGATATGATGAGAAGGTGGAGTGAAGGGATATGATGAGAAGGTGGAGTGAAGGGATATGGGGAGAAGGTGGAGTGAAGGGATATGGTGAGAAGGTGGAGTGAAGGGATATGATGAGAAGGTGGAGTGAAGGGATATGGTGAGAAGGTGGAGTGAAGGGATATGATGAGAAGGTGGAGTGAAGGGATATGGTGAGAAGGTGGAGTGAAGGGATATGGTGAGAAGGTGGAGTGAAGGGATATGGTGAGAAGGTGGAGTGAAGGGATATGATGAGAAGGTGGAGTGAAGGGATATGGTGAGACGGTGGAGTGAAGGGATATGATGAGAAGGTGGAGTGAAGTGATAGGATGAGAAGGTGGAGTGAAGGGATATGGTGAGAAGGTGGAGTGAAGGGATATGATGAGAAGCTGAAGTGAAAGGATATGATTAGAAGGTGGAGTGAAGCAATATGGTGAGAAGGTGGAGTGAAGGGATATGGTGAGAAGGTGGAGTGAAGGGATATGGTGAGAAGGTGGAGTGAAGGGATTTGATGAGAAGGTGGAGTGAAGGGATATGGTGCGAAGGTGGAGTGAAGGGATATGGGGAGAAGCTGGAGTGAAGGGATATGATGAGAAGGTGGAGTGAAGGGATAAAGTGACAAGGTGGAGTGAAGGGATATAGTGAGACGGTGGAGTGAAGTGATATGGTGAGAAGGTGGAGTGAAGGGATATGGTGAGAAGGTGGAGTGAAGGGATATGGTGAGAAGGTGGAGTGAAGGGATATGATGAGAAGGTGGAGTGAAGGGATATGGTGAGAAGGTGGAGTGAAGGGATATGATGAGAAGGTGGAGTGAACGGATGTGGGGAGAAGGTGGAGTGAAGGGATATGGTGAGAAGGTGGAGTGAAGGGATATGGTGAGACGGTGGACTGAAGGGATATGATGAGAAGGTGGAGTGAACGGATATGGTGAGAAGGTGGAGTTAAGGGATATGATGAGAAGGTGGAGTGAAGGGATATGGTGAGAAGGTGGAGTGAAGGGATACGGTGAGAAGGTGGAGTGAAGGGAAATGGTGAGAAGGTGGAGTGAAGGGATATGGTGAGAAGGTGGAGTGAAGGGATATGGTGAGAAGGTGGAGTGAAGGGATATGGTGAGAAGGTGGAGTGAAGGGATATGGTGAGAAGGTGCAGTGAAGGGATATGGTGAGAAGGTGGAGTGAAGGGATATGCTGAGAAGGTGGAGTGAAGGGATATGATGAGAAGGTGCAGTGAAGGGATATGGTGAGAAGGTGGAGTGAAGGGATATGGTGAGAAGGTGGAGTGAAGGGGTATGGGGAGAAGGTGGAGTGAAGGGATATGGGGAGAAGGTGGAGTGAAGGGATATGGTGAGAAGGTGGAGTGAAGGGATATGGTGAGAAGGTGGAGTGAAGGGATATGGGGAGAAGGTGGAGTGAAGGGATATATGGAGAAAGTGGAGTGAAGGGATATGGTGAGAAGGTGGAGTGAAGGGATATGATGAGAAGGTGGAGTGAAGGGATATTGGGAGAAGGGGGAGTGAAGGGATATGGTGAGAAGGTGGAGTGAAGGTATATGGGGAGAAGGTTGAGTGAAGGGATATGGGGAGAAGGTGGAGTGAAGGGATATGGGGAGAAGGTGGAGTAAAGGGAAATGGTGAGAAGGTGGAGTGAAGGGATATGGTGAGAAGGTGGAGTGAAGGAATATGGTGAGAAGGTGGAGTGAAGCGTTGTGGAGTGAAGGGTTATGTGGAGAAGGTGGAGTGAAGGGATATGGTGAGAAGGTGGAGTGAAGGGATATGGGGAGAAGGTGGAGAGAAGGGATATGGGGAGCAGGTGGAGTGAAGGGATATGGGGAGAAGGTGGAGTGAAGGGATATGGGGAGAAGGTGGAGTGAAGGGATTTGGTGAGAAGGTGGAGTGAAGGGATATGGGGAGAAGGTGGAGTGAAGGGAAATGGTGAGAAGGTGTAGTGAAGGGATATGATGAGAAGGTGGAGTGAAGGGATATGATGAGAAGGTGGAGTGAAGGGATATGATGAGAAGGTGGAGTGAAGGGATATGGGGAGAAGGTGGAGTGAAGGGATATGGTGAGAAGGTGGAGTGAAGGGATATAATGAGAAGGTGGAGTGAAGGGATATGATGAGAAGGTGGAGTGAAGGGATATGGTGAGAAGGTGGAGTGAAGGGATATGGTGAGAAGGTGGAGTGAAGGGATATGATGAGAAGGTGGAGTGAAGGGATATGGTGAGAAGGTGGAGTGAAGGGATATGGTGAGAAGGTGGAGTGAAGGGATATGGTGAGAAGGTGGAGTGAAGGGATATGATGAGAAGGTGGAGTGAAGGGATATGGTGAGACGGTGGAGTGAAGGGATATGATGAGAAGGTGGAGTGAAGTGATAGGATGAGAAGGTGGAGTGAAGGGATATGGTGAGAAGGTGGAGTGAAGGGATATGATGAGAAGCTGAAGTGAAAGGATATGATTAGAAGGTGGAGTGAAGCAATATGGTGAGAAGGTGGAGTGAAGGGATATGGTGAGAAGGTGGAGTGAAGGGATATGGTGAGAAGGTGGAGTGAAGGGATTTGATGAGAAGGTGGAGTGAAGAGATATGGTGTGAAGGTGGAGTGAAGGGATATGGGGAGAAGCTGGAGTGAAGGGATATGATGAGAAGGTGGAGTGAAGGGATATAGTGAGAAGGTGGAGTGAAGGGATATAGTGAGACGGTGGAGTGAAGTGATATGGTGAGAAGGTGGAGTGAAGGGATATGGTGAGAAGGTGGAGAGAAAGGGATATGGTGAGAAGGTGGAGTGAAGGGATATGATGAGAAGGTGGAGTGAACGGATGTGGGGAGAAGGTGGAGTGAAGGGATATGGTGAGAAGGTGGGGTGAAGGGATATGGTGAGACGGTGGAGTGAAGGGATATGATGAGAAGGTGGAGTGAACGGATATGGTGCGAAGGTGGAGTTAAGGGATATGATGAGAAGGTGGAGTGAAGGGATATGGTGAGAAGGTGGAGTGAAGGGATACGGTGAGAAGGTGGAGTGAAGGGAAATGGTGAGAAGGTGGAGTGAAGGGATATGGTGAGAAGGTGGAGTGAAGGGATATGGTGAGAAGGTGGAGTGAAGGGATATGGTGAGAAGGTGGAGTGAAGGGATATGGTGAGAAGGTGCAGTGAAGGGATATGGTGAGAAGGTGGAGTGAAGGGATATGCTGAGAAGGTGGAGTGAAGGGATATGATGAGAAGGTGCAGTGAAGGGATATGGTGAGAAGGTGGAGTGAAGGGATATGGTGAGAAGGTGGAGTGAAGGGGTATGGGGAGAAGGTGGAGTGAAGGGATATGGGGAGAAGGTGGAGTGAAGGGATATGGTGAGAAGGTGGAGTGAAGGGATATGGTGAGAAGGTGGAGTGAAGGGATATGGGGAGAAGGTGGAGTGAATGGATATGGGGAGAAAGTGGAGTGAAGGGATATGGTGAGAAGGTGGAGTGAAGGGATATGATGAGAAGGTGGAGTGAAGGGATATTGGGAGAAGGGGGAGTGAAGGGATATGGTGAGAAGGTGGAGTGAAGGTATATGGGGAGAAGGTTGAGTGAAGGGATATGGTGAGAAGGTGGAGTGAAGGGATATGATGAGAAGGTGGAGTGAAGGGTTATGATGAGAAGGTGGAGTGAAGGGATATGGTGAGAAGGTGGAGTGAAGGGATATGATGAGAAGGTGGAGTGAAGGGATATGATGAGAAGGTGGAGTGAAGGGATATGGGGAGAAGGTGGAGTGAAGGGATATGGTGAGAAGGTGGACTGAAGGGATATGGTGAGAAGGTGGACTGAAGGGATATGGTGAGAAGGTGGAGTGAAGGGATATGGGGAGAAGATGGAGTGAAGGGATCTGGAGAGAAGGTGGAGTGAAGCGATATGGTGAGAAGGTGGAGTGAAGGGATATGGGGAGAAGGTGTGGTTAAGGGATATGGGGTGAATGTGTAGTGAAGGGATATGGTGAGAAGGTGGAGTGAAGGGATATGGTGAGAAGGTGGAGTGAAGGGATATGGGGAGAAGGTGGAGTGAAGGGATATGGAGAGAAGGTGGAGTGAAGGGATATGGGGAGAAGGTGGAGTGAAGGGATACGGGGAGAAGGTGGAGTGAAGGGATATGATGAGAAGGTGGAGTGAAGGGATATGATGAGAAGGTGGAGTGAAGGGATATAATGAGAAGGTGGAGTGAAGTGATACGATGAGAAGGTGGAGTGAAGGGATATGGGGAGAAGGTGGAGTGAAGGGATATGGGGAGAAGGTGGAGTGAAGGGATATGATGAGAAGGTGGAGTGAAGGGATATGGTGAGAAGGTGGAGTGAAGGGATATGGGGAGAAGGTGGAGTGAAGGGATTTGATGAGAAGGTGGAGTGAAGGGATACGGGGAGAAGGTGGAGTGAAGGGATATGATGAGAAGGTGGAGTGAAGTGGTACGATGAGAAGGTGGAGTGAAGGGATATGGGGAGAAGGTGGAGTGAAGGGATATGGGGAGAAGGTGGAGTGAAGGGATATGGGGTGAAGGTGGAGTGAAGGGATACGGGGAGAAGGTGGAGTGAAGGGATATGATGAGAAGGTGGAGTGAAGGGATATGATGAGAAGGTGGAGTGAATGGATGTGGTGAGAAAGTGGAGTGAAGCGATATGATGAGAAGGTGGACTGAAGGGATATGGTGAGAAGGTGGATTGAAGGGATATGATGAGAAGGTGGAGTGAAGGGATATGGTGAGAAGGTGGAGTGAAGGGATATGGTGAGAAGGTGGAGTGAAGGGATATGATGAGAAGGTGGACTGAAGGGATATGGTGAGAAGGTGGATTGAAGGGATATGATGAGAAGGTGGAGTGAAGGGATATGGTGAGAAGGTGGAGTGAAGGGATATGGTGAGAAGGTGGAGTGAAGGGATATGATGAGAAGGTGGAGTGAAGGGATATGATGAGAAGGTGGAGTGAAGGGATATGGTGAGAAGGTGGAGTGAAGGGATATGGTGAGAAGGTGGAGTGAAGGGATATGGGGAGAAGGTGGAGTGAAGGGATGCGGGGAGAAGGTGGAGTGAAGGGATGCGGGGAGAAGGTGGAGTGAAGGGATATGATGCGAAGGTGGAGTGAAGGGAAATGATGAGAAGGTGGAGTGAAGGGATATGGTGAGAAGGTGGAGTGAAGGGATATGGGGAGAAGGTGGAGTGAAGGGATATGATGAGAAGGTGGAGTGAAGGGATATGATGAGAAGGTGGAGTGAAGGGATATGGTGAGAAGGTGGAGTGAAGGGATATGGGGAGAAGGTGGAGTGAAGTGATATGGTGAGAAGGTGGAGTGAACGGATATGATGAGAAGGTGGAGTGAAGGGATATGATGAGAAGGTGGAGTGAAGGGATATGGCGAGAAGGTGGAGTGAAGGGCTATGATGAGAAGGTGGAGTGAAGGGATATGGTGAGAAGGTGGAGTGAAGGGATATGGTGAGAAGGTGGAGTGAAGGGATATGATGAGAAGGTGGAGTGAAGGGATATGGTGAGAAGGTGGAGTGAAGGGATATGATGAGAAGGTGGAGTGAAGGGATATGGTGAGAAGGTGGAGTGAAGGGATATGGTGAGAAGGTGGAGTGAAGGGATATGGTGAGAAGGTGGAGTGAAGGGATATGATGAGAAGGTGGAGTGAAGGGATATGGTGAGACGGTGGAGTGAAGGGATATGGTGAGAAGGTGGAGTGAAGGGATATGGGGAGAAGGTGTGGTTAAGGGATATGGGGTGAATGTGTAGTGAAGGGATATGGTGAGAAGGTGGAGTGAAGGGATATGGTGAGAAGGTGGAGTGAAGGGATATGGGGAGAAGGTGGAGTGAAGGGATATGGAGAGAAGGTGGAGTGAAGGGATATGGGGAGAAGGTGGAGTGAAGGGATACGGGGAGAAGGTGGAGTGAAGGGATATGATGAGAAGGTGGAGTGAAGGGATATGATGAGAAGGTGGAGTGAAGGGATATAATGAGAAGGTGGAGTGAAGTGATACGATGAGAAGGTGGAGTGAAGGGATATGGGGAGAAGGTGGAGTGAAGGGATATGGGGAGAAGGTGGAGTGAAGGGATATGATGAGAAGGTGGAGTGAAGGGATATGGTGAGAAGGTGGAGTGAAGGGATATGGGGAGAAGGTGGAGTGAAGGGATTTGATGAGAAGGTGGAGTGAAGGGATACGGGGAGAAGGTGGAGTGAAGGGATATGATGAGAAGGTGGAGTGAAGTGGTACGATGAGAAGGTGGAGTGAAGGGATATGGGGAGAAGGTGGAGTGAAGGGATATGGGGAGAAGGTGGAGTGAAGGGATATGGGGTGAAGGTGGAGTGAAGGGATACGGGGAGAAGGTGGAGTGAAGGGATATGATGAGAAGGTTGAGTGAAGGGATATGATGAGAAGGTGGATTGAATGGATGTGGTGAGAAAGTGGAGTGAAGGGATATGATGAGAAGGTGGACTGAAGGGATATGGTGAGAAGGTGGATTGAAGGGATATGATGAGAAGGTGGAGTGAAGGGATATGGTGAGAAGGTGGAGTGAAGGGATATGGTGAGAAGGTGGAGTGAAGGGATATGATGAGAAGGTGGACTGAAGGGATATGGTGAGAAGGTGGATTGAAGGGATATGATGAGAAGGTGGAGTGAAGGGATATGGTGAGAAGGTGGAGTGAAGGGATATGGTGAGAAGGTGGAGTGAAGGGATATGATGAGAAGGTGGAGTGAAGGGATATGGGGAGAAGGTGGCGTGAAGGGATATGGGGAGAAGGTGGAGTGAAGGGATATGATGAGAAGGTGGAGTGAAGGGATATGATGAGAAGGTGGAGTGAAGGGATATGATGAGAAGGTGGAGTGAAGGGATGCGGGGAGAAGGTGGAGAGAAGGGATGCGGGGAGAAGGTGGAGTGAAGGGATATGATGCGAAGGTGGAGTGAAGGGAAATGATGAGAAGGTGGAGTGAAGGGATATGGTGAGAAGGTGGAGTGAAGGGATATGGGAGAAGGTGGAGTGAAGGGATATGATGAGAAGGTGGAGTGAAGGGATATGATGAGAAGGTGGAGTGAAGGGATATGGTGAGAAGGTGGAGTGAAGGGATATGGGGAGAAGGTGGAGTGAAGTGATATGGTGAAAAGGTGGAGTGAAGGGATATGTTGAGAAGGTGGAGTGAACGGATATGATGAGAAGGTGGAGTGAAGGGATATGATGAGAAGGTGGAGTGAAGGGATATGGTGAGAAGGTGGAGTGAAGGGATATGGTGAGAAGGTGGAGTGAAGGGATATGATGAGAAGGTGGAGTGAAGGGATATGGTGAGAAGGTGGAGTGAAGGGATATGATGAGAAGGTGGAGTGAAGGGATATGGTGAGAAGGTGGAGTGAAGGGATATGGTGAGAAGGTGGAGTGAAGGGATATGGTGAGAAGGTGGAGTGAAGGGATATGATGAGAAGGTGGAGTGAAGGGATATGGTGAGACGGTGGAGTGAAGGGATATGATGAGAAGGTGGAGTGAAGTGATAGGATGAGAAGGTGGAGTGAAGGGATATGGTGAGAAGGTGGAGTGAAGGGATATGATGAGAAGCTGAAGTGAAAGGATATGATTAGAAGGTGGAGTGAAGCAATATGGTGAGAAGGTGGAGTGAAGGGATATGGTGAGAAGGTGGAGTGAAGGGATATGGTGAGAAGGTGGAGTGAAGGGATTTGATGAGAAGGTGGAGTGAAGGGATATGGTGCGAAGGTGGAGTGAAGGGATATGGGGAGAAGCTGGAGTGAAGGGATATGATGAGAAGGTGGAGTGAAGGGATAAAGTGACAAGGTGGAGTGAAGGGATATAGTGAGACGGTGGAGTGAAGTGATATGGTGAGAAGGTGGAGTGAAGGGATATGGTGAGAAGGTGGAGTGAAGGGATATGGTGAGAAGGTGGAGTGAAGGGATATGATGAGAAGGTGGAGTGAACGGATGTGGGGAGAAGGTGGAGTGAAGGGATATGGTGAGAAGGTGGAGTGAAGGGATATGGTGAGACGGTGGAGTGAAGGGATATGATGAGAAGGTGGAGTGAACGGATATGGTGAGAAGGTGGAGTTAAGGGATATGATGAGAAGCTGGAGTGAAGGGATATGGTGAGAAGGTGGAGTGAAGGGATACGCTGAGAAGGTGGAGTGAAGGGAAATGGTGAGAAGGTGGAGTGAAGGGATATGGTGAGAAGGTGGCGTGAAGGGATATGGTGAGAAGGTGGAGTGAAGGGATATGGTGAGAAGGTGGAGTGAAGGGATATGGTGAGAAGGTGCAGTGAAGGGATATGGTGAGAAGGTGGAGTGAAGGGATATGCTGAGAAGGTGGAGTGAAGGGATATGATGAGAAGGTGCAGTGAAGGGATATGGTGAGAAGGTGGAGTGAAGGGATATGGTGAGAAGGTGGAGTGAAGGGGTATGGGGAGAAGGTGGAGTGAAGGGATATGGGGAGAAGGTGGAGTGAAGGGATATGGTGAGAAGGTGGAGTGAAGGGATATGGTGAGAAGGTGGAGTGAAGGGATATGGGGAGAAGGTGGAGTGAAGGGATATGGGGAGAAAGTGGAGTGAAGGGATATGGTGAGAAGGTGGAGTGAAGGGATATGATGAGAAGGTGGAGTGAAGGGATATTGGGAGAAGGGGGAGTGAAGGGATATGGTGAGAAGGTGGAGTGAAGGTATATGGGGAGAAGGTTGAGTGAAGGGATATGGGGAGAAGGTGGAGTGAAGGGATATGGGGAGAAGGTGGAGTAAAGGGAAATGGTGAGAAGGTGGAGTGAAGGGATATGGTGAGAAGGTGGAGTGAAGGAATATGGTGAGAAGGTGGAGTGAAGGGTTGTGGAGTGAAGGGTTATGTGGAGAAGGTGGAGTGAAGGGATATGGTGAGAAGGTGGAGTGAAGGGATATGGGGAGAAGGTGGGGAGAAGGGATATGGGGAGCAGGTGGAGTGAAGGGATATGGGGAGAAGGTGGAGTGAAGGGATATGGGGAGAAGGTGGAGTGAAGGGATTTGGTGAGAAGGTGGAGTGAAGGGATATGGGGAGAAGGTGGAGTGAAGGGAAATGGTGAGAAGGTGTAGTGAAGGGATATGATGAGAAGGTGGAGTGAAGCGATATGATGAGAAGGTGGAGTGAAGGGATATGATGAGAAGGTGGAGTGAAGGGATATGGGGAGAAGGTGGAGTGAAGGGATATGGTGAGAAGGTGGAGTGAAGGGATATGATGAGAAGGTGGAGTGAAGGGATATGGTGAGAAGGTGGAGTGAAGGGATATGATGAGAAGGTGGAGTGAAGGGATATGGTGAGAAGGTGGAGTGAAGGGATATGGTGAGAAGGTGGAGTGAAGGGATATGGTGAGAAGGTGGAGTGAAGGGATATGATGAGAAGGTGGAGTGAAGGGATATGGTGAGACGGTGGAGTGAAGGGATATGATGAGAAGGTGGAGTGAAGTGATAGGATGAGAAGGTGGAGTGAAGTGATATGGTGAGAAGGTGGAGTGAAGGGATATGATGAGAAGCTGAAGTGAAAGGATATGATTAGAAGGTGGAGTGAAGCAATATGGTGAGAAGGTGGAGTGAAGGGATATGGTGAGAAGGTGGAGTGAAGGGATATGGTGAGAAGGTGGAGTGAAGGGATTTGATGAGAAGGTGGAGTGAAGGGATATGGTGTGAAGGTGGAGTGAAGGGATATGGGGAGAAGCTGGAGTGAAGGGATATGATGAGAAGGTGGAGTGAAGGGATATAGTGAGAAGGTGGAGTGAAGGGATATAGTGAGACGGTGGAGTGAAGTGATATGGTGAGAAGGTGGAGTGAAGGGATATGGTGAGAAGGTGGAGTGAAGGGATATGGTGAGAAGGTGGAGTGAAGGGATATGATGAGAAGGTGGAGTGAACGGATGTGGGGAGAAGGTGGAGTGAAGGGATATGGTGAGAAGGTGGAGTGAAGGGATATGGTGAGACGGTGGAGTGAAGGGATATGATGAGAAGGTGGAGTGAACGGATATGGTGAGAAGGTGGAGTTAAGGGATATGATGAGAAGGTGGAGTGAAGGGATATGGTGAGAAGGTGGAGTGAAGGGATACGGTGAGAAGGTGGAGTGAAGGGAAATGGTGAGAAGGTGGAGTGAAGGGATATGGTGAGAAGGTGGAGTGAAGGGATATGGTGAGAAGGTGGAGTGAAGGGATACGGTGAGAAGGTGGAGTGAAGGGATATGGTGAGAAGGTGGAGTGAAGGGATATGGTGAGAAGGTGGAGTGAAGGGATATGGTGAGAAGGTGCAGTGAAGGGATATGGTGAGAAGGTGGAGTGAAGGGATATGCTGAGAAGGTGGAGTGAAGGGATATGATGAGAAGGTGCAGTGAAGGGATATGGTGAGAAGGTGGAGTGAAGGGATATGGTGAGAAGGTGGATTGAAGGGGTATGGGGAGAAGGTGGAGTGAAGGGTTATGGGGAGAAGGTGGAGTGAAGGGATATGGTGAGAAGGTGGAGTGAAGGGATATGGTGAGAAGGTGGAGTGAAGGGATATGGGGAGAAGGTGGAGTGAATGTATATGGGGAGAAAGTGGAGTGAAGGGATATGGTGAGAAGGTGGAGTGAAGGGATATGATGAGAAGGTGGAGTGAAGGGATATTGGGAGAAGGGGGAGTGAAGGGATATGGTGAGAAGGTGGAGTGAAGGTATATGGGGAGAAGGTTGAGTGAAGGGATATGGTGAGAAGGTGGAGTGAAGGGATATGATGAGAAGGTGGAGTGAAGGGTTATGATGAGAAGGTGGAGTGAAGGGATATGGTGAGAAGGTGGAGTGAAGGAACATGGTGAGAAGGTGGAGTGAAGGGTTATGATGAGAAGGTGGAGTGAAGGGATATGGTGAGAAGGTGGAGTGAAGGGATATGGTGAGAAGGTGGAGTGAAGGGATATGGGGAGAAGGTGGAGTGAAGGGATATGGGGAGAAGGTGGAGTGAAGGGATATGGGGAGAAGGTGGAGTGAAGGGATATGGGGAGAAGGTGGAGTAAAGGGAAATGGTGAGAAGGTGTAGTGAAGGGATATGATGAGAAGGTGGAGTGAAGGGATATGATGAGAAGGTGGAGTGAAGGGATATGGGGAGAAGGTGGAGTGAAGGGATATGGTGAGAAGGTGGAGTGAAGGGATATGATGAGAAGGTGGAGTGAAGGGATATGGTGAGAAGGTGGAGTGAAGGAATATGGTGAGAAGGTGGAGTGAAGGATTATGATGAGAAGGTGGAGTGAAGGGATATGGTGAGAAGGTGGAGTGAAGCGGTATGGTGAGAAGGTGGAGTGAAGGGATATGGTGAGAAGGTGGAGTGAAGGGATATGATGAGAAGCTGGAGTGAAGGGATATGATTAGAAGGTGGAGTGAAGCAATATGGTGAGAAGGTGGAGTGAAGGGATATGGTGAGAAGGTGGAGTGAAGGGATATGGTGAGAAGGTGGAGTGAAGGGATATGGGGAGAAGGTGGAGTGAAGGGATAAGGGGAGAAAGTGGAGTGAAGGGATATGGTGAGAAGGTGGAGTGAAGGGATATGATGAGAAGGTGGAGTGAAGGGATATTGGGAGAAGGGGGAGTGAAGGGATATGGTGAGAAGGTGGAGTGAAGGGTTATGATGCGAAGGTGGAGTGAAGGGATATGGTGAAAAGGTGGAGTGAAGGGATATGGTGAGAAGGTGGAGTGAAGGGTTATGATGAGAAGGTGGAGTGAAGGGATATGGTGAGAAGGTGGAGTGAAGGGATATGATGAGAAGGTGGAGTGAACGGATGTGGGGAGAAGGTGGAGTGAAGGGATATGGTGAGAAGGTGGAGTGAAGGGATATTTTGAGACGGTGGAGTGAAGGGATACGGTGAGAAGGTGGAGTGAAGGGATATGATGAGAAGGTGGAGTGAACGGATGTGGGGAGAAGGTGGAGTGAAGGGATATGGTGAGAAGGTGGAGTGAAGGGATATGGTGAGGCGGTGGAGTGAAGGGATATGATGAGAAGGTGGAGTGAACGGATATGGTGAGAAGGTGGAGTTAAGGGATATGATGAGAAGGTGGAGTGAAGGGATATGGTGAGAAGGTGGAGTGAAGGGATACGGTGAGAAGGTGGAGTGAAGGGAAATGGTGAGAAGGTGGAGTGAAGGGATATGATGAGAAGGTGGAGTGAAGGGATATGGTGAGAAGGTGGAGTTAAGGGATATGGTGAGAAGGTGGAGTGAAGGGATATGGCGAGAAGGTGGAGTGAAGGGATATGGTGAGAAGGTGGAGTGAAGGGATATGGGGAGAAGGTGGAGTGAAGGGATATGGTGAGAAGGTGGAGTGCAGGGATATGGGGAGAAGGTGGAGTGAAGGGATATGATGAGAAGGTGTATTGAAGGGATATGGTGAGAAGGTGGAGTGAAGGGATATGATGAGAAGGTGGAGTGAAGGGATATGGTGAGAAGGTGGAGTGAAGGGATATGATGAGAAGGTTGAGTGAAGGGATATGGGGAGAAGGTGGAGTGAGGGGATATGATGAGAAGGTGGAGTGAAGGGATATGGGGAGAAGGTGGAGTGAAGTGATATGATGAGAAGGTGTAGTGAAGCGATATAGTGAGAAGGTGGAGTGAAGGGATATGATGAGAAGGTGGAGTGAAGGGATATGGTGAGAAGGTGGAGTGAAGGGATATGGTGAGAAGGTGGAGTGAAGGAATATGGTGAGAAGGTGGAGTGAAGGGATATGGTGAGAAGGTGGAGTGAAGGGATATGATGAGAAGGTGGAGTGAAGGGATATAGTGAGAAGGTGGAGTGAAGGGATATAGTGAGAAGGTGGAGTGAAGGGATATAGTGAGACGGTGGAGTGAAGTGATATGGTGAGAAGGTGGAGTGAAGGGATATGGTGAGAAGGTGGAGTGAAGGGATATGGTGAGAAGGTGGAGTGAAGGGATATGATGAGAAGGTGGAGTGAACGGATGTGGGGAGAAGGTGGAGTGAAGGGATATGGTGAGAAGGTGGAGTGAAGGGATATGGTGAGACGGTGGAGTGAAGGGATATGATGAGAAGGTGGAGTGAACGGATATGGTGAGAAGGTGGAGTTAAGGGATATGATGAGAAGGTGGAGTGAAGGGATATGGTGAGAAGGTGGAGTGAAGGGATACGGTGAGAAGGTGGAGTGAAGGGAAATGGTGAGAAGGTGGAGTGAAGGGATATGGTGAGAAGGTGGAGTGAAGGGATATGGTGAGAAGGTGGAGTGAAGGGATACGGTGAGAAGGTGGAGTGAAGGGATATGGTGAGAAGGTGGAGTGAAGGGATATGGTGAGAAGGTGGAGTGAAGGGATATGGTGAGAAGGTGCAGTGAAGGGATATGGTGAGAAGGTGGAGTGAAGGGATATGCTGAGAAGGTGGAGTGAAGGGATATGATGAGAAGGTGCAGTGAAGGGATATGGTGAGAAGGTGGAGTGAAGGGATATGGTGAGAAGGTGGATTGAAGGGGTATGGGGAGAAGGTGGAGTGAAGGGTTATGGGGAGAAGGTGGAGTGAAGGGATATGGTGAGAAGGTGGAGTGAAGGGATATGGTGAGAAGGTGGAGTGAAGGGATATGGGGAGAAGGTGGAGTGAATGTATATGGGGAGAAAGTGGAGTGAAGGGATATGGTGAGAAGGTGGAGTGAAGGGATATGATGAGAAGGTGGAGTGAAGGGATATTGGGAGAAGGGGGAGTGAAGGGATATGGTGAGAAGGTGGAGTGAAGGTATATGGGGAGAAGGTTGAGTGAAGGGATATGGTGAGAAGGTGGAGTGAAGGGATATGATGAGAAGGTGGAGTGAAGGGTTATGATGAGAAGGTGGAGTGAAGGGATATGGTGAGAAGGTGGAGTGAAGGAACATGGTGAGAAGGTGGAGTGAAGGGTTATGATGAGAAGGTGGAGTGAAGGGATATGGTGAGAAGGTGGAGTGAAGGGATATGGTGAGAAGGTGGAGTGAAGGGATATGGGGAGAAGGTGGAGTGAAGGGATATGGGGAGAAGGTGGAGTGAAGGGATATGGGGAGAAGGTGGAGTGAAGGGATATGGGGAGAAGGTGGAGTAAAGGGAAATGGTGAGAAGGTGTAGTGAAGGGATATGATGAGAAGGTGGAGTGAAGGGATATGATGAGAAGGTGGAGTGAAGGGATATGGGGAGAAGGTGGAGTGAAGGGATATGGTGAGAAGGTGGAGTGAAGGGATATGATGAGAAGGTGGAGTGAAGGGATATGGTGAGAAGGTGGAGTGAAGGAATATGGTGAGAAGGTGGAGTGAAGGATTATGATGAGAAGGTGGAGTGAAGGGATATGGTGAGAAGGTGGAGTGAAGCGGTATGGTGAGAAGGTGGAGTGAAGGGATATGGTGAGAAGGTGGAGTGAAGGGATATGATGAGAAGCTGGAGTGAAGGGATATGATTAGAAGGTGGAGTGAAGCAATATGGTGAGAAGGTGGAGTGAAGGGATATGGTGAGAAGGTGGAGTGAAGGGATATGGTGAGAAGGTGGAGTGAAGGGATATGGGGAGAAGGTGGAGTGAAGGGATAAGGGGAGAAAGTGGAGTGAAGGGATATGGTGAGAAGGTGGAGTGAAGGGATATGATGAGAAGGTGGAGTGAAGGGATATTGGGAGAAGGGGGAGTGAAGGGATATGGTGAGAAGGTGGAGTGAAGGGTTATGATGCGAAGGTGGAGTGAAGGGATATGGTGAAAAGGTGGAGTGAAGGGATATGGTGAGAAGGTGGAGTGAAGGGTTATGATGAGAAGGTGGAGTGAAGGGATATGGTGAGAAGGTGGAGTGAAGGGATATGATGAGAAGGTGGAGTGAACGGATGTGGGGAGAAGGTGGAGTGAAGGGATATGGTGAGAAGGTGGAGTGAAGGGATATTTTGAGACGGTGGAGTGAAGGGATACGGTGAGAAGGTGGAGTGAAGGGATATGATGAGAAGGTGGAGTGAACGGATGTGGGGAGAAGGTGGAGTGAAGGGATATGGTGAGAAGGTGGAGTGAAGGGATATGGTGAGGCGGTGGAGTGAAGGGATATGATGAGAAGGTGGAGTGAACGGATATGGTGAGAAGGTGGAGTTAAGGGATATGATGAGAAGGTGGAGTGAAGGGATATGGTGAGAAGGTGGAGTGAAGGGATACGGTGAGAAGGTGGAGTGAAGGGAAATGGTGAGAAGGTGGAGTGAAGGGATATGATGAGAAGGTGGAGTGAAGGGATATGGTGAGAAGGTGGAGTTAAGGGATATGGTGAGAAGGTGGAGTGAAGGGATATGGCGAGAAGGTGGAGTGAAGGGATATGGTGAGAAGGTGGAGTGAAGGGATATGGGGAGAAGGTGGAGTGAAGGGATATGGTGAGAAGGTGGAGTGCAGGGATATGGGGAGAAGGTGGAGTGAAGGGATATGATGAGAAGGTGTATTGAAGGGATATGGTGAGAAGGTGGAGTGAAGGGATATGATGAGAAGGTGGAGTGAAGGGATATGGTGAGAAGGTGGAGTGAAGGGATATGATGAGAAGGTTGAGTGAAGGGATATGGGGAGAAGGTGGAGTGAGGGGATATGATGAGAAGGTGGAGTGAAGGGATATGGGGAGAAGGTGGAGTGAAGTGATATGATGAGAAGGTGTAGTGAAGCGATATAGTGAGAAGGTGGAGTGAAGGGATATGATGAGAAGGTGGAGTGAAGGGATATGGTGAGAAGGTGGAGTGAAGGGATATGGTGAGAAGGTGGAGTGAAGGAATATGGTGAGAAGGTGGAGTGAAGGGATATGGTGAGAAGGTGGAGTGAAGGGATATGATGAGAAGGTGGAGTGAAGGGATATAGTGAGAAGGTGGAGTGAAGGGATATAGTGAGAAGGTGGAGTGAAGGGATATGGGGAGAAGGTGGAGTGAAGGGATATGGTGAGAAGGTGGCGTGAAGGGATATGATGAGAAGGTGGAGTGAAGGGATATGGGGAGAAGGTGGAGTGAAGGGATATGGTGATAAGGTGGAGTGAAGGGATATGGTGAGAAGGTGGAGTGAAGGGATATGTTGAGAAGGTGGAGTGAAGGGATATGGTGAGAGTGAGGAGTGAAGGGATATAGTGAGAAGGTGGAGTGAAGGTATATGGGGAGAAGAAGGAGTGAAGGGATATGATGAGAAGGTGGAGTGAAGGGAAATGATGAGAAGTTGGAGTGAAGGGATATGATGAGAAGGTGGAGTGAAGGGATATGGTGAGAAGGTGGAGTGAAGGGATCTGGGGAGAAGGTGGAGTGAAGGGATATGGTGAGAAGGTGGAGTGAAGGGATATGCTGAGAAGGTGGAGTGAAGGGATATGATGAGAAGCTGGAGTGAAGGGATATGGTGAGAAGGTGGAGTGAAGGGATATGGGGAGAAGGTGGAGAGAAGGGATATGGGGAGCAGGTGGAGTGAAGGGATATGGGGAGAAGGTGGAGTGAAGGGATATGGGGAGAAGGTGGAGTGAAGGGATATGGTGAGAAGGTGGAGTGAAGGGTTATGATGAGAAGGTGGAGTGAAGGGATATGGTGAGAAGGTGGAGTGAAGGAATATGGTGAGAAAGTGGAGTGAAGGGATATGGTGAGAAGGTGGAGTGAAGGGATATGGGGAGAAGGTGGAGTGAACGGATATGGGGAGAAGGTGGAGTGAAGGGATATGGGGAGAAGGTGGAGTGAAGGGATATGGGGAGAAGGTGGAGTAAAGGGAAATGGTGAGAAGGTGGAGTGAAGGGATATGGTGAGAAGGTGGAGTGAAGGAATATGGTGAGAAGGTGGAGTGAAGGGTTGTGGAGTGAAGGGTTATGTTGAGAAGGTGGAGTGAAGGGATATGGTGAGAAGGTGGAGTGAAGGGATATGGGGAGAAGGTGGAGAGAAGGGATATGGGGAGCAGGTGGAGTGAAGGGATATGGGGAGAAGGTGGAGTGAAGGGATATGGGGAGAAGGTGGAGTGAAGGGATTTGGTGAGAAGGTGGAGTGAAGGGATATGGGGAGAAGGTGGAGTGAAGGGAAATGGTGAGAAGGTGTAGTGAAGGGATATGATGAGAAGGTGGAGTGAAGGGATATGATGAGAAGGTGGAGTGAAGGGATATGATGAGAAGGTGGAGTGAAGGGATATGGGGAGAAGGTGGAGTGAAGGGATATGGTGAGAAGGTGGAGTGAAGGGATATGATGAGAAGGTGGAGTGAAGGGATATGGTGAGAAGGTGGAGTGAAGGGATATGATGAGAAGGTGGAGTGAAGGGATATGGTGAGAAGGTGGAGTGAAGGGATATGGTGAGAAGGTGGAGTGAAGCGATATGGTGAGACGGTGGAGTGAAGGGATATGATGAGAAGGTGGAGTGAAGTGATAGGATGAGAAGGTGGAGTGAAGGGATATGTTGAGAAGGTGGAGTGAAGGGATATGATGAGAAGCTGGAGTGAAGGGATATGATTAGAAGGTGGAGTGAAGCAATATGGTGAGAAGGTGGATTGAAGGGATATGGTGAGAAGGTGGAGTGAAGGGATATGGTGAGAAGGTGGAGTGAAGGGATTTGATGAGAAGGTGGAGTGAAGGGATATGGTGTGAAGGTGGAGTGAAGGGATATGGGGAGAAGCTGGAGTGAAGGGATATGATGAGAAGGTGGAGTGAAGGGATATAGTGAGAAGGTGGAGTGAAGGGATATAGTGAGACGGTGGAGTGAAGTGATATGGTGAGAAGGTGGAGTGAAGGGATATGGTGAGAAGGTGGAGTGAAGGGATATGGGGAGAAGGTGGAGTGAAGGGATATGGTGAGAAGGTGGAGTGCAGGGATATGGGGAGAAGGTGGAGTGAAGGGATATGATGAGAAGGTGTATTGAAGGGATATGGTGAGAAGGTGGAGTGAAGGGATATGATGAGAAGGTGGAGTGAAGGGATATGGTGAGAAGGTGGAGTGAAGGGATATGATGAGAAGGTTGAGTGAAGGGATATGGGGAGAAGGTGGAGTGAGGGGATATGATGAGAAGGTGGAGTGAAGGGATATGGGGAGAAGGTGGAGTGAAGTGATATGATGAGAAGGTGTAGTGAAGCGATATGGTGAGAAGGTGGAGTGAAGGGATATGATGAGAAGGTGGAGTGAAGGGATATGGTGAGAAGGTGGAGTGAAGGGATATGGTGAGAAGGTGGAGTGAAGGAATATGGTGAGAAGGTGGAGTGAAGGGATATGGTGAGAAGGTGGAGTGAAGGGATATGATGAGAAGGTGGAGTGAAGGGATATAGTGAGAAGGTGGAGTGAAGGGATATAGTGAGAAGGTGGAGTGAAGGGATATGGGGAGAAGGTGGAGTGAAGGGATATGGTGAGAAGGTGGCGTGAAGGGATATGATGAGAAGGTGGAGTGAAGGGATATGGGGAGAAGGTGGAGTGAAGGGATATGGTGATAAGGTGGAGTGAAGGGATATGGTGAGAAGGTGGAGTGAAGGGATATGATGAGAAGGTGGAGTGAAGGGATATGGGGAGAAGGTGGAGTGAAGGGATATGGTGAGAAGGTGGAGTGAAGGGATATGATGAGAAGGTGGAGTGAAGGGATATGGTGAGAAGGTGGAGTGAAGGAATATGGTGAGAAGGTGGAGTGAAGGGTTATGATGAGAAGGTGGAGTGAAGGGATATGGTGAGAAGGTGGAGTGAAGCGGTATGGTGAGAAGGTGGAGTGAAGGGATATGGTGAGAAGGTGGAGTGAAGGGATATGATGAGAAGCTGGAGTGAAGGGATATGATTAGAAGGTGGAGTGAAGCAAGATGGTGAGAAGGTGGAGTGAAGGGATATGGTGAGAAGGTGGAGTGAAGGGATATGGTGAGAAGGTGGAGTGAAGGGATATGGGGAGAAGGTGGAGTGAAGGGATATGGGGAGAAAGTGGAGTGAAGGGATATGGTGAGAAGGTGGAGTGAAGGGATATGATGAGAAGGTGGAGTGAAGGGATATTGGGAGAAGGGGGAGTGAAGGGATATGGTGAGAAGGTGGAGTGAAGGTATATGGGGAGAAGGTTGAGTGAAGGGATATGGTGAGAAGGTGGAGTGAAGGGATATGATGAGAAGGTGGAGTGAAGGGTTATGATGAGAAGGTGGAGTGAAGGGATATGGTGAGAAGGTGGAGTGAAGGAATATGGTGAGAAGGTGGAGTGAAGGGTTATGATGCGAAGGTGGAGTGAAGGGATATGGTGAAAAGGTGGAGTGAAGGGATATGGTGAGAAGGTGGAGTGAAGGGTTATGATGAGAAGGTGGAGTGAAGGGATATGGTGAGAAGGTGGAGTGAAGGGATATGATGAGAAGGTGGAGTGAACGGATGTGGGGAGAAGGTGGAGTGAAGGGATATGGTGAGAAGGTGGAGTGAAGGGATATTTTGAGACGGTGGAGTGAAGGGATACGGTGAGAAGGTGGAGTGAAGGGATATGATGAGAAGGTGGAGTGAACGGATGTGGGGAGAAGGTGGAGTGAAGGGATATGGTGAGAAGGTGGAGTGAAGGGATATGGTGAGACGGTGGAGTGAAGGGATATGATGAGAAGGTGGAGTGAACGGATATGGTGAGAAGGTGGAGTTAAGGGATATGATGAGAAGGTGGAGTGAAGGGATATGGTGAGAAGGTGGAGTGAAGGGATACGGTGAGAAGGTGGAGTGAAGGGAAATGGTGAGAAGGTGGAGTGAAGGGATATGATGAGAAGGTGGAGTGAAGGGATATGGTGAGAAGGTGGAGTTAAGGGATATGGTGAGAAGGTGGAGTGAAGGGATATGGCGAGAAGGTGGAGTGAAGGGATATGGTGAGAAGGTGGAGTGAAGGGATATGGGGAGAAGGTGGAGTGAAGGGATATGGTGAGAAGGTGGAGTGCAGGGATATGGGGAGAAGGTGGAGTGAAGGGATATGATGAGAAGGTGTATTGAAGGGATAAGGTGAGAAGGTGGAGTGAAGGGATATGATGAGAAGGTGGAGTGAAGGGATATGGTGAGAAGGTGGAGTGAAGGGATATGATGAGAAGGTTGAGTGAAGGGATATGGGGAGAAGGTGGAGTGAGGGGATATGATGAGAAGGTGGAGTGAAGGGATATGGGGAGAAGGTGGAGTGAAGTGATATGATGAGAAGGTGTAGTGAAGCGATATGGTGAGAAGGTGGAGTGAAGGGATATGATGAGAAGGTGGAGTGAAGGGATATGGTGAGAAGGTGGAGTGAAGGGATATGGTGAGAAGGTGGAGTGAAGGAATATGGTGAGAAGGTGGAGTGAAGGGATATGGTGAGAAGGTGGAGTGAAGGGATATGATGAGAAGGTGGAGTGAAGGGATATAGTGAGAAGGTGGAGTGAAGGGATATAGTGAGAAGGTGGAGTGAAGGGATATGGGGAGAAGGTGGAGTGAAGGGATATGGTGAGAAGGTGGCGTGAAGGGATATGATGAGAAGGTGGAGTGAAGGGATATGGGGAGAAGGTGGAGTGAAGGGATATGGTGATAAGGTGGAGTGAAGGGATATGGTGAGAAGGTGGAGTGAAGGGATATGTTGAGAAGGTGGAGTGAAGGGATATGGTGAGAGTGAGGAGTGAAGGGATATAGTGAGAAGGTGGAGTGAAGGTATATGGGGAGAAGAAGGAGTGAAGGGATATGATGAGAAGGTGGAGTGAAGGGAAATGATGAGAAGTTGGAGTGAAGGGATATGATGAGAAGGTGGAGTGAAGGGATATGGTGAGAAGGTGGAGTGAAGGGATCTGGGGAGAAGGTGGAGTGAAGGGATATGGTGAGAAGGTGGAGTGAAGGGATATGCTGAGAAGGTGGAGTGAAGGGATATGATGAGAAGCTGGAGTGAAGGGATATGGTGAGAAGGTGGAGTGAAGGGATATGGGGAGAAGGTGGAGAGAAGGGATATGGGGAGCAGGTGGAGTGAAGGGATATGGGGAGAAGGTGGAGTGAAGGGATATGGGGAGAAGGTGGAGTGAAGGGATATGGTGAGAAGGTGGAGTGAAGGGTTATGATGAGAAGGTGGAGTGAAGGGATATGGTGAGAAGGTGGAGTGAAGGAATATGGTGAGAAAGTGGAGTGAAGGGATATGGTGAGAAGGTGGAGTGAAGGGATATGGGGAGAAGGTGGAGTGAACGGATATGGGGAGAAGGTGGAGTGAAGGGATATGGGGAGAAGGTGGAGTGAAGGGATATGGGGAGAAGGTGGAGTAAAGGGATATGGGGAGAAGGTGGAGTGAAGGGATATGGTGAGAAGGTGGAGTGAAGGGATATGATGAGAAGGTGGAGTGAAGGGATATGGTGAGAAGGTGGAGTGAAGGGATATGGTGAGAAGGTGGAGTGAAGGGATATGATGAGAAGGTGGAGTGAAGGGATATGGTGAGAAGGTGGAGTGAAGGAATATGGTGAGAAGGTGGAGTGAAGGGTTATGATGAGAAGGTGGAGTGAAGGGATATGGTGAGAAGGTGGAGTGAAGCGGTATGGTGAGAAGGTGGAGTGAAGGGATATGGTGAGAAGGTGGAGTGAAGGGATATGATGAGAAGCTGGAGTGAAGGGATATGATTAGAAGGTGGAGTGAAGCAATATGGTGAGAAGGTGGAGTGAAGGGATATGGTGAGAAGGTGGAGTGAAGGGATATGGTGAGAAGGTGGAGTGAAGGGATATGGGGAGAAGGTGGAGTGAAGGGATATGGGGAGAAAGTGGAGTGAAGGGATATGGTGAGAAGGTGGAGTGAAGGGATATGATGAGAAGGTGGAGTGAAGGGATATTGGGAGAAGGGGGAGTGAAGGGATATGGTGAGAAGGTGGAGTGAAGGTATATGGGGAGAAGGTTGAGTGAAGGGATATGGTGAGAAGGTGGAGTGAAGGGATATGATGAGAAGGTGGAGTGAAGGGTTATGATGAGAAGGTGGAGTGAAGGGATATGGTGAGAGGGTGGAGTGAAGGAATATGGTGAGAAGGTGGAGTGAAGGGTTATGATGCGAAGGTGGAGTGAAGGGATATGGTGAAAAGGTGGAGTGAAGGGATATGGTGAGAAGGTGGAGTGAAGGGTTATGATGAGAAGGTGGAGTGAAGGGATATGGTGAGAAGGTGGAGTGAAGGGATATGATGAGAAGGTGGAGTGAACGGATGTGGGGAGAAGGTGGAGTGAAGGGATATGGTGAGAAGGTGGAGTGAAGGGATATTTTGAGACGGTGGAGTGAAGGGATACGGTGAGAAGGTGGAGTGAAGGGATATGATGAGAAGGTGGAGTGAACGGATGTGGGGAGAAGGTGGAGTGAAGGGATATGGTGAGAAGGTGGAGTGAAGGGATATGGTGAGACGGTGGAGTGAAGGGATATGATGAGAAGGTGGAGTGAACGGATATGGTGAGAAGGTGGAGTTAAGGGATATGATGAGAAGGTGGAGTGAAGGGATATGGTGAGAAGGTGGAGTGAAGGGATACGGTGAGAAGGTGGAGTGAAGGGAAATGGTGAGAAGGTGGAGTGAAGGGATATGATGAGAAGGTGGAGTGAAGGGATATGGTGAGAAGGTGGAGTTAAGGGATATGGTGAGAAGGTGGAGTGAAGGGATATGGCGAGAAGGTGGAGTGAAGGGATATGGTGAGAAGGTGGAGTGAAGGGATATGGGGAGAAGGTGGAGTGAAGGGATATGGTGAGAAGGTGGAGTGCAGGGATATGGGGAGAAGGTGGAGTGAAGGGATATGATGAGAAGGTGTATTGAAGGGATAAGGTGAGAAGGTGGAGTGAAGGGATATGATGAGAAGGTGGAGTGAAGGGATATGGTGAGAAGGTGGAGTGAAGGGATATGATGAGAAGGTTGAGTGAAGGGATATGGGGAGAAGGTGGAGTGAGGGGATATGATGAGAAGGTGGAGTGAAGGGATATGGGGAGAAGGTGGAGTGAAGTGATATGATGAGAAGGTGTAGTGAAGCGATATGGTGAGAAGGTGGAGTGAAGGGATATGATGAGAAGGTGGAGTGAAGGGATATGGTGAGAAGGTGGAGTGAAGGGATATGGTGAGAAGGTGGAGTGAAGGAATATGGTGAGAAGGTGGAGTGAAGGGATATGGTGAGAAGGTGGAGTGAAGGGATATGATGAGAAGGTGGAGTGAAGGGATATAGTGAGAAGGTGGAGTGAAGGGATATAGTGAGAAGGTGGAGTGAAGGGATATGGGGAGAAGGTGGAGTGAAGGGATATGGTGAGAAGGTGGCGTGAAGGGATATGATGAGAAGGTGGAGTGAAGGGATATGGGGAGAAGGTGGAGTGAAGGGATATGATGAGAAGGTGGAGTGAAGGGAAATGATGAGAAGTTGGAGTGAAGGCATATGATGAGAAGGTGGAGTGAAGGGATATGGTGAGAAGGTGGAGTGAAGGGATCTGGGGAGAAGGTGGAGTGAAGGGATATGGTGAGAAGGTGGAGTGAAGGGATATGCTGAGAAGGTGGAGTGAAGGGATATGATGAGAAGCTGGAGTGAAGGGATATGGTGAGAAGGTGGAGTGAAGGGATATGGGGAGAAGGTGGAGAGAAGGGATATGGGGAGCAGGTGGAGTGAAGGGATATGGGGAGAAGGTGGAGTGAAGGGATATGGGGAGAAGGTGGAGTGAAGGGATATGGGGAGAAGGTGGAGTGAAGGGATATGGTGAGAAGGTGGAGTGAAGGGTTATGATGAGAAGGTGGAGTGAAGGGATATGGTGAGAAGGTGGAGTGAAGGAATATGGTGAGAAAGTGGAGTGAAGGGATATGGTGAGAAGGTGGAGTGAAGGGATATGGGGAGAAGGTGGAGTGAACGGATATGGGGAGAAGGTGGAGTGAAGGGATATGGGGAGAAGGTGGAGTGAAGGGATATGGGGAGAAGGTGGAGTAAAGGGAAATGGTGAGAAGGTGGAGTGAAGGGATATGGTGAGAAGGTGGAGTGAAGGAATATGGTGAGAAGGTGGAGTGAAGGGTTGTGGAGTGAAGGGTTATGTTGAGAAGGTGGAGTGAAGGGATATGGTGAGAAGGTGGAGTGAAGGGATATGGGGAGAAGGTGGAGAGAAGGGATATGGGGAGCAGGTGGAGTGAAGGGATATGGGGAGAAGGTGGAGTGAAGGGATATGGGGAGAAGGTGGAGTGAAGGGATTTGGTGAGAAGGTGGAGTGAAGGGATATGGGGAGAAGGTGGAGTGAAGGGAAATGGTGAGAAGGTGTAGTGAAGGGATATGATGAGAAGGTGGAGTGAAGGGATATGTTGAGAATGTGGAGTGAAGGGATATGATGAGAAGGTGGAGTGAAGGGATATGGGGAGAAGGTGGAGTGAAGGGATATGGTGAGAAGGTGGAGTGAAGGGATATGATGAGAAGGTGGAGTGAAGGGATATGGTGAGAAGGTGGAGTGAAGGGATATGATGAGAAGGTGGAGTGAAGGGATATGGTGAGAAGGTGGAGTGAAGGGATATGGTGAGAAGGTGGAGTGAAGCGATATGGTGAGAAGGTGGAGTGAAGGGATATGATGAGAAGGTGGAGTGAAGGGATATGGTGAGACGGTGGAGTGAAGGGATATGATGAGAATGTGGAGTGAAGTGATAGGATGAGAAGGTGGAGTGAAGGGATATGTTGAGAAGGTGGAGTGAAGGGATATGATGAGAAGCTGGAGTGAAGGGATATGATTAGAAGGTGGAGTGAAGCAATATGGTGAGAAGGTGGATTGAAGGGATATGGTGAGAAGGTGGAGTGAAGGGATATGGTGAGAAGGTGGAGTGAAGGGATTTGATGAGAAGGTGGAGTGAAGGGATATGGTGTGAAGGTGGAGTGAAGGGATATGGGGAGAAGCTGGAGTGAAGGGATATGATGAGAAGGTGGAGTGAAGGGATATGATGAGAAGGTGGAGTGAAGGGATATGGTGAGAAGGTGGAGTGAAGGGATCTGGGGAGAAGGTGGAGTGAAGGGATATGGTGAGAAGATGGAGTGAAGGGATATGCTGAGAAGGTGGAGTGAAGGGATATGATGAGAAGCTGGAGTGAAGGGATATGGTGAGAAGGTGGAGTGAAGGGATATGGGGAGAAGGTGGATAGAAGGGATATGGGGAGCAGGTGGAGTGAAGGGATATGGGGAGAAGGTGGAGTGAAGGGATATGGGGAGAAGGTGGAGTGAAGGGATATGGTGAGAAGGTGGAGTGAAGGGTTATGATGAGAAGGTGGAGTGAAGGGATATGGTGAGAAGGTGGAGTGAAGGAATATGGTGAGAAAGTGGAGTGAAGGGATATGGTGAGAAGGTGGAGTGAAGGGATATGGGGAGAAGGTGGAGTGAACGGATATGGGGAGAAGGTGGAGTGAAGGGATATGGGGAGAAGGTGGAGTGAAGGGATATGGGGAGAAGGTGGAGTAAAGGGAAATGGTGAGAAGGTGGAGTGAAGGGATATGGTGAGAAGGTGGAGTGAAGGAATATGGTGAGAAGGTGGAGTGAAGGGTTGTGGAGTGAAGGGTTATGTTGAGAAGGTGGAGTGAAGGGATATGGTGAGAAGGTGGAGTGAAGGGATATGGGGAGAAGGTGGAGAGAAGGGATATGGGGAGCAGGTGGAGTGAAGGGATATGGGGAGAAGGTGGAGTGAAGGGATATGGGGAGAAGGTGGAGTGAAGGGATTTGGTGAGAAGGTGGAGTGAAGGGATATGGGGAGAAGGTGGAGTGAAGGGAAATGGTGAGAAGGTGTAGTGAAGGGATATGATGAGAAGGTGGAGTGAAGGGATATGATGAGAAGGTGGAGTGAAGGGATATGATGAGAAGGTGGAGTGAAGGGATATGGGGAGAAGGTGGAGTGAAGGGATATGGTGAGAAGGTGGAGTGAAGGGATATGATGAGAAGGTGGAGTGAAGGGATATGGTGAGAAGGTGGAGTGAAGGGATATGATGAGAAGGTGGAGTGAAGGGATATGGTGAGAAGGTGGAGTGAAGGGATATGGTGAGAAGGTGGAGTGAAGCGATATGGTGAGAAGGTGGAGTGAAGGGATATGATGAGAAGGTGGAGTGAAGGGATATGGTGAGACGGTGGAGTGAAGGGATATGATGAGAAGGTGGAGTGAAGTGATAGGATGAGAAGGTGGAGTGAAGGGATATGTTGAGAAGGTGGAGTGAAGGGATATGATGAGAAGCTGGAGTGAAGGGATATGATTAGAAGGTGGAGTGAAGCAATATGGTGAGAAGGTTGATTGAAGGGATATGGTGAGAAGGTGGAGTGAAGGGATATGGTGAGAAGGTGGAGTGAAGGGATTTGATGAGAAGGTGGAGTGAAGGGATATGGTGTGAAGGTGGAGTGAAGGGATATGGGGAGAAGCTGGAGTGAAGGGATATGATGAGAAGGTGGAGTGAAGGGATATAGTGAGAAGGTGGAGTGAAGGGATATAGTGAGACGGTGGAGTGAAGTGATATGGTGAGAAGGTGGAGTGAAGGGATATGGTGAGAAGGTGGAGAGAAGGGATATGATGAGAAGGTGGAGTGAACGGATGTGGGGAGAAGGTGGAGTGAAGGGATATGGTGAGAAGGTGGAGTGAAGGGATATGGTGAGACGGTGGAGTGAAGGGATATGGTGAGAAGGTGGAGTGAAGGGATATGATGAGAAGGTGGAGTGAAGGGATATGGTGAGAAGGTGGAGTGAAGGGATATGGTGAAAAGGTGGAGTGAAGCGATATGGTGAGAAGGTGGAGTGAAGGGATATGATGAGAAGGTGGAGTGAAGGGATATGGTGAGACGGTGGAGTGAAGGGATATGATGAGAAGGTGGAGTGAAGGGATATGGCGAGAAGGTGGAGTGAAGGGATATGGTGAGAAGGTGGAGTGAAGGGATATGGGGAGAAGGTGGAGTGAAGGGATATGGTGAGAAGGTGGAGTGCAGGGATATGGGGAGAAGGTGGAGTGAAGGGATATGATGAGAAGGTGTATTGAAGGGATATGGTGAGAAGGTGGAGTGAAGGGATATGATGAGAAGGTGGAGTGAAGGGATATGGTGAGAAGGTGGAGTGAAGGGATATGATGAGAAGGTTGAGTGAAGGGATATGGGGAGAAGGTGGAGTGAGGGGATATGATGAGAAGGTGGAGTGAAGGGATATGGGGAGAAGGTGGAGTGAAGTGATATGATGAGAAGGTGTAGTGAAGCGATATGGTGAGAAGGTGGAGTGAAGGGATATGATGAGAAGGTGGAGTGAAGGGATATGGTGAGAAGGTGGAGTGAAGGGATATGGTGAGAAGGTGGAGTGAAGGAATATGGTGAGAAGGTGGAGTGAAGGGATATGGTGAGAAGGTGGAGTGAAGGGATATGATGAGAAGGTGGAGTGAAGGGATATAGTGAGAAGGTGGAGTGAAGGGATAGAGTGAGAAGGTGGAGTGAAGGGATATGGGGAGAAGGTGGAGTGAAGGGATATGGTGAGAAGGTGGCGTGAAGGGATATGATGAGAAGGTGGAGTGAAGGGATATGGGGAGAAGGTGGAGTGAAGGGATATGGTGATAAGGTGGAGTGAAGGGATATGGTGTGAAGGTGGTGTGAAGGGATATGTTGAGAAGGTGGAGTGAAGGGATATGGTGAGAGGGAGGAGTGAAGGGATATAGTGAGAAGGTGGAGTGAAGGTATATGGGGAGAAGAAGGAGTGAAGGGATATGATGAGAAGGTGGAGTGAAGGGAAATGATGAGAAGTTGGAGTGAAGGGATATGATGAGAAGGTGGAGTGAAGGGATATGGTGAGAAGGTGGAGTGAAGGGATCTGGGGAGAAGGTGGAGTGAAGGGATATGGTGAGAAGGTGGAGTGAAGGGATATGCTGAGAAGGTGGAGTGAAGGGATATGATGAGAAGCTGGAGTGAAGGGATATGGTGAGAAGGTGGAGTGAAGGGATATGGGGAGAAGGTGGAGAGAAGGGATATGGGGAGCAGGTGGAGTGAAGGGATATGGGGAGAAGGTGGAGTGAACGGATATGGGGAGAAGGTGGAGTGAAGGGATATGGGGAGAAGGTGGAGTGAAGGGATATGGGGAGAAGGTGGAGTAAAGGGAAATGGTGAGAAGGTGGAGTGAAGGGATATGGTGAGAAGGTGGAGTGAAGGAATATGGTGAGAAGGTGAAGTGAAGGGTTGTGGAGTGAAGGGTTATGTTGAGAAGGTGGAGTGAAGGGATATGGTGAGAAGGTGGAGTGAAGGGATATGGGGAGAAGGTGGAGAGAAGGGATATGGGGAGCAGGTGGAGTGAAGGGATATGGGGAGAAGGTGGAGTGAAGGGATATGGGGAGAAGGTGGAGTGAAGGGATTTGGTGAGAAGGTGGAGTGAAGGGATATGGGGAGAAGGTGGAGTGAAGGGAAATGGTGAGAAGGTGTAGTGAAGGGATATGATGAGAAGGTGGAGTGAAGGGATATGATGAGAAGGTGGAGTGAAGGGATATGGTGAGAAGGTGGAGTGAAGGGATATGGTGAGAAGGTGGAGTGAAGGGATATGGTGAGAAGGTGGAGTGAAGCGATATGGTGAGAAGGTGGAGTGAAGGGATATGATGAGAAGGTGGAGTGAAGGGATATGGTGAGACGGTGGAGTGAAGGGATATGATGAGAAGGTGGAGTGAAGGGATATGGCGAGAAGGTGGAGTGAAGGGATATGGTGAGAAGGTGGAGTGAAGGGATATGGGGAGAAGGTGGAGTGAAGGGATATGGTGAGAAGGTGGAGTGCAGGGATATGGGGAGAAGGTGGAGTGAAGGGATATGATGAGAAGGTGTATTGAAGGGATATGGTGAGAAGGTGGAGTGAAGGGATATGATGAGAAGGTGGAGTGAAGGGATATGGTGAGAAGGTGGAGTGAAGGGATATGATGAGAAGGTTGAGTGAAGGGATATGGGGAGAAGGTGGAGTGAGGGGATATGATGAGAAGGTGGAGTGAAGGGATATGGGGAGAAGGTGGAGTGAAGTGATATGATGAGAAGGTGTAGTGAAGCGATATGGTGAGAAGGTGGAGTGAAGGGATATGATGAGAAGGTGGAGTGAAGGGATATGGGGAGAAGGTGGAGTGAACGGATATGGGGAGAAGGTGGAGTGAAGGGATATGGGGAGAAGGTGGAGTGAAGGGATATGGGGAGAAGGTGGAGTAAAGGGAAATGGTGAGAAGGTGGAGTGAAGGGATATGGTGAGAAGGTGGAGTGAAGGAATATGGTGAGAAGGTGGAGTGAAGGGTTGTGGAGTGAAGGGTTATGTTGAGAAGGTGGAGTGAAGGGATATGGTGAGAAGGTGGAGTGAAGGGATATGGGGAGAAGGTGGAGAGAAGGGATATGGGGAGCAGGTGGAGTGAAGGGATATGGGGAGAAGGTGGAGTGAAGGGATATGGGGAGAAGGTGGAGTGAAGGGATTTGGTGAGAAGGTGGAGTGAAGGGATATGGGGAGAAGGTGGAGTGAAGGGAAATGGTGAGAAGGTGTAGTGAAGGGATATGATGAGAAGGTGGAGTGAAGGGATATGTTGAGAATGTGGAGTGAAGGGATATGATGAGAAGGTGGAGTGAAGGGATATGGGGAGAAGGTGGAGTGAAGGGATATGGTGAGAAGGTGGAGTGAAGGGATATGATGAGAAGGTGGAGTGAAGGGATATGGTGAGAAGGTGGAGTGAAGGGATATGATGAGAAGGTGGAGTGAAGGGATATGGTGAGAAGGTGGAGTGAAGGGATATGGTGAGAAGGTGGAGTGAAGCGATATGGTGAGAAGGTGGAGTGAAGGGATATGATGAGAAGGTGGAGTGAAGGGATATGGTGAGACGGTGGAGTGAAGGGATATGATGAGAAGGTGGAGTGAAGTGATAGGATGAGAAGGTGGAGTGAAGGGATATGTTGAGAAGGTGGAGTGAAGGGATATGATGAGAAGCTGGAGTGAAGGGATATGATTAGAAGGTGGAGTGAAGCAATATGGTGAGAAGGTGGATTGAAGGGATATGGTGAGAAGGTGGAGTGAAGGGATATGGTGAGAAGGTGGAGTGAAGGGATTTGATGAGAAGGTGGAGTGAAGGGATATGGTGTGAAGGTGGAGTGAAGGGATATGGGGAGAAGCTGGAGTGAAGGGATATGATGAGAAGGTGGAGTGAAGGGATATGATGAGAAGGTGGAGTGAAGGGATATGGTGAGAAGGTGGAGTGAAGGGATCTGGGGAGAAGGTGGAGTGAAGGGATATGGTGAGAAGATGGAGTGAAGGGATATGCTGAGAAGGTGGAGTGAAGGGATATGATGAGAAGCTGGAGTGAAGGGATATGGTGAGAAGGTGGAGTGAAGGGATATGGGGAGAAGGTGGATAGAAGGGATATGGGGAGCAGGTGGAGTGAAGGGATATGGGGAGAAGGTGGAGTGAAGGGATATGGGGAGAAGGTGGAGTGAAGGGATATGGTGAGAAGGTGGAGTGAAGGGTTATGATGAGAAGGTGGAGTGAAGGGATATGGTGAGAAGGTGGAGTGAAGGAATATGGTGAGAAAGTGGAGTGAAGGGATATGGTGAGAAGGTGGAGTGAAGGGATATGGGGAGAAGGTGGAGTGAACGGATATGGGGAGAAGGTGGAGTGAAGGGATATGGGGAGAAGGTGGAGTGAAGGGATATGGGGAGAAGGTGGAGTAAAGGGAAATGGTGAGAAGGTGGAGTGAAGGGATATGGTGAGAAGGTGGAGTGAAGGAATATGGTGAGAAGGTGGAGTGAAGGGTTGTGGAGTGAAGGGTTATGTTGAGAAGGTGGAGTGAAGGGATATGGTGAGAAGGTGGAGTGAAGGGATATGGGGAGAAGGTGGAGAGAAGGGATATGGGGAGCAGGTGGAGTGAAGGGATATGGGGAGAAGGTGGAGTGAAGGGATATGGGGAGAAGGTGGAGTGAAGGGATTTGGTGAGAAGGTGGAGTGAAGGGATATGGGGAGAAGGTGGAGTGAAGGGAAATGGTGAGAAGGTGTAGTGAAGGGATATGATGAGAAGGTGGAGTGAAGGGATATGATGAGAAGGTGGAGTGAAGGGATATGATGAGAAGGTGGAGTGAAGGGATATGGGGAGAAGGTGGAGTGAAGGGATATGGTGAGAAGGTGGAGTGAAGGGATATGATGAGAAGGTGGAGTGAAGGGATATGGTGAGAAGGTGGAGTGAAGGGATATGATGAGAAGGTGGAGTGAAGG
Organism: Somniosus microcephalus; assembly: GCF_052327205.1. NCBI lineage: Eukaryota > Metazoa > Chordata > Chondrichthyes > Squaliformes > Somniosidae > Somniosus > Somniosus microcephalus. The sequence goes on from NC_140998.1 coordinate 229,837,586, forward strand.
GATATGGTGAGAAGGTGGAGTGAAGGGATATGGTGAGAAGGTGGAGTGAAGCGATATGGTGAGAAGGTGGAGTGAAGGGATATGATGAGAAGGTGGAGTGAAGGGATATGGTGAGACGGTGGAGTGAAGGGATATGATGAGAAGGTGGAGTGAAGTGATAGGATGAGAAGGTGGAGTGAAGGGATATGTTGAGAAGGTGGAGTGAAGGGATATGATGAGAAGCTGGAGTGAAGGGATATGATTAGAAGGTGGAGTGAAGCAATATGGTGAGAAGGTTGATTGAAGGGATATGGTGAGAAGGTGGAGTGAAGGGATATGGTGAGAAGGTGGAGTGAAGGGATTTGATGAGAAGGTGGAGTGAAGGGATATGGTGTGAAGGTGGAGTGAAGGGATATGGGGAGAAGCTGGAGTGAAGGGATATGATGAGAAGGTGGAGTGAAGGGATATAGTGAGAAGGTGGAGTGAAGGGATATAGTGAGACGGTGGAGTGAAGTGATATGGTGAGAAGGTGGAGTGAAGGGATATGGTGAGAAGGTGGAGAGAAGGGATATGATGAGAAGGTGGAGTGAACGGATGTGGGGAGAAGGTGGAGTGAAGGGATATGGTGAGAAGGTGGAGTGAAGGGATATGGTGAGACGGTGGAGTGAAGGGATATGGTGAGAAGGTGGAGTGAAGGGATATGATGAGAAGGTGGAGTGAAGGGATATGGTGAGAAGGTGGAGTGAAGGGATATGGTGAGAAGGTGGAGTGAAGCGATATGGTGAGAAGGTGGAGTGAAGGGATATGATGAGAAGGTGGAGTGAAGGGATATGGTGAGACGGTGGAGTGAAGGGATATGATGAGAAGGTGGAGTGAAGGGATATGGCGAGAAGGTGGAGTGAAGGGATATGGTGAGAAGGTGGAGTGAAGGGATATGGGGAGAAGGTGGAGTGAAGGGATATGGTGAGAAGGTGGAGTGCAGGGATATGGGGAGAAGGTGGAGTGAAGGGATATGATGAGAAGGTGTATTGAAGGGATATGGTGAGAAGGTGGAGTGAAGGGATATGATGAGAAGGTGGAGTGAAGGGATATGGTGAGAAGGTGGAGTGAAGGGATATGATGAGAAGGTTGAGTGAAGGGATATGGGGAGAAGGTGGAGTGAGGGGATATGATGAGAAGGTGGAGTGAAGGGATATGGGGAGAAGGTGGAGTGAAGTGATATGATGAGAAGGTGTAGTGAAGCGATATGGTGAGAAGGTGGAGTGAAGGGATATGATGAGAAGGTGGAGTGAAGGGATATGGTGAGAAGGTGGAGTGAAGGGATATGGTGAGAAGGTGGAGTGAAGGAATATGGTGAGAAGGTGGAGTGAAGGGATATGGTGAGAAGGTGGAGTGAAGGGATATGATGAGAAGGTGGAGTGAAGGGATATAGTGAGAAGGTGGAGTGAAGGGATAGAGTGAGAAGGTGGAGTGAAGGGATATGGGGAGAAGGTGGAGTGAAGGGATATGGTGAGAAGGTGGCGTGAAGGGATATGATGAGAAGGTGGAGTGAAGGGATATGGGGAGAAGGTGGAGTGAAGGGATATGGTGATAAGGTGGAGTGAAGGGATATGGTGAGAAGGTGGAGTGAAGGGATATGTTGAGAAGGTGGAGTGAAGGGATATGGTGAGAGGGAGGAGTGAAGGGATATAGTGAGAAGGTGGAGTGAAGGTATATGGGGAGAAGAAGGAGTGAAGGGATATGATGAGAAGGTGGAGTGAAGGGAAATGATGAGAAGTTGGAGTGAAGGGATATGATGAGAAGGTGGAGTGAAGGGATATGGTGAGAAGGTGGAGTGAAGGGATCTGGGGAGAAGGTGGAGTGAAGGGATATGGTGAGAAGGTGGAGTGAAGGGATATGCTGAGAAGGTGGAGTGAAGGGATATGATGAGAAGCTGGAGTGAAGGGATATGGTGAGAAGGTGGAGTGAAGGGATATGGGGAGAAGGTGGAGAGAAGGGATATGGGGAGCAGGTGGAGTGAAGGGATATGGGGAGAAGGTGGAGTGAAGGGATATCGGGAGAAGGTGGAGTGAAGGGATATGGTGAGAAGGTGGAGTGAAGGGTTATGATGAGAAGGTGGAGTGAAGGGATATGGTGAGAAGGTGGAGTGAAGGAATATGGTGAGAAAGTGGAGTGAAGGGATATGGTGAGAAGGTGGAGTGAAGGGATATGGGGAGAAGGTGGAGTGAACGGATATGGGGAGAAGGTGGAGTGAAGGGATATGGGGAGAAGGTGGAGTGAAGGGATATGGGGAGAAGGTGGAGTAAAGGGAAATGGTGAGAAGGTGGAGTGAAGGGATATGGTGAGAAGGTGGAGTGAAGGAATATGGTGAGAAGGTGAAGTGAAGGGTTGTGGAGTGAAGGGTTATGTTGAGAAGGTGGAGTGAAGGGATATGGTGAGAAGGTGGAGTGAAGGGATATGGGGAGAAGGTGGAGAGAAGGGATATGGGGAGCAGGTGGAGTGAAGGGATATGGGGAGAAGGTGGAGTGAAGGGATATGGGGAGAAGGTGGAGTGAAGGGATTTGGTGAGAAGGTGGAGTGAAGGGATATGGGGAGAAGGTGGAGTGAAGGGAAATGGTGAGAAGGTGTAGTGAAGGGATATGATGAGAAGGTGGAGTGAAGGGATATGATGAGAAGGTGGAGTGAAGGGATATGGTGAGAAGGTGGAGTGAAGGGATATGGTGAGAAGGTGGAGTGAAGGGATATGGTGAGAAGGTGGAGTGAAGCGATATGGTGAGAAGGTGGAGTGAAGGGATATGATGAGAAGGTGGAGTGAAGGGATATGGTGAGACGGTGGAGTGAAGGGATATGATGAGAAGGTGGAGTGAAGGGATATGGCGAGAAGGTGGAGTGAAGGGATATGGTGAGAAGGTGGAGTGAAGGGATATGGGGAGAAGGTGGAGTGAAGGGATATGGTGAGAAGGTGGAGTGCAGGGATATGGGGAGAAGGTGGAGTGAAGGGATATGATGAGAAGGTGTATTGAAGGGATATGGTGAGAAGGTGGAGTGAAGGGATATGATGAGAAGGTGGAGTGAAGGGATATGGTGAGAAGGTGGAGTGAAGGGATATGATGAGAAGGTTGAGTGAAGGGATATGGGGAGAAGGTGGAGTGAGGGGATATGATGAGAAGGTGGAGTGAAGGGATATGGGGAGAAGGTGGAGTGAAGTGATATGATGAGAAGGTGTAGTGAAGCGATATGGTGAGAAGGTGGAGTGAAGGGATATGATGAGAAGGTGGAGTGAAGGGATATGGGGAGAAGGTGGAGTGAACGGATATGGGGAGAAGGTGGAGTGAAGGGATATGGGGAGAAGGTGGAGTGAAGGGATATGGGGAGAAGGTGGAGTAAAGGGAAATGGTGAGAAGGTGGAGTGAAGGGATATGGTGAGAAGGTGGAGTGAAGGAATATGGTGAGAAGGTGGAGTGAAGGGTTGTGGAGTGAAGGGTTATGTTGAGAAGGTGGAGTGAAGGGATATGGTGAGAAGGTGGAGTGAAGGGATATGGGGAGAAGGTGGAGAGAAGGGATATGGGGAGCAGGTGGAGTGAAGGGATATGGGGAGAAGGTGGAGTGAAGGGATATGGGGAGAAGGTGGAGTGAAGGGATTTGGTGAGAAGGTGGAGTGAAGGGATATGGGGAGAAGGTGGAGTGAAGGGAAATGGTGAGAAGGTGTAGTGAAGGGATATGATGAGAAGGTGGAGTGAAGGGATATGTTGAGAATGTGGAGTGAAGGGATATGATGAGAAGGTGGAGTGAAGGGATATGGGGAGAAGGTGGAGTGAAGGGATATGGTGAGAAGGTGGAGTGAAGGGATATGATGAGAAGGTGGAGTGAAGGGATATGGTGAGAAGGTGGAGTGAAGGGATATGATGAGAAGGTGGAGTGAAGGGATATGGTGAGAAGGTGGAGTGAAGGGATATGGTGAGAAGGTGGAGTGAAGCGATATGGTGAGAAGGTGGAGTGAAGGGATATGATGAGAAGGTGGAGTGAAGGGATATGGTGAGACGGTGGAGTGAAGGGATATGATGAGAAGGTGGAGTGAAGTGATAGGATGAGAAGGTGGAGTGAAGGGATATGTTGAGAAGGTGGAGTGAAGGGATATGATGAGAAGCTGGAGTGAAGGGATATGATTAGAAGGTGGAGTGAAGCAATATGGTGAGAAGGTGGATTGAAGGGATATGGTGAGAAGGTGGAGTGAAGGGATATGGTGAGAAGGTGGAGTGAAGGGATTTGATGAGAAGGTGGAGTGAAGGGATATGGTGTGAAGGTGGAGTGAAGGGATATGGGGAGAAGCTGGAGTGAAGGGATATGATGAGAAGGTGGAGTGAAGGGATATGATGAGAAGGTGGAGTGAAGGGATATGGTGAGAAGGTGGAGTGAAGGGATCTGGGGAGAAGGTGGAGTGAAGGGATATGGTGAGAAGATGGAGTGAAGGGATATGCTGAGAAGGTGGAGTGAAGGGATATGATGAGAAGCTGGAGTGAAGGGATATGGTGAGAAGGTGGAGTGAAGGGATATGGGGAGAAGGTGGATAGAAGGGATATGGGGAGCAGGTGGAGTGAAGGGATATGGGGAGAAGGTGGAGTGAAGGGATATGGGGAGAAGGTGGAGTGAAGTGATATGGTGAGAAGGTGGAGTGAAGGGTTATGATGAGAAGGTGGAGTGAAGGGATATGGTGAGAAGGTGGAGTGAAGGAATATGGTGAGAAAGTGGAGTGAAGGGATATGGTGAGAAGGTGGAGTGAAGGGATATGGGGAGAAGGTGGAGTGAACGGATATGGGGAGAAGGTGGAGTGAAGGGATATGGGGAGAAGGTGGAGTGAAGGGATATGGGGAGAAGGTGGAGTAAAGGGAAATGGTGAGAAGGTGGAGTGAAGGGATATGGTGAGAAGGTGGAGTGAAGGAATATGGTGAGAAGGTGGAGTGAAGGGTTGTGGAGTGAAGGGTTATGTTGAGAAGGTGGAGTGAAGGGATATGGTGAGAAGGTGGAGTGAAGGGATATGGGGAGAAGGTGGAGAGAAGGGATATGGGGAGCAGGTGGAGTGAAGGGATATGGGGAGAAGGTGGAGTGAAGGGATATGGGGAGAAGGTGGAGTGAAGGGATTTGGTGAGAAGGTGGAGTGAAGGGATATGGGGAGAAGGTGGAGTGAAGGGAAATGGTGAGAAGGTGTAGTGAAGGGATATGATGAGAAGGTGGAGTGAAGGGATATGATGAGAAGGTGGAGTGAAGGGATATGATGAGAAGGTGGAGTGAAGGGATATGGGGAGAAGGTGGAGTGAAGGGATATGGTGAGAAGGTGGAGTGAAGGGATATGATGAGAAGGTGGAGTGAAGGGATATGGTGAGAAGGTGGAGTGAAGGGATATGATGAGAAGGTGGAGTGAAGGGATATGGTGAGAAGGTGGAGTGAAGGGATATGGTGAGAAGGTGGAGTGAAGCGATATGGTGAGAAGGTGGAGTGAAGGGATATGATGAGAAGGTGGAGTGAAGGGATATGGTGAGACGGTGGAGTGAAGGGATATGATGAGAAGGTGGAGTGAAGTGATAGGATGAGAAGGTGGAGTGAAGGGATATGTTGAGAAGGTGGAGTGAAGGGATATGATGAGAAGCTGGAGTGAAGGGATATGATTAGAAGGTGGAGTGAAGCAATATGGTGAGAAGGTTGATTGAAGGGATATGGTGAGAAGGTGGAGTGAAGGGATATGGTGAGAAGGTGGAGTGAAGGGATTTGATGAGAAGGTGGAGTGAAGGGATATGGTGTGAAGGTGGAGTGAAGGGATATGGGGAGAAGCTGGAGTGAAGGGATATGATGAGAAGGTGGAGTGAAGGGATATAGTGAGAAGGTGGAGTGAAGGGATATAGTGAGACGGTGGAGTGAAGTGATATGGTGAGAAGGTGGAGTGAAGGGATATGGTGAGAAGGTGGAGAGAAGGGATATGATGAGAAGGTGGAGTGAACGGATGTGGGGAGAAGGTGGAGTGAAGGGATATGGTGAGAAGGTGGAGTGAAGGGATATGGTGAGACGGTGGAGTGAAGGGATATGGTGAGAAGGTGGAGTGAAGGGATATGATGAGAAGGTGGAGTGAAGGGATATGGTGAGAAGGTGGAGTGAAGGGATATGGTGAGAAGGTGGAGTGAAGCGATATGGTGAGAAGGTGGAGTGAAGGGATATGATGAGAAGGTGGAGTGAAGGGATATGGTGAGACGGTGGAGTGAAGGGATATGATGAGAAGGTGGAGTGAAGGGATATGGCGAGAAGGTGGAGTGAAGGGATATGGTGAGAAGGTGGAGTGAAGGGATATGGGGAGAAGGTGGAGTGAAGGGATATGGTGAGAAGGTGGAGTGCAGGGATATGGGGAGAAGGTGGAGTGAAGGGATATGATGAGAAGGTGTCTTGAAGGGATATGGTGAGAAGGTGGAGTGAAGGGATATGATGAGAAGGTGGAGTGAAGGGATATGGTGAGAAGGTGGAGTGAAGGGATATGATGAGAAGGTTGAGTGAAGGGATATGGGGAGAAGGTGGAGTGAGGGGATATGATGAGAAGGTGGAGTGAAGGGATATGGGGAGAAGGTGGAGTGAAGTGATATGATGAGAAGGTGTAGTGAAGCGATATGGTGAGAAGGTGGAGTGAAGGGATATGATGAGAAGGTGGAGTGAAGGGATATGGTGAGAAGGTGGAGTGAAGGGATATGGTGAGAAGGTGGAGTGAAGGAATATGGTGAGAAGGTGGAGTGAAGGGATATGGTGAGAAGGTGGAGTGAAGGGATATGATGAGAAGGTGGAGTGAAGGGATATAGTGAGAAGGTGGAGTGAAGGGATAGAGTGAGAAGGTGGAGTGAAGGGATATGGGGAGAAGGTGGAGTGAAGGGATATGGTGAGAAGGTGGCGTGAAGGGATATGATGAGAAGGTGGAGTGAAGGGATATGGGGAGAAGGTGGAGTGAAGGGATATGGTGATAAGGTGGAGTGAAGGGATATGGTGAGAAGGTGGAGTGAAGGGATATGTTGAGAAGGTGGAGTGAAGGGATATGGTGAGAGGGAGGAGTGAAGGGATATAGTGAGAAGGTGGAGTGAAGGTATATGGGGAGAAGAAGGAGTGAAGGGATATGATGAGAAGGTGGAGTGAAGGGAAATGATGAGAAGTTGGAGTGAAGGGATATGATGAGAAGGTGGAGTGAAGGGATATGGTGAGAAGGTGGAGTGAAGGGATCTGGGGAGAAGGTGGAGTGAAGGGATATGGTGAGAAGGTGGAGTGAAGGGATATGCTGAGAAGGTGGAGTGAAGGGATATGATGAGAAGCTGGAGTGAAGGGATATGGTGAGAAGGTGGAGTGAAGGGATATGGGGAGAAGGTGGAGAGAAGGGATATGGGGAGCAGGTGGAGTGAAGGGATATGGGGAGAAGGTGGAGTGAAGGGATATCGGGAGAAGGTGGAGTGAAGGGATATGGTGAGAAGGTGGAGTGAAGGGTTATGATGAGAAGGTGGAGTGAAGGGATATGGTGAGAAGGTGGAGTGAAGGAATATGGTGAGAAAGTGGAGTGAAGGGATATGGTGAGAAGGTGGAGTGAAGGGATATGGGGAGAAGGTGGAGTGAACGGATATGGGGAGAAGGTGGAGTGAAGGGATATGGGGAGAAGGTGGAGTGAAGGGATATGGGGAGAAGGTGGAGTAAAGGGAAATGGTGAGAAGGTGGAGTGAAGGGATATGGTGAGAAGGTGGAGTGAAGGAATATGGTGAGAAGGTGAAGTGAAGGGTTGTGGAGTGAAGGGTTATGTTGAGAAGGTGGAGTGAAGGGATATGGTGAGAAGGTGGAGTGAAGGGATATGGGGAGAAGGTGGAGAGAAGGGATATGGGGAGCAGGTGGAGTGAAGGGATATGGGGAGAAGGTGGAGTGAAGGGATATGGGGAGAAGGTGGAGTGAAGGGATTTGGTGAGAAGGTGGAGTGAAGGGATATGGGGAGAAGGTGGAGTGAAGGGAAATGGTGAGAAGGTGTAGTGAAGGGATATGATGAGAAGGTGGAGTGAAGGGATATGATGAGAAGGTGGAGTGAAGGGATATGGTGAGAAGGTGGAGTGAAGGGATATGGTGAGAAGGTGGAGTGAAGGGATATGGTGAGAAGGTGGAGTGAAGCGATATGGTGAGAAGGTGGAGTGAAGGGATATGATGAGAAGGTGGAGTGAAGGGATATGGTGAGACGGTGGAGTGAAGGGATATGATGAGAAGGTGGAGTGAAGGGATATGGCGAGAAGGTGGAGTGAAGGGATATGGTGAGAAGGTGGAGTGAAGGGATATGGGGAGAAGGTGGAGTGAAGGGATATGGTGAGAAGGTGGAGTGCAGGAATATGGGGAGAAGGTGGAGTGAAGGGATATGATGAGAAGGTGTATTGAAGGGATATGGTGAGAAGGTGGAGTGAAGGGATATGATGAGAAGGTGGAGTGAAGGGATATGGTGAGAAGGTGGAGTGAAGGGATATGATGAGAAGGTTGAGTGAAGGGATATGGGGAGAAGGTGGAGTGAGGGGATATGATGAGAAGGTGGAGTGAAGGGATATGGGGAGAAGGTGGAGTGAAGTGATATGATGAGAAGGTGTAGTGAAGCGATATGGTGAGAAGGTGGAGTGAAGGGATATGATGAGAAGGTGGAGTGAAGGGATATGGTGAGAAGGTGGAGTGAAGGGATATGGTGAGAAGGTGGAGTGAAGGAATATGGTGAGAAGGTGGAGTGAAGGGATATGGTGAGAAGGTGGAGTGAAGGGATATGATGAGAAGGTGGAGTGAAGGGATATAGTGAGAAGGTGGAGTGAAGGGATAGAGTGAGAAGGTGGAGTGAAGGGATATGGGGAGAAGGTGGAGTGAAGGGATATGGTGAGAAGGTGGCGTGAAGGGATATGATGAGAAGGTGGAGTGAAGGGATATGGGGAGAAGGTGGAGTGAAGGGATATGGTGATAAGGTGGAGTGAAGGGATATGGTGAGAAGGTGGAGTGAAGGGATATGTTGAGAAGGTGGAGTGAAGGGATATGGTGAGAGGGAGGAGTGAAGGGATATAGTGAGAAGGTGGAGTGAAGGTATATGGGGAGAAGAAGGAGTGAAGGGATATGATGAGAAGGTGGAGTGAAGGGAAATGATGAGAAGTTGGAGTGAAGGGATATGATGAGAAGGTGGAGTGAAGGGATATGGTGAGAAGGTGGAGTGAAGGGATCTGGGGAGAAGGTGGAGTGAAGGGATATGGTGAGAAGGTGGAGTGAAGGGATATGCTGAGAAGGTGGAGTGAAGGGATATGATGAGAAGCTGGAGTGAAGGGATATGGTGAGAAGGTGGAGTGAAGGGATATGGGGAGAAGGTGGAGAGAAGGGATATGGGGAGCAGGTGGAGTGAAGGGATATGGGGAGAAGGTGGAGTGAAGGGATATCGGGAGAAGGTGGAGTGAAGGGATATGGTGAGAAGGTGGAGTGAAGGGTTATGATGAGAAGGTGGAGTGAAGGGATATGGTGAGAAGGTGGAGTGAAGGAATATGGTGAGAAAGTGGAGTGAAGGGATATGGTGAGAAGGTGGAGTGAAGGGATATGGGGAGAAGGTGGAGTGAACGGATATGGGGAGAAGGTGGAGTGAAGGGATATGGGGAGAAGGTGGAGTGAAGGGATATGGGGAGAAGGTGGAGTAAAGGGAAATGGTGAGAAGGTGGAGTGAAGGGATATGGTGAGAAGGTGGAGTGAAGGAATATGGTGAGAAGGTGAAGTGAAGGGTTGTGGAGTGAAGGGTTATGTTGAGAAGGTGGAGTGAAGGGATATGGTGAGAAGGTGGAGTGAAGGGATATGGGGAGAAGGTGGAGAGAAGGGATATGGGGAGCAGGTGGAGTGAAGGGATATGGGGAGAAGGTGGAGTGAAGGGATATGGGGAGAAGGTGGAGTGAAGGGATTTGGTGAGAAGGTGGAGTGAAGGGATATGGGGAGAAGGTGGAGTGAAGGGAAATGGTGAGAAGGTGTAGTGAAGGGATATGATGAGAACTTGGAGTGAAGGGATATGATGAGAAGGTGGAGTGAAGGGATTGGTGAGAAGGTGGAGTGAAGGGATATGATGAGAAGGTGGAGTGAACGGATGTGGGGAGAAGGTGGAGTGAAGGGATATGGTGAGAAGGTGGAGTGAAGGGATATTTTGAGACGGTGGAGTGAAGGGATACGGTGAGAAGGTGGAGTGAAGGGATATGATGAGAAGGTGGAGTGAACGGATGTGGGGAGAAGGTGGAGTGAAGGGATATGGTGAGAAGGTGGAGTGAAGGGATATGGTGAGACGGTGGAGTGAAGGGATATGATGAGAAGGTGGAGTGAACGGATATGGTGAGAAGGTGGAGTTAAGGGATATGATGAGAAGGTGGAGTGAAGGGATATGGTGAGAAGGTGGAGTGAAGGGATACGGTGAGAAGGTGGAGTGAAGGGAAATGGTGAGAAGGTGGAGTGAAGGGATATGGTGAGAAGGTGGAGTGAAGGGATATGGGGAGAAGGTGGAGTGAAGGGATATGGTGAGAAGGTGGAGTGCAGGGATATGGGGAGAAGGTGGAGTGAAGGGATATGATGAGAAGGTGTATTGAAGGGATAAGGTGAGAAGGTGGAGTGAAGGGATATGATGAGAAGGTGGAGTGAAGGGATATGGTGAGAAGGTGGAGTGAAGGGATATGATGAGAAGGTTGAGTGAAGGGATATGGGGAGAAGGTGGAGTGAGGGGATATGATGAGAAGGTGGAGTGAAGGGATATGGGGAGAAGGTGGAGTCAAGTGATATGATGAGAAGGTGTAGTGAAGCGATATGGTGAGAAGGTGGAGTGAAGGGATATGATGAGAAGGTGGAGTGAAGGGATATGGTGAGAAGGTGGAGTGAAGGGATATGGTGAGAAGGTGGAGTGAAGGAATATGGTGAGAAGGTGGAGTGAAGGGATATGGTGAGAAGGTGGAGTGAAGGGATATGATGAGAAGGTGGAGTGAAGGGATATAGTGAGAAGGTGGAGTGAAGGGATATAGTGAGAAGGTGGAGTGAAGGGATATGGGGAGAAGGTGGAGTGAAGGGATATGGTGAGAAGGTGGCGTGAAGGGATATGATGAGAAGGTGGAGTGAAGGGATATGGGGAGAAGGTGGAGTGAAGGGATATGGTGATAAGGTGGAGTGAAGGGATATGGTGAGAAGGTGGAGTGAAGGGATATGTTGAGAAGGTGGAGTGAAGGGATATGGTGAGAGTGAGGAGTGAAGGGATATAGTGAGAAGGTGGAGTGAAGGTATATGGGGAGAAGAAGGAGTGAAGGGATATGATGAGAAGGTGGAGTGAAGGGAAATGATGAGAAGTTGGAGTGAAGGGATATGATGAGAAGGTGGAGTGAAGGGATATGGTGAGAAGGTGGAGTGAAGGGATCTGGGGAGAAGGTGGAGTGAAGGGATATGGTGAGAAGGTGGAGTGAAGGGATATGCTGAGAAGGTGGAGTGAAGGGATATGATGAGAAGCTGGAGTGAAGGGATATGGTGAGAAGGTGGTGTGAAGGGATATGGGGAGAAGGTGGAGAGAAGGGATATGGGGAGCAGGTGGAGTGAAGGGATATGGGGAGAAGGTGGAGTGAAGGGATATGGGGAGAAGGTGGAGTGAAGGGATATGGTGAGAAGGTGGAGTGAAGGGTTATGATGAGAAGGTGGAGTGAAGGGATATGGTGAGAAGGTGGAGTGAAGGAATATGGTGAGAAAGTGGAGTGAAGGGATATGGTGAGAAGGTGGAGTGAAGGGATATGGGGAGAAGGTGGAGTGAACGGATATGGGGAGAAGGTGGAGTGAAGGGATATGGGGAGAAGGTGGAGTGAAGGGATATGGGGAGAAGGTGGAGTAAAGGGAAATGGTGAGAAGGTGGAGTGAAGGGATATGGTGAGAAGGTGGAGTGAAGGAATATGGTGAGAAGGTGGAGTGAAGGGTTGTGGAGTGAAGGGTTATGTTGAGAAGGTGGAGTGAAGGGATATGGTGAGAAGGTGGAGTGAAGGGATATGGGGAGAAGGTGGAGAGAAGGGATATGGGGAGCAGGTGGAGTGAAGGGATATGGGGAGAAGGTGGAGTGAAGGGATATGGGGAGAAGGTGGAGTGAAGGGATTTGGTGAGAAGGTGGAGTGAAGGGATATGGGGAGAAGGTGGAGTGAAGGGAAATGGTGAGAAGGTGTAGTGAAGGGATATGATGAGAAGGTGGAGTGAAGGGATATGTTGAGAATGTGGAGTGAAGGGATATGATGAGAAGGTGGAGTGAAGGGATATGGGGAGAAGGTGGAGTGAAGGGATATGGTGAGAAGGTGGAGTGAAGGGATATGATGAGAAGGTGGAGTGAAGGGATATGGTGAGAAGGTGGAGTGAAGGGATATGATGAGAAGGTGGAGTGAAGGGATATGGTGAGAAGGTGGAGTGAAGGGATATGGTGAGAAGGTGGAGTGAAGCGATATGGTGAGAAGGTGGAGTGAAGGGATATGATGAGAAGGTGGAGTGAAGGGATATGGTGAGACGGTGGAGTGAAGGGATATGATGAGAAGGTGGAGTGAAGTGATAGGATGAGAAGGTGGAGTGAAGGGATATGTTGAGAAGGTGGAGTGAAGGGATATGATGAGAAGCTGGAGTGAAGGGATATGATTAGAAGGTGGAGTGAAGCAATATGGTGAGAAGGTGGATTGAAGGGATATGGTGAGAAGGTGGAGTGAAGGGATATGGTGAGAAGGTGGAGTGAAGGGATTTGATGAGAAGGTGGAGTGAAGGGATATGGTGTGAAGGTGGAGTGAAGGGATATGGGGAGAAGCTGGAGTGAAGGGATATGATGAGAAGGTGGAGTGAAGGGATATGATGAGAAGGTGGAGTGAAGGGATATGGTGAGAAGGTGGAGTGAAGGGATCTGGGGAGAAGGTGGAGTGAAGGGATATGGTGAGAAGATGGAGTGAAGGGATATGCTGAGAAGGTGGAGTGAAGGGATATGATGAGAAGCTGGAGTGAAGGGATATGGTGAGAAGGTGGAGTGAAGGGATATGGGGAGAAGGTGGAGAGAAGGGATATGGGGAGCAGGTGGAGTGAAGGGATATGGGGAGAAGGTGGAGTGAAGGGATATGGGGAGAAGGTGGAGTGAAGGGATATGGTGAGAAGGTGGAGTGAAGGGTTATGATGAGAAGGTGGAGTGAAGGGATATGGTGAGAAGGTGGAGTGAAGGAATATGGTGAGAAAGTGGAGTGAAGGGATATGGTGAGAAGGTGGAGTGAAGGGATATGGGGAGAAGGTGGAGTGAACGGATATGGGGAGAAGGTGGAGTGAAGGGATATGGGGAGAAGGTGGAGTGAAGGGATATGGGGAGAAGGTGGAGTAAAGGGAAATGGTGAGAAGGTGGAGTGAAGGGATATGGTGAGAAGGTGGAGTGAAGGAATATGGTGAGAAGGTGGAGTGAAGGGTTGTGGAGTGAAGGGTTATGTTGAGAAGGTGGAGTGAAGGGATATGGTGAGAAGGTGGAGTGAAGGGATATGGGGAGAAGGTGGAGAGAAGGGATATGGGGAGCAGGTGGAGTGAAGGGATATGGGGAGAAGGTGGAGTGAAGGGATATGGGGAGAAGGTGGAGTGAAGGGATTTGGTGAGAAGGTGGAGTGAAGGGATATGGGGAGAAGGTGGAGTGAAGGGAAATGGTGAGAAGGTGTAGTGAAGGGATATGATGAGAAGGTGGAGTGAAGGGATATGATGAGAAGGTGGAGTGAAGGGATATGATGAGAAGGTGGAGTGAAGGGATATGGGGAGAAGGTGGAGTGAAGGGATATGGTGAGAAGGTGGAGTGAAGGGATATGATGAGAAGGTGGAGTGAAGGGATATGGTGAGAAGGTGGAGTGAAGGGATATGATGAGAAGGTGGAGTGAAGGGATATGGTGAGAAGGTGGAGTGAAGGGATATGGTGAGAAGGTGGAGTGAAGCGATATGGTGAGAAGGTGGAGTGAAGGGATATGGTGAGAAGGTGGAGTGAAGGGATATGATGAGAAGGTTGAGTGAAGGGATATGGGGAGAAGGTGGAGTGAGGGGATATGATGAGAAGGTGGAGTGAAGGGATATGGGGAGAAGGTGGAGTGAAGTGATATGATGAGAAGGTGTAGTGAAGCGATATGGTGAGAAGGTGGAGTGAAGGGATATGATGAGAAGGTGGAGTGAAGGGATATGGTGAGAAGGTGGAGTGAAGGGATATGGTGAGAAGGTGGAGTGAAGGAATATGGTGAGAAGGTGGAGTGAAGGGATATGGTGAGAAGGTGGAGTGAAGGGATATGATGAGAAGGTGGAGTGAAGGGATATAGTGAGAAGGTGGAGTGAAGGGATAGAGTGAGAAGGTGGAGTGAAGGGATATGGGGAGAAGGTGGAGTGAAGGGATATGGTGAGAAGGTGGCGTGAAGGGATATGATGAGAAGGTGGAGTGAAGGGATATGGGGAGAAGGTGGAGTGAAGGGATATGGTGATAAGGTGGAGTGAAGGGATATGGTGAGAAGGTGGAGTGAAGGGATATGTTGAGAAGGTGGAGTGAAGGGATATGGTGAGAGGGAGGAGTGAAGGGATATAGTGAGAAGGTGGAGTGAAGGTATATGGGGAGAAGAAGGAGTGAAGGGATATGATGAGAAGGTGGAGTGAAGGGAAATGATGAGAAGTTGGAGTGAAGGGATATGATGAGAAGGTGGAGTGAAGGGATATGGTGAGAAGGTGGAGTGAAGGGATCTGGGGAGAAGGTGGAGTGAAGGGATATGGTGAGAAGGTGGAGTGAAGGGATATGCTGAGAAGGTGGAGTGAAGGGATATGATGAGAAGCTGGAGTGAAGGGATATGGTGAGAAGGTGGAGTGAAGGGATATGGGGAGAAGGTGGAGAGAAGGGATATGGGGAGCAGGTGGAGTGAAGGGATATGGGGAGAAGGTGGAGTGAAGGGATATCGGGAGAAGGTGGAGTGAAGGGATATGGTGAGAAGGTGGAGTGAAGGGTTATGATGAGAAGGTGGAGTGAAGGGATATGGTGAGAAGGTGGAGTGAAGGAATATGGTGAGAAAGTGGAGTGAAGGGATATGGTGAGAAGGTGGAGTGAAGGGATATGGGGAGAAGGTGGAGTGAACGGATATGGGGAGAAGGTGGAGTGAAGGGATATGGGGAGAAGGTGGAGTGAAGGGATATGGGGAGAAGGTGGAGTAAAGGGAAATGGTGAGAAGGTGGAGTGAAGGGATATGGTGAGAAGGTGGAGTGAAGGAATATGGTGAGAAGGTGAAGTGAAGGGTTGTGGAGTGAAGGGTTATGTTGAGAAGGTGGAGTGAAGGGATATGGTGAGAAGGTGGAGTGAAGGGATATGGGGAGAAGGTGGAGAGAAGGGATATGGGGAGCAGGTGGAGTGAAGGGATATGGGGAGAAGGTGGAGTGAAGGGATATGGGGAGAAGGTGGAGTGAAGGGATTTGGTGAGAAGGTGGAGTGAAGGGATATGGGGAGAAGGTGGAGTGAAGGGAAATGGTGAGAAGGTGTAGTGAAGGGATATGATGAGAAGGTGGAGTGAAGGGATATGATGAGAAGGTGGAGTGAAGGGATATGATGAGAAGGTGGAGTGAAGGGATATGGGGAGAAGGTGGAGTGAAGGGATATGGTGAGAAGGTGGAGTGAAGGGATATGATGAGAAGGTGGAGTGAAGGGATATGGTGAGAAGGTGGAGTGAAGGGATATGATGAGAAGGTGGAGTGAAGGGATATGGTGAGAAGGTGGAGTGAAGGGATATGGTGAGAAGGTGGAGTGAAGCGATATGGTGAGAAGGTGGAGTGAAGGGATATGATGAGAAGGTGGAGTGAAGGGATATGGTGAGACGGTGGAGTGAAGGGATATGATGAGAAGGTGGAGTGAAGTGATAGGATGAGAAGGTGGAGTGAAGGGATATGGTGAGAAGGTGGAGTGAAGGGATATGATGAGAAGCTGGAGTGAAGGGATATGATTAGAAGGTGGAGTGAAGCAATATGGTGAGAAGGTGGATTGAAGGGATATGGTGAGAAGGTGGAGTGAAGGGATATGGTGAGAAGGTGGAGTGAAGGGATTTGATGAGAAGGTGGAGTGAAGGGATATGGTGTGAAGGTGGAGTGAAGGGATATGGGGAGAAGCTGGAGTGAAGGGATAATGAGAAGGTGGAGTGAAGGGATATAGTGAGAAGGTGGAGTGAAGGGATATAGTGAGACGGTGGAGTGAAGTGATATGGTGAGAAGGTGGAGTGAAGGGATATGGTGAGAAGGTGGAGTGAAGGGATATGATGAGAAGGTGGAGTGAACGGATGTGGGGAGAAGGTGGAGTGAAGGGATATGGTGAGAAGGTGGAGTGAAGCGATATGGTGAGAAGGTGGAGTGAAGGGATATGATGAGAAGGTGGAGTGAAGGGATATGGTGAGACGGTGGAGTGAAGGGATATGATGAGAAGGTGGAGTGAAGTGATAGGATGAGAAGGTGGAGTGAAG
The DNA here is from genome assembly GCF_052327205.1 of Somniosus microcephalus. Taxonomy (NCBI): domain Eukaryota; kingdom Metazoa; phylum Chordata; class Chondrichthyes; order Squaliformes; family Somniosidae; genus Somniosus; species Somniosus microcephalus. The sequence goes on from NC_140998.1 coordinate 229,854,082, forward strand.
GGATATGGTGAGAAGGTGGAGTGAAGGGATATGATGAGAAGCTGGAGTGAAGGGATATGATTAGAAGGTGGAGTGAAGCAATATGGTGAGAAGGTGGATTGAAGGGATATGGTGAGAAGGTGGAGTGAAGGGATATGGTGAGAAGGTGGAGTGAAGGGATTTGATGAGAAGGTGGAGTGAAGGGATATGGTGTGAAGGTGGAGTGAAGGGATATGGGGAGAAGCTGGAGTGAAGGGATATGATGAGAAGGTGGAGTGAAGGGATATAGTGAGAAGGTGGAGTGAAGGGATATAGTGAGACGGTGGAGTGAAGTGATATGCTGAGAAGGTGGAGTGAAGGGATATGGTGAGAAGGTGGAGTGAAGGGATATGATGAGAAGGTGGAGTGAACGGATGTGGGGAGAAGGTGGAGTGAAGGGATATGGTGAGAAGGTGGAGTGAAGGGATATGGTGAGACGGTGGAGTGAAGGGATATGATGAGAAGGTGGAGTGAACGGATATGGTGAGAAGGCGGAGTTAAGGGATATGATGAGAAGGTGGAGTGAAGGGATATGGTGAGAAGGTGGAGTGAAGGGATACGGTGAGAAGGTGGAGTGAAGGGAAATGGTGAGACGGTGGAGTGAAGGGATATGGTGAGAAGGTGGAGTGAAGAGATATGGTGAGAAGGTGGAGTGAAGGGATATGGTGAGAAGGTGGAGTGAAGGGATATGGTGAGAAGGTGCAGTGAAGGGATATGGTGAGAAGGTGGAGTGAAGGGATATGCTGAGAAGGTGGAGTGAAGGGATATGATGAGAAGGTGCAGTGAAGGGATATGGTGAGAAGGTGGAGTGAAGGGATATGGTGAGAAGATGGAGTGAAGGGATATAGTGAGACGGTGGAGTGAAGGGATATAGTGAGAAGGTGGAGTGAAGGGATATAGTGAGACGGTGGAGTGAAGTGATATGGTGAGAAGGTGGAGTGAAGGGATATGGTGAGAAGGTGGAGTGAAGGGATATGATGAGAAGGTGGAGTGAACGGATGTGGGGAGAAGGTGGAGTGAAGGGATATGGTGAGAAGGTGGAGTGAAGCGATATGGTGAGAAGGTGGAGTGAAGGGATATGATGAGAAGGTGGAGTGAAGGGATATGGTGAGACGGTGGAGTGAAGGGATATGATGAGAAGGTGGAGTGAAGTGATAGGATGAGAAGGTGGAGTGAAGGGATATGGTGAGAAGGTGGAGTGAAGGGATATGGTGAGAAGGTGGAGTGAAGGGATTTGATGAGAAGGTGGAGTGAAGGGATATGGTGTGAAGGTGGAGTGAAGGGATATGGTGAGAAGGTGGAGTGAAGGGATATGGTGAGAAGATGGAGTGAAGGGGTATGGTGAGAAGGTGGATTGAAGGGATATGGTGAGAAGGTGGAGTGAAGGGATATGGTGAGAAGGTGGAGTGAAGGGATTTGATGAGAAGGTGGAGTGAAGGGATATGGTGTGAAGGTGGAGTGAAGGGATATGGGGAGAAGCTGGAGTGAAGGGATATGATGAGAAGGTGGAGTGAAGGGATATAGTGAGAAGGTGGAGTGAAGGGATATAGTGAGACGGTGGAGTGAAGTGATATGGTGAGAAGGTGGAGTGAAGGGATATGGTGAGAAGGTGGAGTGAAGGGATATGATGAGAAGGTGGAGTGAACGGATGTGGGGAGAAGGTGGAGTGAAGGGATATGGTGAGAAGGTGGAGTGAAGGGATATGGTGAGACGGTGGAGTGAAGGGATATGATGAGAAGGTGGAGTGAACGGATATGGTGAGAAGGTGGAGTTAAGGGATATGATGAGAAGGTGGAGTGAAGGGATATGGTGAGAAGGTGGAGTGAAGGGATACGGTGAGAAGGTGGAGTGAAGGGAAATAGTGAGATGGTGGAGTGAAGGGATATGGTGAGAAGGTGGAGCGAAGGGATATGGTGAGAAGGTGGAGTGAAGGGATATGGTGAGAAGGTGGAGTGAAGGGATATGGTGAGAAGGTGCAGTGAAGGGATATGGTGAGAAGGTGGAGTGAAGGGATATGCTGAGAAGGTGGAGTGAAGGGATATGATGAGAAGGTGCAGTGAAGGGATATGGTGAGAAGGTGGAGTGAAGGGATATGGTGAGAAGATGGAGTGAAGGGGTATGGGGAGAAGGTGGAGTGAAGGGATATGGGGAGAAGGTGGAGTGAAGGGATATGGTGAGAAGGTGGAGTGAAGGGATATGGTGAGAAGGTGGAGTGAAGGGATATGGGGAGAAGGTGGAGTGAAGGGATATGGGGATAAAGTGGAGTGAAGGGATATGGTGAGAAGGTGGAGTGAAGGGATATGATGAGAAGGTGGAGTGAAGGGATATTGGGAGAAGGGGGAGTGAAGGGATATGGTGAGAAGGTGGAGTGAAGGTATATGGGGAGAAGGTTGAGTGAAGGGATATGGTGAGAACGTGGAGTGAAGGGATATGATGAGAAGGTGGAGTGAAGGGTTATGATGCGAAGGTGGAGTGAAGGGATATGGTGAGAAGGTGGAGTGAAGGAATATGGTGAGAAGGTGGACGACACTAAACTAGGAGGGGGGGTGGGCTCAGAGGAAGAGACCAGGAAGCTCCAGAGCGATTTGGACAGACTGGGCGATTGGGCGGATAAATGGCAGATGCACTATAATGTGGACAAGTGCGAAGTTATCCACCTTGGGTGCAGGAACGGGAGGGCAAATTATTATTTAAATGGCAATAGATTGGGAGAGGGGGAAGTACAGAGAGACCTGGGTGTTCTTGTACACCAGTCACTGAAGGCGAGCATGCAGGTGCAACAGGCGGTCAAGAAGGCAAACGGTATGCTGGCCTTCATAGCAAAAGGGTTAGAATACAGGAACAGGGATACCTTGCTGCAGCTGTACAGGGCACTGGTGAGACCACACCTCGAGTACTGTGTACAGTTTTGGTCGCCTCATCTGAGGAAGGATGTTCTTGCCATGGAGGGGGTGCAGCGGCGATTCACCAGGCTGATACCAGGAATGGCGGGAATGACCTATGAGGAGAGACTATGTAGTTTAGGGATGTACACACTGGAGTTTAGAAGATTGAGAGGGGACCTCATAGAAGTGTATAAAATTCTGACAGGTCTAGACAGACTGGATGCAGAAGGAATGTTTCCCTTGGCGGGTGAGAACAGAACTAGAGGACATAATTTAAGGATAAGGGCTAAACCATTTAGGACAGAGATGAGGGGGAATTTCTTCACTCAGAGAGTGGTGAACCTGTGGAACTCATTGCCACAGAGGGCAGTGTACGCCAGCTCATTAAATATATTTAAGAGGGAATTAGATATATTTCTACGGGCAAAAGAGGTTAAGGGTTACGGAGAGAAGGCGGGGACGGGATACTGAATTAAAGGATCAGCCATGATCTCATCGAATGGCGGAGCAGGCACGAAGGGCCGAATGGCCTACTCCTGCTCCTATCTTCTATGTATCTATGTATCTATGAAGGTTTATGATGAGAAGGTGGAGTGAAGGGATATGGTGAGAAGGTGGAGTGAAGGGATATGGTGAGACGGTGGAGTGAAGGGATATGGGGAGAAGGTGGAGTGAAGGGATATGGGGAGAAGGTGGAGTGAAGGGATATGGGGAGAAGGTGGAGTGAAGGGATATGGGGAGAAGCTGGAGTAAAGGGAAATGGTGAGAAGGTGTAGTGAAGGGATATGATGAGAAGGTGGAGTGAAGGGATATGATGAGAAGGTGGAGTGAAGGGATATGGGGAGAAGGTGGAGTGAAGGGATATGGTGAGAAGGTGGAGTGAAGGGATATGATGAGAAGGTGGAGTGAAGGGATATGGTGAGAAGGTGGAGTGAAGGAATATGGTGAGAAGGTGGAGTGAAGGGTTATGATGAGAAAGTGGAGTGAAGGGATATGGTGAGAAGGTGGAGTGAAGGGGTATGGTGAGAAGGTGGAGTGAAGGGATATGGTGAGAAGGTGGAGTGAAGGGATATGATGAGAAGCTGGAGTGAAGGGATATGATTAGAAGGTGGAGTGAAGCAATATGGTGAGAAGGTGGAGTGAAGGGATATGGTGAGAAGGTGGAGTGAAGGGATATGGTGAGAAGGTGGAGTGAAGGAATATGGGGAGAAGGTGGAGTGAAGGGATATGGGGAGAAAGTGGAGTGAAGGGATATGGTGAGAAGGTGGAGTGAAGGGATATGATGAGAAGGTGGAGTGAAGGGATATTGGGAGAAGGGGGAGTGAAGGGATATGGTGAGAAGGTGGAGTGAAGGTATATGGGGAGAAGGTTGAGTGAAGGGATATGGTGAGAAGGTGGAGTGAAGGGATATGATGAGAAGGTGGAGTGAAGGGATATGGTGAGAAGGTGGAGTGAAGGAATATGGTGAGAAGGTGGAGTGAAGGGTTATGATGAGAAGGTGGAGTGAAGGGATATGGTGAAAAGGTGGAGTGAAGGGATATGGTGAGAAGGTGGAGTGAAGGGTTATGATGAGAAGGTGGAGTGAAGGGATATGGTGAGAAGGTGGAGTGAAGGGATATGGTGAGAAGGTGGAGTGAAGGGATATGGTGAGAAGGTGGAGAGAAGGGATATGGTGAGAAGGTGGAGTGAAGGGATATGGTGAGAAGGTGGAGTGAAGGGATATGGGGAGAAGGTGGAGTGAAGGGATATGGGGAGAAGGTGGAGTGAAGGGATATGGGGAGAAGGTGGAGTGAAGGGATATGGGGAGAAGGTGGAGTAAAGGGAAATGGTGAGAAAGTGTAGTGAAGGGATATGATGAGAAGGTGGAGTGAAGGGATATGATGAGAAGGTGGAGTGAAGGGATATGGGGAGAAGGTGGAGTGAAGGGATATGGTGAGAAGGTGGAGTGAAGGGATATGATGAGAAGGTGGAGTGAAGGGATATGGTGAGAAGGTGGAGTGAAGGAATATGGTGAGAAGGTGGAGTGAAGGGTTATGATGAGAAGGTGGAGTGAAGGGATATGGTGAGAAGGTGGAGTGGAGGGATATGGTGAGAAGGTGGAGTGAAGGGATATGGTGAGAAGGTGGAGTGAAGGGATATGATGAGAAGGTGGAGTGAAGGGAATGATGATAAGGTGGAGTGAAGGGATATGGTGAGAAGGTGGAGTGAAGGGATATGATGAGAAGGTGGAGTGAAGGGAAATGATGATAAGGGGGAGTGAAGGAATATGATGAGAAGGTGGAGTGAAGGGATATGGTGAGAAGGTGGAGTGAAGGGATATGGTGAGAAGGTGGAGTGAAGGGATATGGTGAGAAGGTGGAGTGAAGGGATATGGTGAGAAGGTGGAGTGAAGGGATATGGTGAGAAGGTGGAGTGAAGGGATATGGGGAGAAGGTGGAGTGAAGGGTTATGGTGAGAAGGTGGAGTGAAGGGATATGGTGAGAAGGTGGAGTGAAGGGATATGGTGAGAAGGTGGAGTGAAGGGATATGGTGAGAAGGTGGAGTGAAGGGATATGGTGAGGAGGTGGAGTGAAGGGATATGATGAGAAGGTGCAGTGAAGGGATATGGGGAGAAGGTGGAGTGAAGGGATATGGTGAGAAGGTGGAGTGAAGGGATATGGTGAGAAGGTGGAGTGAAGGGATATGGGGAGAAGGTGGAGTGAAGGGATATGGTGAGAAGGTGCAGTGAAGGGATATGGTGAGAAGGTGGAGTGAAGGGCTATGGGGAGAAGGTGGAGTGAAGGGATATGGGGAGAAAGTGGAGTGAAGGGATATGGGAGAAGGTGGAGTGAAGGGAAATGGTGAGAAGGTGCAGTGAAGGGATATGATGAGAAGGTGGAGTGAAGGGATATGGGGAGAAGGTGGAGTGAAGGGATATGATGAGAAGGTGGAGTGAAGGGATATGGGGAGAAGGTGGAGTGAAGGGATATGGTGAGAAGGTGGAGTGAAGGTATATGGGGAGAAGGTTGAGTGAAGGGATATGATGAGAAGGTGGTGAAGGGATATGGTGAGAAGGTGGAGTGAAGTGATATGATGAGAAGGTGGAGTTAAGCGATATGGTGAGAAGGTGGAGTGAAGGGATATGGGGAGAAGGTGGAGTGAAGGGATATGGTGAGAAGGTGGAGTGAAGGGATATGGTGAGAAGGTGGAGTGAAGGGATATGATGAGAAGGTGGAGTGAAGGGAAATGATGAGAAGGTGGAGTGAAGGGATATGATGAGAAGGTGGAGTGAAGGGATATGGTGAGAAGGTGGAGTGAAGGGATATGGGGAGAAGCTGGAGTGAAGGGATATGGGGAGAAAGTGGAGTGAAGGGATATGGTGAGAAGGTGGAGTGAAGGGATATGGGGAGAAGGTGGAGTGAAGGGATATGGGGAGAAGGTGGAGTGAAGGGATATGGGGAGAAGGTGGAGTGAAGGGATATGGTGAGAAGGGTGAGTGAAGGGATATGGTGAGAAGGTGGAGTGAGGGATATGGGGAGAAGGTGGAGTGAAGGGATATGGGGAGAAGTGGAGTGAAGGGATATGGTGAGAAGGTGGAGTGAAGGGATATGGTGAGAAGGTGGAGTGAAGGGATATGATGAGAAGGTGGAGTGAAGGGAGATTGGGAGAAGGGGGAGTGAAGGGATATGGTGAGAAGGTGGAGTGAAGCTATATGGGGAGAAGGTGGAGTGAAGGATATGGTGAGAAGGTGGAGTGAAGGATTATGATGAGAAGGTGGAGTGAAGGGTTATGATGAGAAGGTGGAGTGAATGGATATGGTGAGAAGGTGGAGTGAAGGAATATGGTGAGAAGGTGGAGTGAAGGGATATGAGGAGAAGGTGGAGTGAAGGGATATGGGAGAAGGTGGAATGAAGGGATATGGTGAGAAGGTGGAGTGAAGGGATATGGGGAGAAGTTGGAGTAAAGGTAAATGGTGAGAAGGTGTTGTGAAGGGATATGGGGAGAAGGTGGAGTGAAGGGATATGGGAGAGAACGTGGAGTGAAGGGATATTGGGAGAAGGTGGAGTGAAGGGATATGGGGAGAAGGTGGAGTGAAGGGATATGGTGAGAAGGTGGAGTGAAGGGATATGGGGAGAAGGTGGAATGAAGGGATATGGGGAGAAGGTGGAGTAAAGGGAAATGGTGAGAAGGTGGAGTGAAGGGATATGATGAGAAAGGTGGAGTGAAGGGATATGATGAGAAGGTGAGTGAATGGATATGTTGAGAAGGTGGAGTGAAGGGATATGGTGAGAAGGTGGAGTGAAGGGATATGATGAGAAGGTGGAGTGAAGGGATATGATGAGAAGGTGGAGTGAAGGGATATGGTGAGAAGGTGGAGTGAAGGGATATGGTGAGAAGGTGGAGTGAAGGGATATGATGAGAAGGTGGAGTGAAGGGATATGGTGAGAAGGTGGAGTGAAGGGATATGGTGAGAAGGTGGAGTGAAGGGATATGGTGAGAAGGTGGAGTGAAGGGATTTGATGAGAAGGTGGAGTGAAGGGATATGGTGTGAAGGTGGAGTGAAGGGATATGATGAGAAGGTGGAGTGAAGGGATATGGTGAGAAGGTGGAGTGAAGGGAGAAGGTGAGAAGGTGGAGTGAAGGGAGAAGGTGAGAAGGTGGATTAAAGGGATATGGTGAGAAGGTGGAGTGAAGGGATATGGTGAGAAGGTGGAGTGAAGGGATAAGGTGAGAAGGTGCAGTGAAGGGATATGGTGAGAAGGTGGAGTGAAGGGATATGGTGAGAAGGTGGAGTGAAGGGATAAGGTGAGAAGGTGGAGTGAAGGGAAATGGTGAGAAGGTGGAGTGAAGGGATATGATGAGAAGGTGGAGTGAAGGGATATGATGAGAAGGTGGAGTGAAGGGATATGATGAGAAGGTGGAGTGAAGGGATATGGTGAGAAGGTGGAGTGAAGGGATATGGTGAGAAGGTGGAGTGAAGGGAGAAGGTGAGAAAGTGGAGTGAACGGATATGGTGAGAAGGTGGAGTGAAGGGATATGATGAGAAGGTGGAGTGAAGGGATATGATGAGAAGGTGGAGTGAAGGGATATGATGAGAAGGTGGAGTGAAGGGATATGGTGAGAAGGTGGAGTGAAGGGATATGGGGAGAAGCTGGAGTGAAGGGATATGGGGAGAAAGTGGAGTGAAGGGATATGATGAGAAGGTGGAGTGAAGGGATATGATGAGAAGGTGGAGTGAAGGGATATGGTGAGAAGGTGGAGTGAAGGGATATGGGGAGAAGCTGGAGTGAAGGGATATGGGGAGAAAGTGGAGTGAAGGGATATGGTGAGAAGGTGGAGTGAAGGGATATGGGGAGAAGGTCGAGTGAAGGGATATGGGGAGAAGGTGGAGTGAAGGGATATGGGGAGAAGGTGGAGTGAAGGGATATGGTGAGAAGGTGGAGTGAAGGGATATGGTGAGAAGGTGGAGTGAAGGGATATGGGGAGAAGGTGGAGTGAAGGGATATGGGGAGAAAGTGGAGTGAAGGGATATGGTGAGAAGGTGGAGTGAAGGGATATGGTGAGAAGGTGGAGTGAAGGGATATGATGAGAAGGTGGAGTGAAGGGATATTGGGAGAAGGGGGAGTGAAGGGATATGGTGAGAAGGTGGAGTGAAGGTATATGGGGAGAAGGTTGAGTGAAGGGATTTGATGAGAAGGTGGAGTGAAGGGATATGGTGTGAAGGTGGAGTGAAGGGATATGATGAGAAGGTGGAGTGAAGGGATATGGTGAGAAGGTGGAGTGAAGGGAGAAGGTGAGAAGGTGGAGTGAAGGGAGAAGGTGAGAAGGTGGATTAAAGGGATATGGTGAGAAGGTGGAGTGAAGGGATATGGTGAGAAGGTGGAGTGAAGGGATAAGGTGAGAAGGTGGAGTGAAGGGATATGGTGAGAAGGTGGACTGAAGGGATATGGTGAGAAGGTGGAGTGAAGGGATAAGGTGAGAAGGTGGAGTGAAGGGAAATGGTGAGAAGGTGGAGTGAAGGGATATGATGAGAAGGTGGAGTGAAGGGATATGATGAGAAGGTGGAGTGAAGGGATATGATGAGAAGGTGGAGTGAAGGGATATGGTGAGAAGGTGGAGTGAAGGGATATGGTGAGAAGGTGGAGTGAAGGGAGAAGGTGAGAAAGTGGAGTGAACGGATATGGTGAGAAGGTGGAGTGAAGGGATATGATGAGAAGGTGGAGTGAAGGGATATGATGAGAAGGTGGAGTGAAGGGATATGATGAGAAGGTGGAGTGAAGGGATATGGTGAGAAGGTGGAGTGAAGGGATATGGGGAGAAGCTGGAGTGAAGGGATATGGGGAGAAAGTGGAGTGAAGGGATATGATGAGAAGGTGGAGTGAAGGGATATGATGAGAAGGTGGAGTGAAGGGATATGGTGAGAAGGTGGAGTGAAGGGATATGGGGAGAAGCTGGAGTGAAGGGATATGGGGAGAAAGTGGAGTGAAGGGATATGGTGAGAAGGTGGAGTGAAAGGATATGGGGAGAAGGTGGAGTGAAGGGATATGGGGAGAAGGTGGAGTGAAGGGATATGGGGAGAAGGTGGAGTGAAGGGATATGGTGAGAAGGTGGAGTGAAGGGATATGGTGAGAAGGTGGAGTGAAGGGATATGGGGAGAAGGTGGAGTGAAGGGATATGATGAGAAGGTGGAGTGAAGGGATATGTTGAGAAGGTGGAGTGAAGGGATATGGTGAGAAGGTGGAGTGAAGGGATATGATGAGAAGGTGGAGTGAAGGGATATGATGAGAAGGTGGAGTGAAGGGATATGGTGAGAAGGTGGAGTGAAGGGATATGGTGAGAAGGTGGAGTGAAGGGATATGATGAGAAGGTGGAGTGAAGGGATATGGTGAGAAGGTGGAGTGAAGGGATATGGTGAGAAGGTGGAGTGAAGGGATATGGTGAGAAGGTGGAGTGAAGGGATTTGATGAGAAGGTGGAGTGAAGGGATATGGTGTGAAGGTGGAGTGAAGGGATATGATGAGAAGGTGGAGTGAAGGGATATGGTGAGAAGGTGGAGTGAAGGGAGAAGGTGAGAAGGTGGAGTGAAGGGAGAAGGTGAGAAGGTGGATTAAAGGGATATGGTGAGAAGGTGGAGTGAAGGGATATGGTGAGAAGGTGGAGTGAAGGGATAAGGTGAGAAGGTGCAGTGAAGGGATATGGTGAGAAGGTGGAGTGAAGGGATATGGTGAGAAGGTGGAGTGAAGGGATAAGGTGAGAAGGTGGAGTGAAGGGAAATGGTGAGAAGGTGGAGTGAAGGGATATGATGAGAAGGTGGAGTGAAGGGATATGATGAGAAGGTGGAGTGAAGGGATATGATGAGAAGGTGGAGTGAAGGGATATGGTGAGAAGGTGGAGTGAAGGGATATGGTGAGAAGGTGGAGTGAAGGGAGAAGGTGAGAAAGTGGAGTGAACGGATATGGTGAGAAGGTGGAGTGAAGGGATATGATGAGAAGGTGGAGTGAAGGGATATGATGAGAAGGTGGAGTGAAGGGATATGATGAGAAGGTGGAGTGAAGGGATATGGTGAGAAGGTGGAGTGAAGGGATATGGGGAGAAGCTGGAGTGAAGGGATATGGGGAGAAAGTGGAGTGAAGGGATATGATGAGAAGGTGGAGTGAAGGGATATGATGAGAAGGTGGAGTGAAGGGATATGGTGAGAAGGTGGAGTGAAGGGATATGGGGAGAAGCTGGAGTGAAGGGATATGGGGAGAAAGTGGAGTGAAGGGATATGGTGAGAAGGTGGAGTGAAGGGATATGGGGAGAAGGTCGAGTGAAGGGATATGGGGAGAAGGTGGAGTGAAGGGATATGGGGAGAAGGTGGAGTGAAGGGATATGGTGAGAAGGTGGAGTGAAGGGATATGGTGAGAAGGTGGAGTGAAGGGATATGGGGAGAAGGTGGAGTGAAGGGATATGGGGAGAAAGTGGAGTGAAGGGATATGGTGAGAAGGTGGAGTGAAGGGATATGGTGAGAAGGTGGAGTGAAGGGATATGATGAGAAGGTGGAGTGAAGGGATATTGGGAGAAGGGGGAGTGAAGGGATATGGTGAGAAGGTGGAGTGAAGGTATATGGGGAGAAGGTTGAGTGAAGGGATTTGATGAGAAGGTGGAGTGAAGGGATATGGTGTGAAGGTGGAGTGAAGGGATATGATGAGAAGGTGGAGTGAAGGGATATGGTGAGAAGGTGGAGTGAAGGGAGAAGGTGAGAAGGTGGAGTGAAGGGAGAAGGTGAGAAGGTGGATTAAAGGGATATGGTGAGAAGGTGGAGTGAAGGGATATGGTGAGAAGGTGGAGTGAAGGGATAAGGTGAGAAGGTGGAGTGAAGGGATATGGTGAGAAGGTGGACTGAAGGGATATGGTGAGAAGGTGGAGTGAAGGGATAAGGTGAGAAGGTGGAGTGAAGGGAAATGGTGAGAAGGTGGAGTGAAGGGATATGATGAGAAGGTGGAGTGAAGGGATATGATGAGAAGGTGGAGTGAAGGGATATGATGAGAAGGTGGAGTGAAGGGATATGGTGAGAAGGTGGAGTGAAGGGATATGGTGAGAAGGTGGAGTGAAGGGAGAAGGTGAGAAAGTGGAGTGAACGGATATGGTGAGAAGGTGGAGTGAAGGGATATGATGAGAAGGTGGAGTGAAGGGATATGATGAGAAGGTGGAGTGAAGGGATATGATGAGAAGGTGGAGTGAAGGGATATGGTGAGAAGGTGGAGTGAAGGGATATGGGGAGAAGCTGGAGTGAAGGGATATGGGGAGAAAGTGGAGTGAAGGGATATGATGAGAAGGTGGAGTGAAGGGATATGATGAGAAGGTGGAGTGAAGGGATATGGTGAGAAGGTGGAGTGAAGGGATATGGGGAGAAGCTGGAGTGAAGGGATATGGGGAGAAAGTGGAGTGAAGGGATATGGTGAGAAGGTGGAGTGAAGGGATATGGGGAGAAGGTGGAGTGAAGGGATATGGGGAGAAGGTGGAGTGAAGGGATATGGGGAGAAGGTGGAGTGAAGGGATATGGTGAGAAGGTGGAGTGAAGGGATATGGTGAGAAGGTGGAGTGAAGGGATATGGGGAGAAGGTGGAGTGAAGGGATATGGGGAGAAAGTGGAGTGAAGGGATATGGTGAGAAGGTGGAGTGAAGGGATATGATGAGAAGGTGGAGTGAAGGGATATGATGAGAAGGTGGAGTGAAGGGATATGGTGAGAAGGTGGAGTGAAGGGATATGATGAGAAGGTGGAGTGAAGGGATATGATGAGAAGGTGGAGTGAAGGGATATGGTGAGAAGGTGGAGTGAAGGGATATGGTGAGAAGGTGGAGTGAAGGGATATGATGAGAAGGTGGAGTGAAGGGATATGGTGAGAAGGTGGAGTGAAGGGATATGGTGAGAAGGTGGAGTGAAGGGTTATGGTGAGAAGGTGGAGTGAAGGGATTTGATGAGAAGGTGGAGTGAAGGGATATGGTGTGAAGGTGGAGTGAAGGGATATGATGAGAAGGTGGAGTGAAGGGATATGGTGAGAAGGTGGAGTGAAGGGAGAAGGTGAGAAGGTGGAGTGAAGGGAGAAGGTGAGAAGGTGGATTAAAGGGATATGGTGAGAAGGTGGAGTGAAGGGATATGGTGAGAAGGTGGAGTGAAGGGATAAGGTGAGAAGGTGGAGTGAAGGGATATGGTGAGAAGGTGGAGTGAAGGGATATGGTGAGAAGGTGGAGTGAAGGGATAAGGTGAGAAGGTGGAGTGAAGGGAAATGGTGAGAAGGTGGAGTGAAGGGATATGATGAGAAGGTGGAGTGAAGGGATATGATGAGAAGGTGGAGTGAAGGGATATGATGAGAAGGTGGAGTGAAGGGATATGGTGAGAAGGTGGAGTGAAGGGATATGGTGAGAAGGTGGAGTGAAGGGAGAAGGTGAGAAAGTGGAGTGAACGGATATGGTGAGAAGGTGGAGTGAAGGGATATGATGAGAAGTTGGAGTGAAGGGATATGATGAGAAGGTGGAGTGAAGGGATATGATGAGAAGGTGGAGTGAAGGGATATGGTGAGAAGGTGGAGTGAAGGGATATGGGGAGAAGCTGGAGTGAAGGGATATGGGGAGAAAGTGGAGTGAAGGGATATGATGAGAAGGTGGAGTGAAGGGATATGATGAGAAGGTGGAGTGAAGGGATATGGTGAGAAGGTGGAGTGAAGGGATATGGGGAGAAGCTGGAGTGAAGGGATATGGGGAGAAAGTGGAGTGAAGGGATATGGTGAGAAGGTGGAGTGAAGGGATATGGGGAGAAGGTGGAGTGAAGGGATATGGGGAGAAGGTGGAGTGAAGGGATATGGGGAGAAGGTGGAGTGAAGGGATATGGTGAGAAGGTGGAGTGAAGTGATATGGTGAGAAGGTGGAGTGAAGGGATATGGGGAGAAGGTGGAGTGAAGGGATATGGGGAGAAAGTGGAGTGAAGGGATATGGTGAGAAGGTGGAGTGAAGGGATATGGTGAGAAGGTGGAGTGAAGGGATATGATGAGAAGGTGGAGTGAAGGGATATTGGGAGAAGGGGGAGTGAAGGGATATGGTGAGAAGTTGGAGTGAAGGTATATGGGGAGAAGGTTGAGTGAAGGGATATGGTGAGAAGGTGGAGTGAAGGGATATGATGAGAAGGTGGAGTGAAGGGTTATGATGAGAAGGTGGAGTGAATGGATATTGTGAGAAGGTGGAGTGAAGGAATATGGTGAGAAGGTGGAGTGAAGGGATATGAGGAGAAGGTGGAGTGAAGGGATATGGGGAGAAGGTGGAGTGAAGGGATATGGTGAGAAGGTGGAGTGAAGGGATATGGGGAGAAGGTGGAGTAAAGGTAAATGGTGAGAAGGTGCAGTGAAGGGATATGGGGAGAAGGTGGAGTGAAGGGATATGGGGAGAACGTAGAGTGAAGGGATATTGGGAGAAGGTGGAGTGAAGGGATATGGGGAGAAGGTGGAGTGAAGGGATATGATGAGAAGGTGGAGTGAAGGGATATGTTGAGAAGGTGGAGTGAAGGGATATGGTGAGAAGGTGGAGTGAAGGGATATGATGAGAAGGTGGAGTGAAGGGATATGATGAGAAGGTGGAGTGAAGGGATATGGTGAGAAGGTGGAGTGAAGGGATATGGTGAGAAGGTGGAGTGAAGGGATATGATGAGAAGCTGGAGTGAAGGGATATGGTGAGAAGGTGGAGTGAAGGGATATGATGAGAAGGTGGAGTGAAGGGATATGGTGAGAAGGTGGAGTGAAGGGATATGGTGAGAAGGTGGAGTGAAGGGATATGGTGAGAAGGTGGAGTGAAGGGATTTGATGAGAAGGTGGAGTGAAGGGATATGGTGTGAAGGTGGAGTGAAGGGATATGATGAGAAGGTGGAGTGAAGGGATATGGTGAGAAGGTGGAGTGAAGGGAGAAGGTGAGAAGGTGGAGTGAAGGGAGAAGGTGAGAAGGTGGATTAAAGGGATATGGTGAGAAGGTGGAGTGAAGGGATATGGTGAGAAGGTGGAGTGAAGGGATAAGGTGAGAAGGTGGAGTGAAGGGATATGGTGAGAAGGTGGAGTGAAGGGATATGGTGAGAAGGTGGAGTGAAGGGATAAGGTGAGAAGGTGGAGTGAAGGGAAATGGTGAGAAGGTGGAGTGAAGGGATATGATGAGAAGGTGGAGTGAAGGGATATGATGAGAAGGTGGAGTGAAGGGATATGATGAGAAGGTGGAGTGAAGGGATATGGTGAGAAGGTGGAGTGAAGGGATATGGTGAGAAGGTGGAGTGAAGGGAGAAGGTGAGAAGGTGGAGTGAACGGATATGGTGAGAAGGTGGAGTGAAGGGATATGATGAGAAGGTGGAGTGAAGGGATATGATGAGAAGGTGGAGTGAAGGGATATGATGAGAAGGTGGAGTGAAGGGATATGGTGAGAAGGTGGAGTGAAGGGAAATGGTGAGAAGGTGGAGTGAAGGGATAAGGTGAGAAGGTGGAGTGAAGGGATATGGTGAGAAGGTGGAGTGAAGGGATATGATGGGAAGGTGGAGTGAAGGGATATGATGAGAAGGTGGAGTGAAGGGATATGATGAGAAGGTGGAGTGAAGGGATATGATGAGAAGGTGGAGTGAACGGATATGGGGAGAAGGTGGAGTGAAGGGATATGGTGAGAAGGTGGAGTGAAGGGATATGATGAGAAGGTGGAGTGAACGGATGTCGGGAGAATGTGGAGTGAAGGAATATGGTGAGAAGGTGGAGTGAAGGGATATGGTGAGACGTTGGAGTGAAGGGATATGGTGAGAAGGTGGAGTGAAGGGATATGATGAGAAGGTGGAGTGAACGGATGTGGGGAGAAGGTGGAGTGAAGGGATATGGTGAGAAGGTGGAGTGAAGGGATATGGTGAGAAGGTGGAGTGAAGGGATCTGATGAGAAGGTGGAGTGAAGGGATATAGTGAGAAGGTGGAGTGAAGGGATATAGTGAGAAGGTGGAGTGAAGGGATATGGGGAGAAGGTGGAGTGAAGGGATATGGTGAGAAGGTGGAGTGAAGGGATATGATGAGAAGGTGGAGTGAAGGGATATGGGGAGAAGGTGGAGTGAAGGGATATGGTGATAAGGTGGAGTGAAGGGATATGGTGAGAAGGTGGAGTGAAGGGATATGTTGAGAAGGTGGAGTGAAGGGATATGGTGAGAGGGAGGAGTGAAGGGATATAGTGAGAAGGTGGAGTGAAGGGATATGGGGAGAAGAAGGAGTGAAGGGATATGATGAGAAGGTGGAGTGAAGGGAAATGATGAGAAGTTGGAGTGAAGGGATATGATGAGAAGGTGGAGTGAAGGAATATGGTTAGAAGGTGGAGTGAAGAAATCTGGGGAGAAGGTGGAGTGAAGGGATATGGTGAGAAGGTGGAATGAAGGGATATGCTGAGAAGGTGGAGTGAAGGGATATGATGAGAAGGTGCAGTGAAGGGATATGGTGAGAAGGTGGAGTGAAGGGATATGGTGAGAAGGTGGAGTGAAGGGATATGGTGAGAAGGTGGAGTGAAGGGATATGGGGAGAAGGTGGAGAGAAGGGATATGGGGAGCAGGTGGATTGAAGGGATATGGGGAGAAGGTGGAGTGAAGGGATATGGGGAGAAGGTGGAGTGAAGGGATATGGTGAGAAGGTGGAGTGAAGGGTTATGATGAGAAGGTGGAGTGAAGGGATATGGTGAGAAGGTGGAGTGAAGGAATATGGTAAGAAAGTGGAGTGAAGGGATATGGTGAGAAGGTGGAGTGAAGGGATATGGGGAGAAGGTGGAGTGAAGGGATATGGGGAGAAGGTGGAGTGAAGGGATATGGGGAGAAGGTGGAGTGAAGGGATATGGGGAGAAGGTGGATTAAAGGGAAATGGTGAGAAGGTGCAGTGAAGGGATATGGTGAGAAGGTGGAGTGAAGGAATATGGTGAGAAGGTGGAGTGAAGGGTTGTGGAGTGAAGGGTTATGTGGAGAAGGTGGAGTGAAGGGATATGGTGAGAAGGTGGAGTGAAGGGGTATGGGGAGAAGGTGGAGAGAAGGGATATGGGGAGCAGGTGGAGTGAAGGGATATGGGGAGAAGGTGGAGTGAAGGGATATGGGGAGAAGGTGGAGTGAAGGGATTTGGTGAGAAGGTGGAGTGAAGGGATATGGGGAGAAGGTGGAGTGAAGGGAAATGGTGAGAAGGTGTAGTGAAGGGATATGATGAGAAGGTGGAGTGAAGGGATATAATGAGAAGGTGGAGTGAAGGGATATGATGAGAAGGTGGAGTGAAGGGATATGGGGAGAAGGTGGAGTGAAGGGATATGGTGAGAAGGTGGAGTGAAGGGATATGATGAGAAGGTGGAGTGAAGGGATATGGTGAGAAGGTGGAGTGAAGGGATATGATGAGAAGGTGGAGTGAAGGGATATGGTGAGAAGGTGGAGTGAAGGGATATGGTGAGAAGGTGGAGTGAAGGGATATGGTGAGAAGGTGGAGTGAAGGGATATGATGAGAAGGTGGAGTGAAGGGATATGGTGAGACGGTGGAGTGAAGGGATATGATGAGAAGGTGGAGTGAAGTGATAGGATGAGAAGGTGGAGTGAAGGGATATGGTGAGAAGGTGGAGTGAAGGGATATGATGAGAAGCTGAAGTGAAAGGATATGATTAGAAGGTGGAGTGAAGCAATATGGTGAGAAGGTGGAGTGAAGGGATATGGTGAGAAGGTGGAGTGAAGGGATATGGTGAGAAGGTGGAGTGAAGGGATTTGATGAGAAGGTGGAGTGAAGGGATATGGTGTGAAGGTGGAGTGAAGGGATATGGGGAGAAGCTGGAGTGAAGGGATATGATGAGAAGGTGGAGTGAAGGGATAAAGTGACAAGGTGGAGTGAAGGGATATAGTGAGACGGTGGAGTGAAGTGATATGGTGAGAAGGTGGAGTGAAGGGATATGGTGAGAAGGTGCAGTGAAGGTATATGGTGAGAAGGTGGAGTGAAGGGATATGATGAGAAGGTGGAGTGAACGGATGTGGGGAGAAGGTGGAGTGAAGGGATATGGTGAGAAGGTGGAGTGAAGGGATATGGTGAGAAGGTGGAGTGAAGGGATATGGTGAGAAGGTGGAGTGAAGGGATATGGTGAGAAGGTGGAGTGAAGGTATATGATGAGAAGGTGTAGTGAAGGGATATGATGAGAAGGTGGAGTGAAGGGATATGGGGAGAAGGTGGAGTGAAGGGAAATGGTGATAAGGTGGAGTGAAGGGATATGGTGTGAAGGTGGAGTGAAGGGATATGATGAGATGGTGGAGTGAAGGGATATGGTGAGAAGGTGGAGTGAAGGGATATGATAAGAAGGTGGAGTGAAGGGATATGGTGAGAAGGTGGAGTGAAGGGATATGATGAGAAGCTGTAGTGAAGGGATATGATTAGAAGGTGGAGTGAAGGGATATGGTGAGAAGGTGGAGTGAAGGGATATGGGGAGAAGCTGGAGTGAAGGGATATGATGAGAAGGTGGAGTGAAGGGATATGATGAGAAGGTGGAGTGAAGGTACATGGGGAGAAGGTTGAGTGAAGGGATATGGTGAGAAGGTGGAGTGAAGGGATATGATGAGAAGGTGGAGTGAAGGGTTATGATGAGAAGGTGGAGTGAATGGATATGGTGAGAAGGTGGAGTGAAGGAATATGGTGAGAAGGTGGAGTGAAGGGATATGAGGAGAAGGTGGAGTGAAGGGATATGGGGAGAAGGTTGAGTGAAGGGATATGGTGAGAAGGTGGAGTGAAGGGATATGGGGAGAAGGTGGAGTAAAGGTAAATGGTGAGAAGGTGCAGTGAAGGGATATGGGGAGAAGGTGGAGTGAAGGGATATGGGGAGAAGTAGAGTGAAGGGATATTGGGAGAAGGTGGAGTGAAGGGATATGGGGAGAAGGTGGAGTGAAGGGATATGGTGAGAAGGTGGAGTGAAGGGATATGGGGAGAAGGTGGAATGAAGGGATATGGGGAGAAGGTGGAGTAAAGGGAAATGGTGAGAAGGTGGTGTGAAGGGATATGATGAGAAGGTGGAGTGAAGGGATATGATGAGAAGGTGGAGTGAAGGGATATGTTGAGAAGGTGGAGTGAAGGGATATGGTGAGAAGGTGGAGTGAAGGGATATGATGAGAAGGTGGAGTGAAGGGATATGATGAGAAGGTGGAGTGAAGGGATATGGTGAGAAGGTGGAGTGAAGGGATATGATGAGAAGGTGGAGTGAAGGGATATGATGAGAAGGTGGAGTGAAGGGATATGGTGAGAAGGTGGAGTGAAGGGATATGATGAGAAGGTGGAGTGAAGGGATATGGTGAGAAGGTGGAGTGAAGGGATATGGTGAGAAGGTGGAGTGAAGGGATATGGTGAGAAGGTGGAGTGAAGGGATTTGATGAGAAGGTGGAGTGAAGGGATATGGTGTGAAGGTGGAGTGAAGGGATATGATGAGAAGGTGGAGTGAAGGGATATGTTGAGAAGGTGGAGTGAAGGGAGAAGGTGAGAAGGTGGAGTGAAGGGAGAAGGTGAGAAGGTGGATTAAAGGGATATGGTGAGAAGGTGGAGTGAAGGGATATGGTGAGAAGGTGGAGTGAAGGGATAAGGTGAGAAGGTGGAGTGAAGGGATATGGTGAGAAGGTGGAGTGAAGGGATATGGTGAGAAGGTGGAGTGAAGGGATAAGGTGAGAAGGTGGAGTGAAGGGAAATGGTGAGAAGGTGGAGTGAAGGGATATGATGAGAAGGTGGAGTGAAGGGATATGATGAGAAGGTGGAGTGAAGGGATATGATGAGAAGGTGGAGTGAAGGGATATGGTGAGAAGGTGGAGTGAAGGGATATGGTGAGAAGGTGGAGTGAAGGGAGAAGGTGAGAAGGTGGAGTGAACGGATATGGTGAGAAGGTGGAGAGAAGGGATATGATGAGAAGGTGGAGTGAAGGGATATGATGAGAAGGTGGAGTGAAGGGATATGATGAGAAGGTGGAGTGAAGGGATATGGTGAGAAGGTGGAGTGAAGGGATATGGTGAGAAGGTGGAGTGAAGGGATAAGGTGAGAAGGTGGAGTGAAGGGATATGGTGAGAAGGTGGAGTGAAGGGATATGATGAGAAGGTGGAGTGAAGGGATATGATGAGAAGGTGGAGTGAAGGGATATGATGAGAAGGTGGAGTGAAGGGATATGATGAGAAGGTGGAGTGAACGGATATGGGGAGAAGGTGGAGTGAAGGGATATGGTGAGAAGGTGGAGTGAAGGGATATGATGAGAAGGTGGAGTGAACGGATGTGGGGAGAATGTGGAGTGAAGGAATATGGTGAGAAGGTGGAGTGAAGGGATATGGTGAGACGTTGGAGTGAAGGGATATGGTGAGAAGGTGGAGTGAAGGGATATGATGAGAAGGTGGAGTGAACGGATGTGGGGAGAAGGTGGAGTGAAGGGATATGGTGAGAAGGTGGAGTGAAGGGATATGGTGAGAAGGTGGAGTGAAGGGATATGATGAGAAGGTGGAGTGAAGGGATATAGTGAGAAGGTGGAGTGAAGGGATATAGTGAGAAGGTGGAGTGAAGGGATATGGGGAGAAGGTTGAGTGAAGGGATATGGTGAGAAGGTGGAGTGAAGGGATATGATGAGAAGGTGGAGTGAAGGGATATGGGGAGAAGGTGGAGTGAAGGGATATGGTGATAAGGTGGAGTGAAGGGATATGGTGAGAAGGTGGAGTGAAGGGATATGTTGAGAAGGTGGAGTGAAGGGATATGGTGAGAGGGAGGAGTGAAGGGATATAGTGAGAAGGTGGAGTGAAGGGATATGGGGAGAAGAAGGAGTGAAGGGATATGATGAGAAGGTGGAGTGAAGGGAAATGATGAGAAGTTGGAGTGAAGGGATATGATGAGAAGGTGGAGTGAAGGAATATGGTTAGAAGGTGGAGTGAAGGGATCTGGGGAGAAGGTGGAGTGAAGGGATATGGTGAGAAGGTGGAGTGAAGGGATATGCTGAGAAGGTGGAGTGAAGGGATATGATGAGAAGGTGCAGTGAAGGGATATGGTGAGAAGGTGGAGTGAAGGGATATGGTGAGAAGGTGGAGTGAAGGGATATGGTGAGAAGGTGGAGTGAAGGGATATGGGGAGAAGGTGGAGAGAAGGGATATGGGGAGCAGGTGGATTGAAGGGATATGGGGAGAAGGTGGAGTGAAGGGATATGGGGAGAAGGTGGAGTGAAGGGATATGGTGAGAAGGTGGACTGAAGGGATATGATGAGAAGGTGGAGTGAAGGGATATGGTGAGAAGGTGGAGTGAAGGGATATGGTGAGAAGGTGGAGTGAAGGAATATGGTGAGAAAGTGGAGTGAAGGGATATGGTGAGAAGGTGGAGTGAAGGGATATGGGGAGAAGGTGGAGTGAAGGGATATGGGGAGAAGGTGGAGTGAAGGGATATGGGGAGAAGGTGGAGTGAAGGGATATGGGGAGAAGGTGGAGTAAAGGGAAATGGTGAGAAGGTGGAGTGAAGGGATATGGTGAGAAGGTGGAGTGAAGGAATATGGTGAGAAGGTGGAGTGAAGGGTTGTGGAGTGAAGGGTTATGTGGAGAAGGTGGAGTGAAGGGATATGGTGAGAAGGTGGAGTGAAGGGATATGGGGAGAAGGTGGAGAGAAGGGATATGGGGAGCAGGTGGAGTGAAGGGATATGGGGAGAAGGTGGAGTGAAGGGATATGGGGAGAAGGTGGAGTGAAGGGATTTGGTGAGAAGGTGGAGTGAAGGGATATGGGGAGAAGGTGGAGTGAAGGGAAATGGTGAGAAGGTGTAGTGAAGGGATATGATGAGAAGGTGGAGTGAAGGGATATGGTGAGAAGGTGGAGTGAAGGGATATGATGAGAAGGTGGAGTGAAGGGATATGGTGAGAAGGTGGAGTGAAGGGATATGATGAGAAGGTGGAGTGAAGGGATATGGTGAGAAGGTGGAGTGAAGGGATATGGTGAGAAGGTGGAGTGAAGGGATATGGTGAGAAGGTGGAGTGAAGGGATATGATGAGAAGGTGGAGTGAAGGGATATGGTGAGACGGTGGAGTGAAGGGATATGATGAGAAGGTGGAGTGAAGTGATAGGATGAGAAGGTGGAGTGAAGGGATATGGTGAGAAGGTGGAGTGAAGGGATATGATGAGAAGCTGAAGTGAAAGGATATGATTAGAAGGTGGAGTGAAGCAATATGGTGAGAAGGTGGAGTGAAGGGATATGGTGAGAAGGTGGAGTGAAGGGATATGGTGAGAAGGTGGAGTGAAGGGATTTGATGAGAAGGTGGAGTGAAGGGATATGGTGTGAAGGTGGAGTGAAGGGATATGGGGAGAAGCTGGAGTGAAGGGATATGATGAGAAGGTGGAGTGAAGGGATAAAGTGACAAGGTGGAGTGAAGGGATATAGTGAGACGGTGGAGTGAAGTGATATGGTGAGAAGGTGGAGTGAAGGGATATGGTGAGAAGGTGGAGTGAAGGAATATGGTGAGAAGGTGGAGTGAAGGGTTGTGGAGTGAAGGGTTATGTGGAGAAGGTGGAGTGAAGGGATATGGGGAGAAGGTGGAGAGAAGGGATATGGGGAGCAGGTGGAGTGAAGGGATATGGGGAGAAGGTGGAGTGAAGGGATATGGGGAGAAGGTGGAGTGAAGGGATTTGGTGAGAAGGTGGAGTGAAGGGATATGGGGAGAAGGTGGAGTGAAGGGAAATGGTGAGAAGGTGGAGTGAAGGGATATGATGAGAAGGTGGAGTGAAGGGATATGGTGAGAAGGTGGAGTGAAGGGATATGATGAGAAGGTGGAGTGAAGGGATATGGTGAGAAGGTGGAGTGAAGGGATATGGTGAGAAGGTGGAGTGAAGGGATATGGTGAGAAGGTGGAGTGAAGGGATATGATGAGAAGGTGGAGTGAAGGGATATGGTGAGACGGTGGAGTGAAGGGATATGATGAGAAGGTGGAGTGAAGTGATAGGATGAGAAGGTGGAGTGAAGGGATATGGTGAGAAGGTGGAGTGAAGGGATATGATGAGAAGCTGAAGTGAAAGGATATGATTAGAAGGTGGAGTGAAGCAATATGGTGAGAAGGTGGAGTGAAGGGATATGGTGAGAAGGTGGAGTGAAGGGATATGGTGAGAAGGTGGAGTGAAGGGATTTGATGAGAAGGTGGAGTGAAGGGATATGGTGTGAAGGTGGAGTGAAGGGATATGGGGAGAAGCTGGAGTGAAGGGATATGATGAGAAGGTGGAGTGAAGGGATAAAGTGACAAGGTGGAGTGAAGGGATATAGTGAGACGGTGGAGTGAAGTGATATGGTGAGAAGGTGGAGTGAAGGGATATGGTGAGAAGGTGGAGTGAAGGGATATGGTGAGAAGGTGGAGTGAAGGGATATGATGAGAAGGTGGAGTGAACGGATGTGGGGAGAAGGTGGAGTGAAGGGATATGGTGAGAAGGTGGAGTGAAGGGATATGGTGAGAAGGTGGAGTGAAGGGATATGGTGAGAAGGTGGAGTGAAGGGATATGGTGAGAAGGTGGAGTGAAGGTATATGTTAAGTATGTGTATTGTATTGAACAATTAACACAAAGACTTAAACGTATAACTCAAACAGGCCTTTACTGGTTGGAGGTAGGGACTGCACATAGGTCTTTACTTCATGCCCACAGGCGGGAACTGAGGGGGATCAGTACCCACAGTACTATTTATACCCCTATGGCCAGGAGTGGTACTGCGTATCACTACGCCCAACAAGTAGTGCAGTCCTGTCCATAGGTTCAAAGTAGCACACATATTACATACACAACATTCCTCCCTTCCTAGCTTTACAGTCATCTCCCCATTTAACATAACGTAATAACATATATACATATATAACTTCAGGTTTACATAACAGAATAACATAGATACATAGATAACTTCATGTCAAAAACAGATCACAGATTCAGTCTCTGCGGAAAACAGTTCACAGATTCAATCTCTGTGGTGTAGTCGGTTCACGTTGCTAGAGTGACTCATTCAATAGTCCTTCCATGGATTTAACAGTTTGAACTTCCGAACTGAATTGGCTCCGTTCGGAGGGACCACGTGTGTGATCTGGTAGAGGTGATAATGGTTCAGATGGGTCATCTTCTGTTTTTACTTTTCCTTTTCTGCTTCTTGGAGACTCTCTGGGCTCCATTGTCAGCTGCCACAGCTGCCAGCTGCATGCGCAGTTCCTCCTTCTCTTCCTCCTGTTTCCGTCGTAGAGCCAGCTTCTCCCGATGTTCCGTAGACTTTTGGTGCTCCTCCATGATTTCTGCACTTTGGGAGTCGAAGTTACAAGCTGGGCAGGACAGGACATCGTAATATTCGGTGTCGTCCTGAGCTAGACCAGTGAGAGGGTCGTCTATTTCCTCCATATCCAGCTGGACGTTAGCCAGCTCTTGTTCCAAATCCAGACATCTTTCCTGAAGAGACTTCTTCATGTGTACCTCTGCATCCAGCTTTTTCTGGGCTTTCAGCAAGTCGTTTACTAGTGACCTCATTTGTGATTTTAATACTTCAACTTCCTTTGGAGATTGATTGATCGGACTATGCAATCCCTCTACCGGAGCAGCTGTTTCAGCGGTCTGTTGTTCTACGTTGACGTGAGTCAGCGTACTTTTGACATCCAAGGGCTGCTCTGTTGCAGTCATCTCAGTCTGTGTTGCCACCTCAGCTCTTCCAATAACCTTTGAGAGCTCCGAACCCCTTTCGTTTGAATATTGAAGTTCATGTTCAAGTTTTTCCCATTTCAGAGTCCTGTCCTTCAGCATATGCAGGAGTTGGCTGACCGTTAACTCCTCTGACATCAGACGTTTTGTGTGCTCCTGCTCCATTTTCTCCATCAGCTGCTTCTGTTGTCTTTCCAGATTCTCCAACTCTATATCAAAGAACTCTTTCGTTGCATTCAACTCTTGCTCAAAACGGCGAAGCATTTGTTCTAATTGCTGTTGTAGTTTGAAATGGAGTTGAGTTCGAGCCCGGTGTCCCTCAGAAATGGGCACATCAGTAGACTTGCCAGACTCAGAATCCACAGTTAAACTATGTTGTTGTTGCTCAGTGGAATTCTGTGCTGAAACTTTGTCTTTTGCACCTGAGTTGGGCTTACCATCATCCGTTCCAGAGTCTGGGCCGACTATCTTCACCGAGTTCTCACTCGTTATTGTTTGTAGGAAATGCCAGTCCATATTCATTTTCCTAATCCACTCCCGTCCTAGTAGTGGAGAACCTCCTTCAGATATCACATATAAGTCCATTATTTGACTGTCTTCGCCCTTGTGGACCACTGCAACCTCTATTTTCCCGATGGGGTACACTCTTTGCCCCGTGTATGTTTTCAATATAATCCCCGTATCCTGTAGGGGAATATGTTGGAATAACTTTCCGTAATCTTTCTTATTTATGACCGTCAATGCCGATCCAGTGTCCAATTCCAGTTTTACTTGGACTCCTTCTATCTGAAGAGTGACCCAAATTGTCTGGAGGTCTGCACCCTTACCAGCGTTGAGTACTCTTAAGCTAGCCAGTTCATTACAGCTTAAGCTAGCCAGTTCATTACTGCTAGCGTCTGAATCGGACTCCTGTTCGGTCACCTTGTGTACCTTTGCGTATTTTCCTTGCGGTGACTTCTTGTTGCTAGTCTTCTTCCCTGACCTGCATACTCTAGCTATATGTCCAAGCCTACCACAAGTTCTACATTCTTGGTTTTTAAACCAACACTGGTTCTGATCATGCGTTGTCTTTCCACAACGATAACATTTGCCAGAACTCACACCCAATTTGTGTGCACTGAGCTCCGGTGACCGTAGCTGCATTACTGCCGTGCCTCTCGCTGCGGCTTCGTGTGCTGCTGCCATAGTGACCGCCTTCTCAAGCGTCAGCTCATTCTCCTCGAGCAGTCGCTTTTGTGTATCCTGTTTAAATAAACCACACACAAATTTGTCTCGTAGTGCATCTGTCAATCCCGTTCCAAACTGGCAATATTTCGCTAATTTACGCAATTCCAACAAATATTCAGCATTGCTTTCATGCTGTAGCTGCCTTCTGTCGTAAAATTTAAATCGTTCCGCTAGCATCAGCGGCGTGGGGTTTAGATGATCTTTCAGGACAGTAACAATCTCATCGAACGTCTTATCCGCCGGTTCATCTGGTGATAACAGGTGTTTCAATTGCCCGTACGTCTTCGCACCCATTAAATTTAATAATGTTAGAGCTTTATCTTGGTCACGAATTTTATTGGCCTTACAATAATTTTTTACTCTTTCAACATATATGGCCCAATCTTCGAGGTCACTATCAAAGGTGCTAATATTCCCGTGTTTAGGCATTGTAGATTTGCAATTTCTCAGATTTTATTTTCTTTACTTGTTATCAAAGATGGCGGCTTCCCGCTCTTGCCGTCGTCCTCCGCCCACAAAATGGCGGTTTTCCCGCGCTTGGCGGTCTTCACCCGTCCCCCGACGCCGTCTCCCTTCAGCCCTCGAGTGCGGCCCTTATCTTCGCCGCGATCGATAGCCCGCGCTGTGCACAGCGACTCTCGCACCTTGAGCTTCTGCAGCCGCCGCGCCTTTCAGTCCGAGTGCGGCTCTTATCTTTGGTCCCGATCGCTGGCCCGGCTGCGCCCCTCACTTCAAAGCGGCCCGGCCCTTATCTGCCGATCGCTATCGCACTACCTCTCTCTCTTCCCCAGTCCTGTCTTTACTCCGGTTCACAAGCTGATGGAGGCTTCAGGGTCCTAATGCCTGTCCCTTCCAGTCGCTGGAAGCTGTCAGGATTTCTGCTGCCCTTCAGTTTTGAGTGGGGTGTTGAGGATTGAAACCTCTCTTCAACGTCCTGTCTTTGGACGAAGCCGCCTGGAATAACTGGCGCAGGGTTCGAACCGACCCGTCGCCAGTGTTAAGTATGTGTATTGTATTGAACAATTAACACAAAGACTTAAACATATAACTCAAACAGGCCTTTACTGGTTGGAGGTAGGGACTGCACATAGGTCTTTACTTCATGCCCACAGGCGGGAACTGAGGGGGATCAGTACCCACAGTACTATTTATACCCCTATGGCCAGGAGTGGTACTGTGTATCACTACGCCCAACAAGTAGTGCAGTCCTGTCCATAGGTTCAAAGTAGCACACATATTACAAACACAACAGTATATGATGAGAAGGTGTAGTGAAGGGATATGATGAGAAGGTGGAGTGAAGGGATATGGGGAGAAGGTGGAGTGAAGGGAAATGGTGATAAGGTGGAGTGAAGGGATATGGTGTGAAGGTGGAGTGAAGGGATATGGTGAGAAGGTGGAGTGAAGGGATATGATAAGAAGGTGGAGTGAAGGGATATGGTGAGAAGGTGGAGTGAAGGGATATGATGAGAAGCTGTAGTGAAGGGATATGATTAGAAGGTGGAGTGAAGGGATATGGTGAGAAGGTGGAGTGAAGGGATATGGGGAGAAGCTGGAGTGAAGGGATATGATGAGAAGGTGGAGTGAAGGGATATGATGAGAAGGTGGAGTGAAGGGATATGGTGAGAAGGTGGAGTGAAGGGATATGGTGAGAAGGTGGAGTGAAGGGATATGGTGAGAAGGTGGAGTGAAGGGATATGGTGAGAAGGTGAAGTGAAGGGATATGGTGAGAAGGTGGAATGAAGGGATATGCAGAGAAGGTGGAGTGAAGGGATATGATGAGAAGGTGCAGTGAAGGGATATGATGAGAAGGTGGAGTGAAGGGATATGATGAGAAGGTGGAGTGAAGGGGTATGGTGAGAAGGTGGAGTGAAGGGATATGGGGAGAAAGTGGAGTGAAGGGATATGGGGAGAAGGTGGAGTGAAGGGAAATGGTGAGAAGGTGGAGTGAAGGGATATGATGAGAAGGTGCAGTGAAGGGATATGGGGAGAAGGTGGGGTGAAGGGATATGATGAGAAGGTGGAGTGAAGGGATATGGGGAGAAGGTGGAATGAAGGGATATGGTGAGAAGGTGGAGTGAAGGTATATGGGGAGAAGGTTGAGTGAAGGGATATGATGAGAAGGTGGCGAAGGGATATGGGGAGAAGGTGGAGTGAAGGGATATGGTGAGAAGGTGGAGTGAAGGGATATGGTGAGACGGTGGAGTGAAGGGATATGGTGAGAAGGTGGAGTGAAGGGATATGGTGAGAAGGTGGAGTGAAGGGATATGGGGAGAAGGTGGAGTGAAGGGATATGGTGAGAAGGTGGAGTGAAGGGAAATGATGAGAAGGTGGAGTGAAGGGATATGATCAGAAGGTGGAGTGAAGGGATATGTTGAGAGTGTGGAGTGAAGGGATATGGTGTGAAGGTGGAGTGAAGGGATATGGTGAGAAGGTGGAGTGAAGGGATATGGTGAGAAGGTGGAGTGAAGGGATATGATGAGAAGGTGGAGTGAAGGGATATGATGAGAAGGTGGAGTGAAGGGATATGGTGAGAAGGTGGAGTGAAGGGATATGGGGAGAAGCTGGAGTGAAGGGATATGGGGAGAAAGTGGAGTGAAGGGATATGGTGAGAAGGTGGAGTGAAGGGATATGGGGAGAAGGTGGAGTGAAGGGATATGGGGAGAAGGTGGAGAGAAGGGATATGGGGAGAAGGTGGAGTGAAGGGATATGGTGAGAAGGTGGAGTGAAGGGATATGGTGAGAAGGTGGAGTGAAGGGATATGGGGAGAAGGTGGAGTGAAGGGATATGGGGAGAAAGTGGAGTGAAGGGATATGGTGAGAAGGTGGAGTGAAGGGATATGGTGAGAAGGTGGAGTGAAGGGATATGATGAGAAGGTGGAGTGAAGGGATATTGGGAGAAGGGGGAGTGAAGGGATATGGTGAGAAGGTGGAGTGAAGGTATATGGGGAGAAGGTTGAGTGAAGGGATATGGTGAGAAGGTGGAGTGAAGGGATATGATGAGAAGGTGGAGTGAAGGGTTATGATGAGAAGGTGGAGTGAATGGATATGGTGAGAAGGTGGAGTGAAGGAATATGGTGAGAAGGTGGAGTGAAGGGATATGAGGAGAAGGTGGAGTGAAGGGATATGGGGAGAAGGTGGAGTGAAGGGATATGGTGAGAAGGTGGAGTGAAGGGATATGGGGAGAAGGTGGAGTAAAGGTAAATGGTGAGAAGGTGTAGTGAAGGGATATGGGGAGAACGTAGAGTGAAGGGATATTGGGAGAAGGTGGAGTGAAGGGATATGGGGAGAAGGTGGAGTGAAGGGATATGGTGAGAAGGTGGAGTGAAGGGATATGGGGAGAAGGTGGAATGAAGGGATATGGGGAGAAGGTGGAGTAAAGGGAAATGGTGAGAAGGTGGTGTGAAGGGATATGATGAGAAGGTGGGTTGAAGGGATATGATGAGAAGGTGGAGTGAAGGGATATGTTGAGAAGGTGGAGTGAAGGGATATGGTGAGAAGGTGGAGTGAAGGGATATGATGAGAAGGTGGAGTGAAGGGATATGATGAGAAGGTGGAGTGAAGGGATATGGTGAGAAGGTGGAGTGAAGGGATATGGTGAGAAGGTGGAGTGAAGGGATATGATGAGAAGGTGGAGTGAAGGGATATGGTGAGAAGGTGGAGTGAAGGGATATGATGAGAAGGTGGAGTGAAGGGATATGGTGAGAAGGTGGAGTGAAGGGATATGGTGAGAAGGTGGAGTGAAGGGATATGGTGAGAAGGTGGAGTGAAGGGATTTCATGAGAAGGTGGAGTGAAGGGATATGGTGTGAAGGTGGAGTGAAGGGATATGATGAGAAGGTGGAGTGAAGGGATATGGTGAGAAGGTGGAGTGAAGGGAGAAGGTGAGAAGGTGGAGTGAAGGGAGAAGGTGAGAAGGTGGATTAAAGGGATATGGTGAGAAGGTGGAGTGAAGGGATATGGTGAGAAGGTGGAGTGAAGGGATAAGGTGAGAAGGTGGAGTGAAGGGATATGGTGAGAAGGTGGAGTGAAGGGATATGGTGAGAAGGTGGAGTGAAGGGATAAGGTGAGAAGGTGGAGTGAAGGGAAATGGTGAGAAGGTGGAGTGAACGGATATGATGAGAAGGTGGAGTGAAGGGATATGATGAGAAGGTGGAGTGAAGGGATATGATGAGAAGGTGGAGTGAAGGGATATGGTGAGAAGGTGGAGTGAAGGGATATGGTGAGAAGGTGGAGTGAAGGGAGAAGGTGAGAAGGTGGAGTGAACGGATATGGTGAGAAGGTGGAGTGAAGGGATATGATGAGAAGGTGGAGTGAAGGGATATGATGAGAAGGTGGAGTGAAGGGATATGATGAGAAGGTGGAGTGAAGGGATATGGTGAGAAGGTGGAGTGAAGGGATATGGTGAGAAGGTGGAGTGAAGGGATAAGGTGAGAAGGTGGAGTGAAGGGATATGGTGAGAAGGTGGAGTGAAGGGATATGATGAGAAGGTGGAGTGAAGGGATATGATGAGAAGGTGGAGTGAAGGGATATGATGAGAAGGTGGAGTGAAGGGATATGATGAGAAGGTGGAGTGAACGGATATGGGGAGAAGGTGGAGTGAAGGGATATGGTGAGAAGGTGGAGTGAAGGGATATGATGAGAAGGTGGAGTGAACGGATGTGGGGAGAATGTGGAGTGAAGGAATATGGTGAGAAGGTGGAGTGAAGGGATATGGTGAGACGTTGGAGTGAAGGGATATGGTGAGAAGGTGGAGTGAAGGGATATGATGAGAAGGTGGAGTGAACGGATGTGGGGAGAAGGTGGAGTGAAGGGATATGGTGAGAAGGTGGAGTGAAGGGATATGGTGAGAAGGTGGAGTGAAGGGATATGATGAGAAGGTGGAGTGAAGGGATATAGTGAGAAGGTGGAGTGAAGGGATATAGTGAGAAGGTGGAGTGAAGGGATATGGGGAGAAGGTGGAGTGAAGGGATATGGTGAGAAGGTGGAGTGAAGGGATATGATGAGAAGGTGGAGTGAAGGGATATGGGGAGAAGGTGGAGTGAAGGGATATGGTGATAAGGTGGAGTGAAGGGATATGGTGAGAAGGTGGAGTGAAGGGATATGTTGAGAAGGTGGAGTGAAGGGATATGGTGAGAGGGAGGAGTGAAGGGATATAGTGAGAAGGTGGAGTGAAGGGATATGGGGAGAAGAAGGAGTGAAGGGATATGATGAGAAGGTGGAGTGAAGGGAAATGATGAGAAGTTGGAGTGAAGGGATATGATGAGAAGGTGGAGTGAAGGAATATGGTTAGAAGGTGGAGTGAAGGGATCTGGGGAGAAGGTGGAGTGAAGGGATATGGTGAGAAGGTGGAGTGAAGGGATATGCTGAGAAGGTGGAGTGAAGGGATATGATGAGAAGGTGCAGTGAAGGGATATGGTGAGAAGGTGGAGTGAAGGGATATGGTGAGAAGGTGGAGTGAAGGGATATGGTGAGAAGGTGGAGTGAAGGGATATGGGGAGAAGGTGGAGAGAAGGGATATGGGGAGCAGGTGGATTGAAGGGATATGGGGAGAAGGTGGAGTGAAGGGATATGGGGAGAAGGTGGAGTGAAGGGATATGGTGAGAAGGTGGAGTGAAGGGTTATGATGAGAAGGTGGAGTGAAGGGATATGGTGAGAAGATGGAGTGAAGGAATATGGTGAGAAAGTGGAGTGAAGGGATATGGTGAGAAGGTGGAGTGAAGGGATATGGGGAGAAGGTGGAGTGAAGGGATATGGGGAGAAGGTGCAGTGAAGGGATATGGGGAGAAGGTGGAGTGAAGGGATATGGGGAGAAGGTGGAGTAAAGGGAAATGGTGAGAAGGTGGAGTGAAGGGATATGGTGAGAAGGTGGAGTGAAGGAATATGGTGAGAAGGTGGAGTGAAGGGTTGTGGAGTGAAGGGTTATGTGGAGAAGGTGGAGTGAAGGGATATGGTGAGAAGGTGGAGTGAAGGGATATGGGGAGAAGGTGGAGAGAAGGGATATGGGGAGCAGGTGGAGTGAAGGAATATGGGGAGAAGGTGGAGTGAAGGGATATGGGGAGAAGGTGGAGTGAAGGGATTTGGTGAGAAGGTGGAGTGAAGGGATATGGGGAGAAGGTGGAGTGAAGGGAAATGGTGAGAAGGTGTAGTGAAGGGATATGATGAGAAGGTGGAGTGAAGGGATATGATGAGAAGGTGGAGTGAAGGGATATGATGAGAAGGTGGAGTGAAGGGATATGGGGAGAAGGTGGAGTGAAGGGATATGGTGAGAAGGTGGAGTGAAGGGATATGATGAGAAGGTGGAGTGAAGGGATATGATGAGAAGGTGGAGTGAAGTGATAGGATGAGAAGGTGGAGTGAAGGGATATGGTGAGAAGGTGGAGTGAAGGGATATGATGAGAAGCTGAAGTGAAAGGATATGATTAGAAGGTGGAGTGAAGCAATATGGTGAGAAGGTGGAGTGAAGGGATATGGTGAGAAGGTGGAGTGAAGGGATATGGTGAGAAGGTGGAGTGAAGGGATTTGATGAGAAGGTGGAGTGAAGGGATATGGTGCGAAGGTGGAGTGAAGGGATATGGGGAGAAGCTGGAGTGAAGGGATATGATGAGAAGGTGGAGTGAAGGGATAAAGTGACAAGGTGGAGTGAAGGGATATAGTGAGACGGTGGAGTGAAGTGATATGGTGAGAAGGTGGAGTGAAGGGATATGGTGAGAAGGTGGAGTGAAGGGATATGGTGAGAAGGTGGAGTGAAGGGATATGATGAGAAGGTGGAGTGAAGGGATATGGTGAGAAGGTGGAGTGAAGGGATATGATGAGAAGGTGGAGTGAACGGATGTGGGGAGAAGGTGGAGTGAAGGGATATGGTGAGAAGGTGGAGTGAAGGGATATGGTGAGACGGTGGAGTGAAGGGATATGATGAGAAGGTGGAGTGAACGGATATGGTGAGAAGGTGGAGTTAAGGGATATGATGAGAAGGTGGAGTGAAGGGATATGGTGAGAAGGTGGAGTGAAGGGATACGGTGAGAAGGTGGAGTGAAGGGAAATGGTGAGAAGGTGGAGTGAAGGGATATGGTGAGAAGGTGGAGTGAAGGGATATGGTGAGAAGGTGGAGTGAAGGGATATGGTGAGAAGGTGGAGTGAAGGGATATGGTGAGAAGGTGCAGTGAAGGGATATGGTGAGAAGGTGGAGTGAAGGGATATGCTGAGAAGGTGGAGTGAAGGGATATGATGAGAAGGTGCAGTGAAGGGATATGGTGAGAAGGTGGAGTGAAGGGATATGGTGAGAAGGTGGAATGAAGGGGTATGGGGAGAAGGTGGAGTGAAGGGATATGGGGAGAAGGTGGAGTGAAGGGATATGGTGAGAAGGTGGAGTGAAGGGATATGGTGAGAAGGTGGAGTGAAGGGCTATGGGGAGAAGGTGGAGTGAAGGGATATGGGGAGAAAGTGGAGTGAAGGGATATGGTGAGAAGGTGGAGTGAAGGGATATGATGAGAAGGTGGAGTGAAGGGATATTGGGAGAAGGGGGAGTGAAGGGATATGGTGAGAAGGTGGAGTGAAGGTATATGGGGAGAAGGTTGAGTGAAGGGATATGGGGAGAAGGTGGAGTGAAGGGATATGGGGAGAAGGTGGAGTAAAGGGAAATGGTGAGAAGGTGGAGTGAAGGGATATGGTGAGAAGGTGGAGTGAAGGAATATGGTGAGAAGGTGGAGTGAAGCGTTGTGGAGTGAAGGGTTATGTGGAGAAGGTGGAGTGAAGGGATATGGTGAGAAGGTGGAGTGAAGGGATATGGGGAGAAGGTGGAGAGAAGGGATATGGGGAGCAGGTGGAGTGAAGGGATATGGGGAGAAGGTGGAGTGAAGGGATATGGGGAGAAGGTGGAGTGAAGGGATTTGGTGAGAAGGTGGAGTGAAGGGATATGGGGAGAAGGTGGAGTGAAGGGAAATGGTGAGAAGGTGTAGTGAAGGGATATGATGAGAAGGTGGAGTGAAGGGATATGATGAGAAGGTGGAGTGAAGGGATATGATGAGAAGGTGGAGTGAAGGGATATGGGGAGAAGGTGGAGTGAAGGGATATGGTGAGAAGGTGGAGTGAAGGGATATGATGAGAAGGTGGAGTGAAGGGATATGATGAGAAGGTGGAGTGAAGGGATATGGTGAGAAGGTGGAGTGAAGGGATATGGTGAGAAGGTGGAGTGAAGGGATATGATGAGAAGGTGGAGTGAAGGGATATGGTGAGAAGGTGGAGTGAAGGGATATGGTGAGAAGGTGGAGTGAAGGGATATGGTGAGAAGGTGGAGTGAAGGGATATGATGAGAAGGTGGAGTGAAGGGATATGGTGAGACGGTGGAGTGAAGGGATATGATGAGAAGGTGGAGTGAAGTGATAGGATGAGAAGGTGGAGTGAAGGGATATGGTGAGAAGGTGGAGTGAAGGGATATGATGAGAAGCTGAAGTGAAAGGATATGATTAGAAGGTGGAGTGAAGCAATATGGTGAGAAGGTGGAGTGAAGGGATATGGTGAGAAGGTGGAGTGAAGGGATATGGTGAGAAGGTGGAGTGAAGGGATTTGATGAGAAGGTGGAGTGAAGGGATATGGTGTGAAGGTGGAGTGAAGGGATATGGGGAGAAGCTGGAGTGAAGGGATATGATGAGAAGGTGGAGTGAAGGGATATAGTGAGAAGGTGGAGTGAAGGGATATAGTGAGACGGTGGAGTGAAGTGATATGGTGAGAAGGTGGAGTGAAGGGATATGGTGAGAAGGTGGAGAGAAAGGGATATGGTGAGAAGGTGGAGTGAAGGGATATGATGAGAAGGTGGAGTGAACGGATGTGGGGAGAAGGTGGAGTGAAGGGATATGGTGAGAAGGTGGAGTGAAGGGATATGGTGAGACGGTGGAGTGAAGGGATATGATGAGAAGGTGGAGTGAACGGATATGGTGCGAAGGTGGAGTTAAGGGATATGATGAGAAGGTGGAGTGAAGGGATATGGTGAGAAGGTGGAGTGAAGGGATACGGTGAGAAGGTGGAGTGAAGGGAAATGGTGAGAAGGTGGAGTGAAGGGATATGGTGAGAAGGTGGTGTGAAGGGATATGCTGAGAAGGTGGAGTGAAGGGATATGATGAGAAGGTGCAGTGAAGGGATATGGTGAGAAGGTGGAGTGAAGGGATATGGTGAGAAGGTGGAGTGAAGGGGTATGGGGAGAAGGTGGAGTGAAGGGATATGGGGAGAAGGTGGAGTGAAGGGATATGGTGAGAAGGTGGAGTGAAGGGATATGGTGAGAAGGTGGAGTGAAGGGATATGGGGAGAAGGTGGAGTGAATGGATATGGGGAGAAAGTGGAGTGAAGGGATATGGTGAGAAGGTGGAGTGAAGGGATATGATGAGAAGGTGGAGTGAAGGGATATTGGGAGAAGGGGGAGTGAAGGGATATGGTGAGAAGGTGGAGTGAAGGTATATGGGGAGGAGGTTGAGTGAAGGGATATGGTGAGAAGGTGGAGTGAAGGGATATGATGAGAAGGTTGAGTGAAGGGTTATGATGAGAAGGTGGAGTGAAGGGATATGGTGAGAAGGTGGAGTGAAGGGATATGATGAGAAGGTGGAGTGAAGGGATATGGGGAGAAGGTGGAGTGAAGGGATATGGGGAGAAGGTGGAGTGAAGGGATATGGTGAGAAGGTGGACTGAAGGGATATGGTGAGAAGGTGGACTGAAGGGATATGGTGAGAAGGTGGAGTGAAGGGATATGGGGAGAAGATGGAGTGAAGGGATCTGGAGAGAAGGTGGAGTGAAGCGATATGGTGAGAAGGTGAAGTGAAGGGATATGGGGAGAAGGTGTGGTTAAGGGATATGGGGTGAATGTGTAGTGAAGGGATATGGTGAGAAGGTGGAGTGAAGGGATATGGTGAGAAGGTGGAGTGAAGGGATATGGGGAGAAGGTGGAGTGAAGGGATATGGAGAGAAGGTGGAGTGAAGGGATATGGGGAGAAGGTGGAGTGAAGGGATACGGGGAGAAGGTGGAGTGAAGGGATATGAAGAGAAGGTGGAGTGAAGGGATATGATGAGAAGGTGGAGTGAAGGGATATAATGAGAAGGTGGAGTGAAGTGATACGATGAGAAGGTGGAGTCAAGGGATATGGGGAGAAGGTGGAGTGAAGGGATATGGGGAGAAGGTGGAGTGAAGGGATATGATGAGAAGGTGGAGTGAAGGGATATGGTGAGAAGGTGGAGTGAAGGGATATGGGGAGAAGGTGGAGTGAAGGGATTTGATGAGAAGGTGGAGTGAAGGGATATGATGAGAAGGTGGAGTGAAGTGGTACGATGAGAAGGTGGAGTGAAGGGATATGGGGAGAAGGTGGAGTGAAGGGATATGGGGAGAAGGTGGAGTGAAGGGATATGGGGTGAAGGTGGAGTGAAGGGATACGGGGAGAAGGTGGAGTGAAGGGATATGATGAGAAGGTGGAGTGAAGGGATATGATGAGAAGGTGGAGTGAATGGATGTGGTGAGAAAGTGGAGTGAAGGGATATGATGAGAAGGTGGACTGAAGGGATATGGTGAGAAGGTGGATTGAAGGGATATGATGAGAAGGTGGAGTGAAGGGATATGGTGAGAAGGTGGAGTGAAGGGATATGGTGAGAAGGTGGAGTGAAGGGATATGATGAGAAGGTGGACTGAAGGGATATGGTGAGAAGGTGGATTGAAGGGATATGATGAGAAGGTGGAGTGAAGGGATATGGTGAGAAGGTGGAGTGAAGGGATATGGTGAGAAGGTGGAGTGAAGGGATATGATGAGAAGGTGGAGTGAAGGGATATGATGAGAAGGTGGAGTGAAGGGATATGGTGAGAAGGTGGAGTGAAGGGATATGGTGAGAAGGTGGAGTGAAGGGATATGGGGAGAAGGTGGAGTGAAGGGATGCGGGGAGAAGGTGGAGTGAAGGGATGCGGGGAGAAGGTGGAGTGAAGGGATATGATGCGAAGGTGGAGTGAAGGGAAATGATGAGAAGGTGGAGTGAAGGGATATGGTGAGAAGGTGGAGTGAAGGGATATGGGGAGAAGGTGGAGTGAAGGGATATGATGAGAAGGTGGAGTGAAGGGATATGATGAGAAGGTGGAGTGAAGGGATATGGTGAGAAGGTGGAGTGAAGGGATATGGGGAGAAGGTGGAGTGAAGTGATATGGTGAGAAGGTGGAGTGAACGGATATGATGAGAAGGTGGAGTGAAGGGATATGATGAGAAGGTGGAGTGAAGGGATATGGCGAGAAGGTGGAGTGAAGGGATATGGGGAGAAGGTGGAGAGAAGGGATATGGGGAGCAGGTGGAGTGAAGGGATATGGGGAGAAGGTGGAGTGAAGGGATATGGGGAGAAGGTGGAGTGAAGGGATTTGGTGAGAAGGTGGAGTGAAGGGATATGGGGAGAAGGTGGAGTGAAGGGAAATGGTGAGAAGGTGTAGTGAAGGGATATGATGAGAAGGTGGAGTGAAGGGATATAATGAGAAGGTGGAGTGAAGGGATATGATGAGAAGGTGGAGTGAAGGGATATGGGGAGAAGGTGGAGTGAAGGGATATTGTGAGAAGGTGGAGTGAAGGGATATGATGAGAAGGTGGAGTGAAGGGATATGGTGAGAAGGTGGAGTGAAGGGATATGATGAGAAGGTGGAGTGAAGGGATATGGTGAGAAGGTGGAGTGAAGGGATATGGTGAGAAGGTGGAGTGAAGGGATATGGTGAGAAGGTGGAGTGAAGGGATATGATGAGAAGGTGGAGTGAAGGGATATGGTGAGACGGTGGAGTGAAGGGATATGATGAGAAGGTGGAGTGAAGTGATAGGATGAGAAGGTGGAGTGAAGGGATATGGTGAGAAGGTGGAGTGAAGGGATATGATGAGAAGCTGAAGTGAAAGGATATGATTAGAAGGTGGAGTGAAGCAATATGGTGAGAAGGTGGAGTGAAGGGATATGGTGAGAAGGTGGAGTGAAGGGATATGGTGAGAAGGTGGAGTGAAGGGATTTGATGAGAAGGTGGAGTGAAGGGATATGGTGTGAAGGTGGAGTGAAGGGATATGGGGAGAAGCTGGAGTGAAGGGATATGATGAGAAGGTGGAGTGAAGGGATAAAGTGACAAGGTGGAGTGAAGGGATATAGTGAGACGGTGGAGTGAAGTGATATGGTGAGAAGGTGGAGTGAAGGGATATGGTGAGAAGGTGCAGTGAAGGGATATGGTGAGAAGGTGGAGTGAAGGGATATGATGAGAAGGTGGAGTGAAGGTATATGATGAGAAGGTGTAGTGAAGGGATATGATGAGAAGGTGGAGTGAAGGGATATGGTGAGAAGGTGGAGTGAAGGGATATGGTGAGAAGGTGGAGTGAAGGGATATGATGAGAAGGTGGAGTGAAGGGATATGGTGAGACGGTGGAGTGAAGGGATATGATGAGAAGGTGGAGTGAAGTGATAGGATGAGAAGGTGGAGTGAAGGGATACGGTGAGAAGGTGGAGTGAAGGGAAATGGTGAGAAGGTGGAGTGAAGGGATATGGTGAGAAGGTGGTGTGAAGGGATATGCTGAGAAGGTGGAGTGAAGGGATATGATGAGAAGGTGCAGTGAAGGGATATGGTGAGAAGGTGGAGTGAAGGGATATGGTGAGAAGGTGGAGTGAAGGGGTATGGGGAGAAGGTGGAGTGAAGGGATATGGGGAGAAGGTGGAGTGAAGGGATATGGTGAGAAGGTGGAGTGAAGGGATATGGTGAGAAGGTGGAGTGAAGGGATATGGGGAGAAGGTGGAGTGAATGGATATGGGGAGAAAGTGGAGTGAAGGGATATGGTGAGAAGGTGGAGTGAAGGGATATGATGAGAAGGTGGAGCGAAGGGATATTGGGAGAAGGGGGAGTGAAGGGATATGGTGAGAAGGTGGAGTGAAGGTATATGGGGAGAAGGTTGAGTGAAGGGACATGGTGAGAAGGTGGAGTGAAGGGATATGATGAGAAGGTTGAGTGAAGGGTTATGATGAGAAGGTGGAGTGAAGGGATATGGTGAGAAGGTGGAGTGAAGGGATATGATGAGAAGGTGGAGTGAAGGGATATGGGGAGAAGGTGGAGTGAAGGGATATGGGGAGAAGGTGGAGTGAAGGGATATGGTGAGAAGGTGGACTGAAGGGATATGGTGAGAAGGTGGACTGAAGGGATATGGTGAGAAGGTGGAGTGAAGGGATATGGGGAGAAGATGGAGTGAAGGGATCTGGAGAGAAGGTGGAGTGAAGCGATATGGTGAGAAGGTGGAGTGAAGGGATATGGGGAGAAGGTGTGGTTAAGGGATATGGGGTGAATGTGTAGTGAAGGGATATGGTGAGAAGGTGGAGTGAAGGGATATGGTGAGAAGGTGGAGTGAAGGGATATGGGGAGAAGGTGGAGTGAAGGGATATGGAGAGAAGGTGGAGTGAAGGGATATGGGGAGAAGGTGGAGTGAAGGGATACGGGGAGAAGGTGGAGTGAAGGGATATGATGAAAAGGTGGAGTGAAGGGATATGATGAGAAGGTGGAGTGAAGGGATATAATGAGAAGGTGGAGTGAAGTGATACGATGAGAAGGTGGAGTCAAGGGATATGGGGAGAAGGTGGAGTGAAGGGATATGGGGAGAAGGTGGAGTGAAGGGATATGATGAGAAGGTGGAGTGAAGGGATATGGTGAGAAGGTGGAGTGAAGGGATATGGGGAGAAGGTGGAGTGAAGGGATTTGATGAGAAGGTGGAGTGAAGGGATACGGGGAGAAGGTGGAGTGAAGGGATATGATGAGAAGGTGGAGTGAAGTGGTACGATGAGAAGGTGGAGTGAAGGGATATGGGGAGAAGGTGGAGTGAAGGGATATGGGGAGAAGGTGGAGTGAAGGGATATGGGGTGAAGGTGGAGTGAAGGGATACGGGGAGAAGGTGGAGTGAAGGGATATGATGAGAAGGTGGAGTGAAGGGATATGATGAGAAGGTGGAGTGAATGGATGTGGTGAGAAAGTGGAGTGAAGGGATATGATGAGAAGGTGGACTGAAGGGATATGGTGAGAAGGTGGATTGAAGGGATATGATGAGAAGGTGGAGTGAAGGGATATGGTGAGAAGGTGGAGTGAAGGGATATGGTGAGAAGGTGGAGTGAAGGGATATGATGAGAAGGTGGACTGAAGGGATATGGTGAGAAGGTGGATTGAAGGGATATGATGAGAAGGTGGAGTGAAGGGATATGGTGAGAAGGTGGAGTGAAGGGATATGGTGAGAAGGTGGAGTGAAGGGATATGATGAGAAGGTGGAGTGAAGGGATATGATGAGAAGGTGGAGTGAAGGGATATGGTGAGAAGGTGGAGTGAAGGGATATGGTGAGAAGGTGGAGTGAAGGGATATGGGGAGAAGGTGGAGTGAAGGGATGCGGGGAGAAGGTGGAGTGAAGGGATGCGGGGAGAAGGTGGAGTGAAGGGATATGATGCGAAGGTGGAGTGAAGGGAAATGATGAGAAGGTGGAGTGAAGGGATATGGTGAGAAGGTGGAGTGAAGGGATATGGGGAGAAGGTGGAGTGAAGGGATATGATGAGAAGGTGGAGTGAAGGGATATGATGAGAAGGTGGAGTGAAGGGATATGGTGAGAAGGTGGAGTGAAGGGATATGGGGAGAAGGTGGAGTGAAGTGATATGGTGAGAAGGTGGAGTGAACGGATATGATGAGAAGGTGGAGTGAAGGGATATGATGAGAAGGTGGAGTGAAGGGATATGGCGAGAAGGTGGAGTGAAGGGATATGGGGAGAAGGTGGAGAGAAGGGATATGGGGAGCAGGTGGAGTGAAGGGATATGGGGAGAAGGTGGAGTGAAGGGATATGGGGAGAAGGTGGAGTGAAGGGATTTGGTGAGAAGGTGGAGTGAAGGGATATGGGGAGAAGGTGGAGTGAAGGGAAATGGTGAGAAGGTGTAGTGAAGGGATATGATGAGAAGGTGGAGTGAAGGGATATAATGAGAAGGTGGAGTGAAGGGATATGATGAGAAGGTGGAGTGAAGGGATATGGGGAGAAGGTGGAGTGAAGGGATATTGTGAGAAGGTGGAGTGAAGGGATATGATGAGAAGGTGGAGTGAAGGGATATGGTGAGAAGGTGGAGTGAAGGGATATGATGAGAAGGTGGAGTGAAGGGATATGGTGAGAAGGTGGAGTGAAGGGATATGGTGAGAAGGTGGAGTGAAGGGATATGGTGAGAAGGTGGAGTGAAGGGATATGATGAGAAGGTGGAGTGAAGGGATATGGTGAGACGGTGGAGTGAAGGGATATGATGAGAAGGTGGAGTGAAGTGATAGGATGAGAAGGTGGAGTGAAGGGATATGGTGAGAAGGTGGAGTGAAGGGATATGATGAGAAGCTGAAGTGAAAGGATATGATTAGAAGGTGGAGTGAAGCAATATGGTGAGAAGGTGGAGTGAAGGGATATGGTGAGAAGGTGGAGTGAAGGGATATGGTGAGAAGGTGGAGTGAAGGGATTTGATGAGAAGGTGGAGTGAAGGGATATGGTGTGAAGGTGGAGTGAAGGGATATGGGGAGAAGCTGGAGTGAAGGGATATGATGAGAAGGTGGAGTGAAGGGATAAAGTGACAAGGTGGAGTGAAGGGATATAGTGAGACGGTGGAGTGAAGTGATATGGTGAGAAGGTGGAGTGAAGGGATATGGTGAGAAGGTGCAGTGAAGGGATATGGTGAGAAGGTGGAGTGAAGGGATATGATGAGAAGGTGGAGTGAAGGTATATGATGAGAAGGTGTAGTGAAGGGATATGATGAGAAGGTGGAGTGAAGGGATATGGGGAGAAGGGGGAGTGAAGGGAAATGGTGATAAGGTGGAGTGAAGGGATATGGTGATAAGGTGGAGTGAAGGGATATGGTGAGAAGGTGGAGTGAAGGGATATGGTGAGAAGGTGGAGTGAAGGGATATGGTGAGAAGGTGGAGTGAAGGTATATGATGAGAAGGTGTAGTGAAGGGATATGATGAGAAGGTGGAGTGAAGGGATATGGGGAGAAGGGGGAGTGAAGGGAAATGGTGATAAGGTGGAGTGAAGGGATATGGTGTGAAGGTGGAGTGAAGGGATATGATGAGATGGTGGAGTGAAGGGATATGGTGAGAAGGTGGAGTGAAGGGATATGATAAGAAGGTGGAGTGAAGGGATATGGTGAGAAGGTGGAGTGAAGGGATATGATGAGAAGCTGTAGTGAAGGGATATGATTAGAAGGTGGAGTGAAGGGATATGGTGAGAAGGTGGAGTGAAGGGATATGGGGAGAAGCTGGAGTGAAGGGATATGATGAGAAGGTGGAGTGAAGGGATATGATGAGAAGGTGGAGTGAAGGTACATGGGGAGAAGGTTGAGTGAAGGGATATGGTGAGAAGGTGGAGTGAAGGGATATGATGAGAAGGTGGAGTGAAGGGTTATGATGAGAAGGTGGAGTGAATGGATATGGTGAGAAGGTGGAGTGAAGGAATATGGTGAGAAGGTGGAGTGAAGGGATATGAGGAGAAGGTGGAGTGAAGGGATATGGGGAGAAGGTGGAGTGAAGGGATATGGGGAGAAGGTGGAGTAAAGGTAAATGGTGAGAAGGTGCAGTGAAGGGATATGGGGAGAAGGTGGAGTGAAGGGATATGGGGAGAACGTAGAGTGAAGGGATATTGGGAGAAGGTGGAGTGAAGGGATATGGGGAGAAGGTGGAGTGAAGGGATATGGTGAGAAGGTGGAGTGAAGGGATATGGGGAGAAGGTGGAATGAAGGGATATGGGGAGAAGGTGGAGTAAAGGGAAATGGTGAGAAGGTGGTGTGAAGGGATATGATGAGAAGGTGGAGTGAAGGGATATGATGAGAAGGTGGAGTGAAGGGATATGTTGAGAAGGTGGAGTGAAGGGATATGGTGAGAAGGTGGAGTGAAGGGATATGATGAGAAGGTGGAGTGAAGGGATATGATGAGAAGGTGGAGTGAAGGGATATGGTGAGAAGGTGGAGTGAAGGGATATGGTGAGAAGGTGGAGTGAAGGGATATGATGAGAAGGTGGAGTGAAGGGATATGGTGAGAAGGTGGAGTGAAGGGATATGATGAGAAGGTGGAGTGAAGGGATATGGTGAGAAGGTGGAGTGAAGGGATATGGTGAGAAGGTGGAGTGAAGGGATATGGTGAGAAGGTGGAGTGAAGAGATTTGATGAGAAGGTGGAGTGAAGGGATATGGTGTGAAGGTGGAGTGAAGGGATATGATGAGAAGGTGGAGTGAAGGGATATGTTGAGAAGGTGGAGTGAAGGGAGAAGGTGAGAAGGTGGAGTGAAGGGAGAAGGTGAGAAGGTGGATTAAAGGGATATGGTGAGAAGGTGGAGTGAAGGGATATGGTGAGAAGGTGGAGTGAAGGGATAAGGTGAGAAGGTGGAGTGAAGGGATATGGTGAGAAGGTGGAGTGAAGGGATATGGTGAGAAGGTGGAGTGAAGGGATAAGGTGAGAAGGTGGAGTGAAGGGAAATGGTGAGAAGGTGGAGTGAAGGGATATGATGAGAAGGTGGAGTGAAGGGATATGATGAGAAGGTGGAGTGAAGGGATATGATGAGAAGGTGGAGTGAAGGGATATGGTGAGAAGGTGGAGTGAAGGGATATGGTGAGAAGGTGGAGTGAAGGGAGAAGGTGAGAAGGTGGAGTGAACGGATATGGTGAGAAGGTGGAGTGAAGGGATATGATGAGAAGGTGGAGTGAAGGGATATGATGAGAAGGTGGAGTGAAGGGATATGATGAGAAGGTGGAGTGAAGGGATATGGTGAGAAGGTGGAGTGAAGGGATATGGTGAGAAGGTGGAGTGAAGGGATAAGGTGAGAAGGTGGAGTGAAGGGATATGGTGAGAAGGTGGAGTGAAGGGATATGATGAGAAGGTGGAGTGAAGGGATATGATGAGAAGGTGGAGTGAAGGGATATGATGAGAAGGTGGAGTGAAGGGATATGATGAGAAGGTGGAGTGAACGGATATGGGGAGAAGGTGGAGTGAAGGGATATGGTGAGAAGGTGGAGTGAAGGGATATGATGAGAAGGTGGAGTGAACGGATGTGGGGAGAATGTGGAGTGAAGGAATATGGTGAGAAGGTGGAGTGAAGGGATATGGTGAGACGTTGGAGTGAAGGGATATGGTGAGAAGGTGGAGTGAAGGGATATGATGAGAAGGTGGAGTGAAGGGATATGGTGAGAAGGTGGAGTGAAGGGATATGATGAGAAGGTGGAGTGAAGGGATATAGTGAGAAGGTGGAGTGAAGGGATATAGTGAGAAGGTGGAGTGAAGGGATATGGGGAGAAGGTGGAGTGAAGGGATATGGTGAGAAGGTGGAGTGAAGGGATATGATGAGAAGGTGGAGTGAACGGATATGGGGAGAAGGTGGAGTGAAGGGATATGGTGATAAGGTGGAGTGAAGGGATATGGTGAGAAGGTGGAGTGAAGGGATATGTTGAGAAGGTGGAGTGAAGGGATATGGTGAGAGGGAGGAGTGAAGGGATATAGTGAGAAGGTGGAGTGAAGGGATATGGGGAGAAGAAGGAGTGAAGGGATATGATGAGAAGGTGGAGTGAAGGGAAATGATGAGAAGTTGGAGTGAAGGGATATGATGAGAAGGTGGAGTGAAGGAATATGGTTAGAAGGTGGAGTGAAGGGATCTGGGGAGAAGGTGGAGTGAAGGGATATGGTGAGAAGGTGGAGTGAAGGGATATGCTGAGAAGGTGGAGTGAAGGGATATGATGAGAAGGTGCAGTGAAGGGATATGGTGAGAAGGTGGAGTGAAGGGATATGGTGAGAAGGTGGAGTGAAGGGATATGGTGAGAAGGTGGAGTGAAGGAATATGGTGAGAAAGTGGAGTGAAGGGATATGGTGAGAAGGTGGAGTGAAGGGATATGGGGAGAAGGTGGAGTGAAGGGATATGGGGAGAAGGTGGAGTGAAGGGATATGGGGAGAAGGTGGAGTGAAGGGATATGGGGAGAAGGTGGAATAAAGGGAAATGGTGAGAAGGTGGAGTGAAGGGATATGGTGAGAAGGTGGAGTGAAGGAATATGGTGAGAAGGTGGAGTGAAGGGTTGTGGAGTGAAGGGTTATGTGGAGAAGGTGGAGTGAAGGGATATGGTGAGAAGGTGGAGTGAAGGGATATGGGGAGAAGGTGGAGAGAAGGGATATGGGGAGCAGGTGGAGTGAAGGGATATGGGGAGAAGGTGGAGTGAAGGGATATGGGGAGAAGGTGGAGTGAAGGGATTTGGTGAGAAGGTGGAGTGAAGGGATATGGGGAGAAGGTGGAGTGAAGGGAAATGGTGAGAAGGTGTAGTGAAGGGA
This sequence comes from Somniosus microcephalus, assembly GCF_052327205.1. Classification (NCBI taxonomy): domain Eukaryota; kingdom Metazoa; phylum Chordata; class Chondrichthyes; order Squaliformes; family Somniosidae; genus Somniosus; species Somniosus microcephalus. The sequence goes on from NC_140998.1 coordinate 229,898,682, forward strand.
TATGATGAGAAGGTGGAGTGAAGGGATATGGTGAGAAGGTGGAGTGAAGGGATATGATGAGAAGGTGGAGTGAAGGGATATGGTGAGAAGGTGGAGTGAAGGGATATGATGAGAAGGTGGAGTGAAGGGATATGGTGAGAAGGTGGAGTGAAGGGATATGGTGAGAAGGTGGAGTGAAGGGATATGGTGAGAAGTTGGAGTGAAGGGATATGATGAGAAGGTGGAGTGAAGGGATATGGTGAGACGGTGGAGTGAAGGGATATGATGAGAAGGTGGAGTGAAGTGATAGGATGAGAAGGTGGAGTGAAGGGATATGGTGAGAAGGTGGAGTGAAGGGATATGATGAGAAGCTGAAGTGAAAGGATATGATTAGAAGGTGGAGTGAAGCAATATGGTGAGAAGGTGGAGTGAAGGGATATGGTGAGAAGGTGGAGTGAAGGGATATGGTGAGAAGGTGGAGTGAAGGGATTTGATGAGAAGGTGGAGTGAAGGGATATGGTGTGAAGGTGGAGTGAAGGGATATGGGGAGAAGCTGGAGTGAAGGGATATGATGAGAAGGTGGAGTGAAGGGATAAAGTGACAAGGTGGAGTGAAGGGATATAGTGAGACGGTGGAGTGAAGTGATATGGTGAGAAGGTGGAGTGAAGGGATATGGTGAGAAGGTGGAGTGAAGGAATATGGTGAGAAGGTGGAGTGAAGGGTTGTGGAGTGAAGGGTTATGTGGAGAAGGTGGAGTGAAGGGATATGGTGAGAAGGTGGAGTGAAGGGATATGGGGAGAAGGTGGAGAGAAGGGATATGGGGAGCAGGTGGAGTGAAGGGATATGGGGAGAAGGTGGAGTGAAGGGATATGGGGAGAAGGTGGAGTGAAGGGATTTGGTGAGAAGGTGGAGTGAAGGGATATGGGGAGAAGGTGGAGTGAAGGGAAATGGTGAGAAGGTGGAGTGAAGGGATATGATGAGAAGGTGGAGTGAAGGGATATGGTGAGAAGGTGGAGTGAAGGGATATGATGAGAAGGTGGAGTGAAGGGATATGGTGAGAAGGTGGAGTGAAGGGATATGGTGAGAAGGTGGAGTGAAGGGATATGGTGAGAAGGTGGAGTGAAGGGATATGATGAGAAGGTGGAGTGAAGGGATATGGTGAGACGGTGGAGTGAAGGGATATGATGAGAAGGTGGAGTGAAGTGATAGGATGAGAAGGTGGAGTGAAGGGATATGGTGAGAAGGTGGAGTGAAGGGATATGATGAGAAGCTGAAGTGAAAGGATATGATTAGAAGGTGGAGTGAAGCAATATGGTGAGAAGGTGGAGTGAAGGGATATGGTGAGAAGGTGGAGTGAAGGGATATGGTGAGAAGGTGGAGTGAAGGGATTTGATGAGAAGGTGGAGTGAAGGGATATGGTGTGAAGGTGGAGTGAAGGGATATGGGGAGAAGCTGGAGTGAAGGGATATGATGAGAAGGTGGAGTGAAGGGATAAAGTGACAAGGTGGAGTGAAGGGATATAGTGAGACGGTGGAGTGAAGTGATATGGTGAGAAGGTGGAGTGAAGGGATATGGTGAGAAGGTGGAGTGAAGGGATATGGTGAGAAGGTGGAGTGAAGGGATATGATGAGAAGGTGGAGTGAACGGATGTGGGGAGAAGGTGGAGTGAAGGGATATGGTGAGAAGGTGGAGTGAAGGGATATGGTGAGAAGGTGGAGTGAAGGGATATGGTGAGAAGGTGGAGTGAAGGGATATGGTGAGAAGGTGGAGTGAAGGTATATGTTAAGTATGTGTATTGTATTGAACAATTAACACAAAGACTTAAACGTATAACTCAAACAGGCCTTTACTGGTTGGAGGTAGGGACTGCACATAGGTCTTTACTTCATGCCCACAGGCGGGAACTGAGGGGGATCAGTACCCACAGTATTATTTATACCCCTATGGCCAGGAGTGGTACTGCGTATCACTACGCCCAACAAGTAGTGCAGTCCTGTCCATAGGTTCAAAGTAGCACACATATTACATACACAACATTCCTCCCTTCCTAGCTTTACAGTCATCTCCCCATTTAACATAACGTAATAACATATATACATATATAACTTCAGGTTTACATAACAGAATAACATAGATGCATAGATAACTTCATGTCAAAAACAGATCACAGATTCAGTCTCTGCGGAAAACAGTTCACAGATTCAATCTCTGTGGTGTAGTCGGTTCACGTTGCTAGAGTGACTCATTCAATAGTCCTTCCATGGATTTAACAGTTTGAACTTCCGAACTGAATTGGCTCCGTTCGGAGGGACCACGTGTGTGATCTGGTAGAGGTGATAATGGTTCAGATGGGTCATCTTCTGTTTTTACTTTTCCTTTTCTGCTTCTTGGAGACTCTCTGGGCTCCATTGTCAGCTGCCACAGCTGCCAGCTGCATGCGCAGTTCCTCCTTCTCTTCCTCCTGTTTCCGTCGTAGAGCCAGCTTCTCCCGATGTTCCGTAGACTTTTGGTGCTCCTCCATGATTTCTGCACTTTGGGAGTCGAAGTTACAAGCTGGGCAGGACAGGACATCGTAATATTCGGTGTCGTCCTGAGCTAGACCAGTGAGAGGGTCGTCTATTTCCTCCATATCCAGCTGGACGTTAGCCAGCTCTTGTTCCAAATCCAGACATCTTTCCTGAAGAGACTTCTTCATGTGTACCTCTGCATCCAGCTTTTTCTGGGCTTTCAGCAAGTCGTTTACTAGTGACCTCATTTGTGATTTTAATACTTCAACTTCCTTTGGAGATTGATTGATCGGACTATGCAATCCCTCTACCGGAGCAGCTGTTTCAGCGGTCTGTTGTTCTACGTTGACGTGAGTCAGCGTACTTTTGGCATCCAAGGGCTGCTCTGTTGCAGTCATCTCAGTCTGTGTTGCCACCTCAGCTCTTCCAATAACCTTTGAGAGCTCCGAACCCCTTTCGTTTGAATATTGAAGTTCATGTTCAAGTTTTTCCCATTTCAGAGTCCTGTCCTTCAGCATATGCAGGAGTTGGCTGACCGTTAACTCCTCTGACATCAGACGTTTTGTGTGCTCCTGCTCCATTTTCTCCATCAGCTGCTTCTGTTGTCTTTCCAGATTCTCCAACTCTATATCAAAGAACTCTTTCATTGCATTCAACTCTTGCTCAAAACAGCGAAGCATTTGTTCTAATTGCTGTTGTAGTTTGAAATGGAGTTGAGTTCGAGCCCGGTGTCCCTCAGAAATGGGCACATCAGTAGACTTGCCAGACTCAGAATCCACAGTTAAACTATGTTGTTGTTGCTCAGTGGAATTCTGTGCTGAAACTTTGTCTTTTGCACCTGAGTTGGGCTTACCATCATCCGTTCCAGAGTCTGGGCCGACTATCTTCACCGAGTTCTCACTCGTTATTGTTTGTAGGAAATGCCAGTCCATATTCATTTTCCTAATCCACTCCCGTCCTAGTAGTGGAGAGCCTCCTTCAGATATCACATATAAGTCCATTATTTGACTGTCTTCGCCCTTGTGGACCACTGCAACCTCTATTTTCCCGATGGGGTACACTCTTTGCCCCGTGTATGTTTTCAATATAATCCCCGTATCCTGTAGGGGAATATGTTGGAATAACTTTCCGTAATCTTTCTTATTTATGACCGTCAATGCCGATCCAGTGTCCAATTCCAGTTTTACTTGGACTCCTTCTATCTGAAGAGTGACCCAAATTGTCTGGAGGTCTGCACCCTTACCAGCGTTGAGTACTCTTAAGCTAGCCAGTTCATTACAGCTTAAGCTAGCCAGTTCATTACTGCTAGCGTCTGAATCGGACTCCTGTTCGGTCACCTTGTGTACCTTTGCGTATTTTCCTTGCGGTGACTTCTTGTTGCTAGTCTTCTTCCCTGACCTGCATACTCTAGCTATATGTCCAAGCCTACCACAAGTTCTACATTCTTGGTTTTTAAACCAACACTGGTTCTGATCATGCGTTGTCTTTCCACAACGATAACATTTGCCAGAACTCACACCCAATTTGTGTGCACTGAGCTCCGGTGACCGTAGCTGCATTACTGCCGTGCCTCTCGCTGCGGCTTCGTGTGCTGCTGCCATAGTGACCGCCTTCTCAAGCGTCAGCTCATTCTCCTCGAGCAGTCGCTTTTGTGTATCCTGTTTAAATAAACCACACACAAATTTGTCTCGTAGTGCATCTGTCAATCCCGTTCCAAACTGGCAATATTTCGCTAATGTACGCAATTCCAGCAAATATTCAGCATTGCTTTCATGCTGTAGCTGCCTTCTGTCGTAAAATTTAAATCGTTCCGCTAGCATCAGCGGCGTGGGGTTTAGATGATCTTTCAGGACAGTAACAATCTCATCGAACGTCTTATCCGCCGGTTCATCTGGTGATAACAGGTGTTTCAATTGCCCGTACGTCTTCGCACCCATTAAATTTAATAATGTTAGAGCTTTATCTTGGTCACGAATTTTATTGGCCTTACAATAATTTTTTACTCTTTCAACATATATGGCCCAATCTTCGAGGTCACTATCAAAGGTGCTAATATTCCCGTGTTTAGGCATTGTAGATTTGCAATTTCTCAGATTTTATTTTCTTTACTTGTTATCAAAGATGGCGGCTTCCCGCTCTTGCCGTCGTCCTCCGCCCACAAAATGGCGGTTTTCCCGCGCTTGGCGGTCTTCACCCGTCCCCCGACGCCGTCTCCCTTCAGCCCTCGAGTGCGGCCCTTATCTTCGCCGCGATCGATAGCCCGCGCTGTGCACAGCGACTCTCGCACCTTGAGCTTCTGCAGCCGCCGCGCCTTTCAGTCCGAGTGCGGCTCTTATCTTTGGTCCCGATCGCTGGCCCGGCTGCGCCCCTCACTTCAAAGCGGCCCGGCCCTTATCTGCCGATCGCTATCGCACTACCTCTCTCTCTTCCCCAGTCCTGTCTTTACTCCGGTTCACAAGCTGATGGAGGCTTCAGGGTCCTAATGCCTGTCCCTTCCAGTCGCTGGAAGCTGTCAGGATTTCTGCTGCCCTTCAGTTTTGAGTGGGGTGTTGAGGATTGAAACCTCTCTTCAACGTCCTGTCTTTGGACGAAGCCGCCTGGAATAACTGCCGCAGGGTTCGAACCGACCCGTCGCCAGTGTTAAGTATGTGTATTGTATTGAACAATTAACACAAAGACTTAAACATATAACTCAAACAGGCCTTTACTGGTTGGAGGTAGGGACTGCACATAGGTCTTTACTTCATGCCCACAGGCGGGAACTGAGGGGGATCAGTACCCACAGTACTATTTATACCCCTATGGCCAGGAGTGGTACTGTGTATCACTACGCCCAACAAGTAGTGCAGTCCTGTCCATAGGTTCAAAGTAGCACACATATTACAAACACAACAGTATATGATGAGAAGGTGTAGTGAAGGGATATGATGAGAAGGTGGAGTGAAGGGATATGGGGAGAAGGTGGAGTGAAGGGAAATGGTGATAAGGTGGAGTGAAGGGATATGGTGTGAAGGTGGAGTGAAGGGATATGATGAGATGGTGGAGTGAAGGGATATGGTGAGAAGGTGGAGTGAAGGGATATGATAAGAAGGTGGAGTGAAGGGATATGGTGAGAAGGTGGAGTGAAGGGATATGATGAGAAGCTGTAGTGAAGGGATATGATTAGAAGGTGGAGTGAAGGGATATGGTGAGAAGGTGGAGTGAAGGGATATGGGGAGAAGCTGGAGTGAAGGGATATGATGAGAAGGTGGAGTGAAGGGATATGATGAGAAGGTGGAGTGAAGGGATATGGTGAGAAGGTGGAGTGAAGGGATATGGTGAGAAGGTGGAGTGAAGGGATATGGTGAGAAGGTGGAGTGAAGGGATATGGTGAGAAGGTGAAGTGAAGGGATATGGTGAGAAGGTGGAATGAAGGGATATGCAGAGAAGGTGGAGTGAAGGGATATGATGAGAAGGTGCAGTGAAGGGATATGATGAGAAGGTGGAGTGAAGGGATATGATGAGAAGGTGGAGTGAAGGGGTATGGTGAGAAGGTGGAGTGAAGGGATATGGGGAGAAAGTGGAGTGAAGGGATATGGGGAGAAGGTGGAGTGAAGGGAAATGGTGAGAAGGTGGAGTGAAGGGATATGATGAGAAGGTGGAGTGAAGGGATATGGGGAGAAGGTGGGGTGAAGGGATATGATGAGAAGGTGGAGTGAAGGGATATGGGGAGAAGGTGGAATGAAGGGATATGGTGAGAAGGTGGAGTGAAGGTATATGGGGAGAAGGTTGAGTGAAGGGATATGATGAGAAGGTGGCGAAGGGATATGGGGAGAAGGTGGAGTGAAGGGATATGGTGAGAAGGTGGAGTGAAGGGATATGGTGAGACGGTGGAGTGAAGGGATATGGTGAGAAGGTGGAGTGAAGGGATATGGTGAGAAGGTGGAGTGAAGGGATATGGGGAGAAGGTGGAGTGAAGGGATATGGTGAGAAGGTGGAGTGAAGGGAAATGATGAGAAGGTGGAGTGAAGGGATATGATCAGAAGGTGGAGTGAAGGGATATGTTGAGAGTGTGGAGTGAAGGGATATGGTGTGAAGGTGGAGTGAAGGGATATGGTGAGAAGGTGGAGTGAAGGGATATGGTGAGAAGGTGGAGTGAAGGGATATGGTGAGAAGGTGGAGTGAAGGGATATGGGGAGAAGCTGGAGTGAAGGGATATGGGGAGAAAGTGGAGTGAAGGGATATGGTGAGAAGGTGGAGTGAAGGGATATGGGGAGAAGGTGGAGTGAAGGGATATGGGGAGAAGGTGGAGAGAAGGGATATGGGGAGAAGGTGGAGTGAAGGGATATGGTGAGAAGGTGGAGTGAAGGGATATGGTGAGAAGGTGGAGTGAAGGGATATGGGGAGAAGGTGGAGTGAAGGGATATGGGGAGAAAGTGGAGTGAAGGGATATGGTGAGAAGGTGGAGTGAAGGGATATGGTGAGAAGGTGGAGTGAAGGGATATGATGAGAAGGTGGAGTGAAGGGATATTGGGAGAAGGGGGAGTGAAGGGATATGGTGAGAAGGTGGAGTGAAGGTATATGGGGAGAAGGTTGAGTGAAGGGATATGGTGAGAAGGTGGAGTGAAGGGATATGATGAGAAGGTGGAGTGAAGGGTTATGATGAGAAGGTGGAGTGAATGGATATGGTGAGAAGGTGGAGTGAAGGAATATGGTGAGAAGGTGGAGTGAAGGGATATGAGGAGAAGGTGGAGTGAAGGGATATGGGGAGAAGGTGGAGTGAAGGGATATGGTGAGAAGGTGGAGTGAAGGGATATGGGGAGAAGGTGGAGTAAAGGTAAATGGTGAGAAGGTGTAGTGAAGGGATATGGGGAGAAGGTGGAGTGAAGGGATATGGGGAGAACGTAGAGTGAAGGGATATTGGGAGAAGGTGGAGTGAAGGGATATGGGGAGAAGGTGGAGTGAAGGGATATGGTGAGAAGGTGGAGTGAAGGGATATGGGGAGAAGGTGGAATGAAGGGATATGGGGAGAAGGTGGAGTAAAGGGAAATGGTGAGAAGGTGGTGTGAAGGGATATGATGAGAAGGTGGGGTGAAGGGATATGATGAGAAGGTGGAGTGAAGGGATATGTTGAGAAGGTGGAGTGAAGGGATATGGTGAGAAGGTGGAGTGAAGGGATATGATGAGAAGGTGGAGTGAAGGGATATGATGAGAAGGTGGAGTGAAGGGATATGGTGAGAAGGTGGAGTGAAGGGATATGGTGAGAAGGTGGAGTGAAGGGATATGATGAGAAGGTGGAGTGAAGGGATATGGTGAGAAGGTGGAGTGAAGGGATATGATGAGAAGGTGGAGTGAATGGATATGGTGAGAAGGTGGAGTGAAGGGATATGGTGAGAAGGTGGAGTGAAGGGATATGGTGAGAAGGTGGAGTGAAGGGATTTCATGAGAAGGTGGAGTGAAGGGATATGGTGTGAAGGTGGAGTGAAGGGATATGATGAGAAGGTGGAGTGAAGGGATATGGTGAGAAGGTGGAGTGAAGGGAGAAGGTGAGAAGGTGGAGTGAAGGGAGAAGGTGAGAAGGTGGATTAAAGGGATATGGTGAGAAGGTGGAGTGAAGGGATATGGTGAGAAGGTGGAGTGAAGGGATAAGGTGAGAAGGTGGAGTGAAGGGATATGGTGAGAAGGTGGAGTGAAGGGATATGGTGAGAAGGTGGAGTGAAGGGATAAGGTGAGAAGGTGGAGTGAAGGGAAATGGTGAGAAGGTGGAGTGAAGGGATATGATGAGAAGGTGGAGTGAAGGGATATGATGAGAAGGTGGAGTGAAGGGATATGATGAGAAGGTGGAGTGAAGGGATATGGTGAGAAGGTGGAGTGAAGGGATATGGTGAGAAGGTGGAGTGAAGGGAGAAGGTGAGAAGGTGGAGTGAACGGATATGGTGAGAAGGTGGAGTGAAGGGATATGATGAGAAGGTGGAGTGAAGGGATATGATGAGAAGGTGGAGTGAAGGGATATGATGAGAAGGTGGAGTGAAGGGATATGGTGAGAAGGTGGAGTGAAGGGATATGGTGAGAAGGTGGAGTGAAGGGATAAGGTGAGAAGGTGGAGTGAAGGGATATGGTGAGAAGGTGGAGTGAAGGGATATGATGAGAAGGTGGAGTGAAGGGATATGATGAGAAGGTGGAGTGAAGGGATATGATGAGAAGGTGGAGTGAAGGGATATGATGAGAAGGTGGAGTGAACGGATATGGGGAGAAGGTGGAGTGAAGGGATATGGTGAGAAGGTGGAGTGAAGGGATATGATGAGAAGGTGGAGTGAACGGATGTGGGGAGAATGTGGAGTGAAGGAATATGGTGAGAAGGTGGAGTGAAGGGATATGGTGAGACGTTGGAGTGAAGGGATATGGTGAGAAGGTGGAGTGAAGGGATATGATGAGAAGGTGGAGTGAACGGATGTGGGGAGAAGGTGGAGTGAAGGGATATGGTGAGAAGGTGGAGTGAAGGGATATGGTGAGAAGGTGGAGTGAAGGGATATGATGAGAAGGTGGAGTGAAGGGATATAGTGAGAAGGTGGAGTGAAGGGATATAGTGAGAAGGTGGAGTGAAGGGATATGGTGAGAAGGTGGAGTGAAGGGATATGGTGAGAAGGTGGAGTGAAGGGATATGATGAGAAGGTGGAGTGAAGGGATATAGTGAGAAGGTGGAGTGAAGGGATATAGTGAGAAGGTGGAGTGAAGGGATATGGGGAGAAGGTGGAGTGAAGGGATATGGTGAGAAGGTGGAGTGAAGGGATATGATGAGAAGGTGGAGTGAAGGGATATGGGGAGAAGGTGGAGTGAAGGGATATGGTGATAAGGTGGAGTGAAGGGATATGGTGAGAAGGTGGAGTGAAGGGATATGTTGAGAAGGTGGAGTGAAGGGATATGGTGAGAGGGAGGAGTGAAGGGATATAGTGAGAAGGTGGAGTGAAGGGATATGGGGAGAAGAAGGAGTGAAGGGATATGATGAGAAGGTGGAGTGAAGGGAAATGATGAGAAGTTGGAGTGAAGGGATATGATGAGAAGGTGGAGTGAAGGAATATGGTTAGAAGGTGGAGTGAAGGGATCTGGGGAGAAGGTGGAGTGAAGGGATATGGTGAGAAGGTGGAGTGAAGGGATATGCTGAGAAGGTGGAGTGAAGGGATATGATGAGAAGGTGCAGTGAAGGGATATGGTGAGAAGGTGGAGTGAAGGGATATGGTGAGAAGGTGGAGTGAAGGGATATGGTGAGAAGGTGGAGTGAAGGGATATGGGGAGAAGGTGGAGAGAAGGGATATGGGGAGCAGGTGGATTGAAGGGATATGGGGAGAAGGTGGAGTGAAGGGATATGGGGAGAAGGTGGAGTGAAGGGATATGGTGAGAAGGTGGAGTGAAGGGTTATGATGAGAAGGTGGAGTGAAGGGATATGGTGAGAAGGTGGAGTGAAGGAATATGGTGAGAAAGTGGAGTGAAGGGATATGGTGAGAAGGTGGAGTGAAGGGATATGGGGAGAAGGTGGAGTGAAGGGATATGGGGAGAAGGTGCAGTGAAGGGATATGGGGAGAAGGTGGAGTGAAGGGATATGGGGAGAAGGTGGAGTAAAGGGAAATGGTGAGAAGGTGGAGTGAAGGGATATGGTGAGAAGGTGGAGTGAAGGAATATGGTGAGAAGGTGGAGTGAAGGGTTGTGGAGTGAAGGGTTATGTGGAGAAGGTGGAGTGAAGGGATATGGTGAGAAGGTGGAGTGAAGGGATATGGGGAGAAGGTGGAGAGAAGGGATATGGGGAGCAGGTGGAGTGAAGGAATATGGGGAGAAGGTGGAGTGAAGGGATATGGGGAGAAGGTGGAGTGAAGGGATTTGGTGAGAAGGTGGAGTGAAGGGATATGGGGAGAAGGTGGAGTGAAGGGAAATGGTGAGAAGGTGTAGTGAAGGGATATGATGAGAAGGTGGAGTGAAGGGATATGATGAGAAGGTGGAGTGAAGGGATATGATGAGAAGGTGGAGTGAAGGGATATGGGGAGAAGGTGGAGTGAAGGGATATGGTGAGAAGGTGGAGTGAAGGGATATGATGAGAAGGTGGAGTGAAGGGATATGGTGAGAAGGTGGAGTGAAGGGATATGATGAGAAGGTGGAGTGAAGGGATATGGTGAGAAGGTGGAGTGAAGGGATATGGTGAGAAGGTGGAGTGAAGGGATATGGTGAGAAGGTGGAGTGAAGGGATATGATGAGAAGGTGGAGTGAAGGGATATGGTGAGACGGTGGAGTGAAGGGATATGATGAGAAGGTGGAGTGAAGTGATAGGATGAGAAGGTGGAGTGAAGGGATATGGTGAGAAGGTGGAGTGAAGGGATATGATGAGAAGCTGAAGTGAAAGGATATGATTAGAAGGTGGAGTGAAGCAATATGGTGAGAAGGTGGAGTGAAGGGATATGGTGAGAAGGTGGAGTGAAGGGATATGGTGAGAAGGTGGAGTGAAGGGATTTGATGAGAAGGTGGAGTGAAGGGATATGGTGCGAAGGTGGAGTGAAGGGATATGGGGAGAAGCTGGAGTGAAGGGATATGATGAGAAGGTGGAGTGAAGGGATAAAGTGACAAGGTGGAGTGAAGGGATATAGTGAGACGGTGGAGTGAAGTGATATGGTGAGAAGGTGGAGTGAAGGGATATGGTGAGAAGGTGGAGTGAAGGGATATGGTGAGAAGGTGGAGTGAAGGGATATGATGAGAAGGTGGAGTGAAGGGATATGGTGAGAAGGTGGAGTGAAGGGATATGATGAGAAGGTGGAGTGAACGGATGTGGGGAGAAGGTGGAGTGAAGGGATATGGTGAGAAGGTGGAGTGAAGGGATATGGTGAGACGGTGGAGTGAAGGGATATGATGAGAAGGTGGAGTGAACGGATATGGTGAGAAGGTGGAGTTAAGGGATATGATGAGAAGGTGGAGTGAAGGGATATGGTGAGAAGGTGGAGTGAAGGGATACGGTGAGAAGGTGGAGTGAAGGGAAATGGTGAGAAGGTGGAGTGAAGGGATATGGTGAGAAGGTGGAGTGAAGGGATATGGTGAGAAGGTGGAGTGAAGGGATATGGTGAGAAGGTGGAGTGAAGGGATATGGTGAGAAGGTGCAGTGAAGGGATATGGTGAGAAGGTGGAGTGAAGGGATATGCTGAGAAGGTGGAGTGAAGGGATATGATGAGAAGGTGCAGTGAAGGGATATGGTGAGAAGGTGGAGTGAAGGGATATGGTGAGAAGGTGGAGTGAAGGGGTATGGGGAGAAGGTGGAGTGAAGGGATATGGGGAGAAGGTGGAGTGAAGGGATATGGTGAGAAGGTGGAGTGAAGGGATATGGTGAGAAGGTGGAGTGAAGGGATATGGGGAGAAGGTGGAGTGAAGGGATATATGGAGAAAGTGGAGTGAAGGGATATGGTGAGAAGGTGGAGTGAAGGGATATGATGAGAAGGTGGAGTGAAGGGATATTGGGAGAAGGGGGAGTGAAGGGATATGGTGAGAAGGTGGAGTGAAGGTATATGGGGAGAAGGTTGAGTGAAGGGATATGGGGAGAAGGTGGAGTGAAGGGATATGGGGAGAAGGTGGAGTAAAGGGAAATGGTGAGAAGGTGGAGTGAAGGGATATGGTGAGAAGGTGGAGTGAAGGAATATGGTGAGAAGGTGGAGTGAAGCGTTGTGGAGTGAAGGGTTATGTGGAGAAGGTGGAGTGAAGGGATATGGTGAGAAGGTGGAGTGAAGGGATATGGGGAGAAGGTGGAGAGAAGGGATATGGGGAGCAGGTGGAGTGAAGGGATATGGGGAGAAGGTGGAGTGAAGGGATATGGGGAGAAGGTGGAGTGAAGGGATTTGGTGAGAAGGTGGAGTGAAGGGATATGGGGAGAAGGTGGAGTGAAGGGAAATGGTGAGAAGGTGTAGTGAAGGGATATGATGAGAAGGTGGAGTGAAGGGATATGATGAGAAGGTGGAGTGAAGGGATATGATGAGAAGGTGGAGTGAAGGGATATGGGGAGAAGGTGGAGTGAAGGGATATGGTGAGAAGGTGGAGTGAAGGGATATAATGAGAAGGTGGAGTGAAGGGATATGATGAGAAGGTGGAGTGAAGGGATATGGTGAGAAGGTGGAGTGAAGGGATATGGTGAGAAGGTGGAGTGAAGGGATATGATGAGAAGGTGGAGTGAAGGGATATGGTGAGAAGGTGGAGTGAAGGGATATGGTGAGAAGGTGGAGTGAAGGGATATGGTGAGAAGGTGGAGTGAAGGGATATGATGAGAAGGTGGAGTGAAGGGATATGGTGAGACGGTGGAGTGAAGGGATATGATGAGAAGGTGGAGTGAAGTGATAGGATGAGAAGGTGGAGTGAAGGGATATGGTGAGAAGGTGGAGTGAAGGGATATGATGAGAAGCTGAAGTGAAAGGATATGATTAGAAGGTGGAGTGAAGCAATATGGTGAGAAGGTGGAGTGAAGGGATATGGTGAGAAGGTGGAGTGAAGGGATATGGTGAGAAGGTGGAGTGAAGGGATTTGATGAGAAGGTGGAGTGAAGAGATATGGTGTGAAGGTGGAGTGAAGGGATATGGGGAGAAGCTGGAGTGAAGGGATATGATGAGAAGGTGGAGTGAAGGGATATAGTGAGAAGGTGGAGTGAAGGGATATAGTGAGACGGTGGAGTGAAGTGATATGGTGAGAAGGTGGAGTGAAGGGATATGGTGAGAAGGTGGAGAGAAAGGGATATGGTGAGAAGGTGGAGTGAAGGGATATGATGAGAAGGTGGAGTGAACGGATGTGGGGAGAAGGTGGAGTGAAGGGATATGGTGAGAAGGTGGGGTGAAGGGATATGGTGAGACGGTGGAGTGAAGGGATATGATGAGAAGGTGGAGTGAACGGATATGGTGCGAAGGTGGAGTTAAGGGATATGATGAGAAGGTGGAGTGAAGGGATATGGTGAGAAGGTGGAGTGAAGGGATACGGTGAGAAGGTGGAGTGAAGGGAAATGGTGAGAAGGTGGAGTGAAGGGATATGGTGAGAAGGTGGAGTGAAGGGATATGGTGAGAAGGTGGAGTGAAGGGATATGGTGAGAAGGTGCAGTGAAGGGATATGGTGAGAAGGTGGAGTGAAGGGATATGCTGAGAAGGTGGAGTGAAGGGATATGATGAGAAGGTGCAGTGAAGGGATATGGTGAGAAGGTGGAGTGAAGGGATATGGTGAGAAGGTGGAGTGAAGGGGTATGGGGAGAAGGTGGAGTGAAGGGATATGGGGAGAAGGTGGAGTGAAGGGATATGGTGAGAAGGTGGAGTGAAGGGATATGGTGAGAAGGTGGAGTGAAGGGATATGGGGAGAAGGTGGAGTGAATGGATATGGGGAGAAAGTGGAGTGAAGGGATATGGTGAGAAGGTGGAGTGAAGGGATATGATGAGAAGGTGGAGTGAAGGGATATTGGGAGAAGGGGGAGTGAAGGGATATGGTGAGAAGGTGGAGTGAAGGTATATGGGGAGAAGGTTGAGTGAAGGGATATGGTGAGAAGGTGGAGTGAAGGGATATGATGAGAAGGTGGAGTGAAGGGTTATGATGAGAAGGTGGAGTGAAGGGATATGGTGAGAAGGTGGAGTGAAGGGATATGATGAGAAGGTGGAGTGAAGGGATATGGGGAGAAGGTGGAGTGAAGGGATATGGGGAGAAGGTGGAGTGAAGGGATATGGTGAGAAGGTGGACTGAAGGGATATGGTGAGAAGGTGGACTGAAGGGATATGGTGAGAAGGTGGAGTGAAGGGATATGGGGAGAAGATGGAGTGAAGGGATCTGGAGAGAAGGTGGAGTGAAGCGATATGGTGAGAAGGTGGAGTGAAGGGATATGGGGAGAAGGTGTGGTTAAGGGATATGGGGTGAATGTGTAGTGAAGGGATATGGTGAGAAGGTGGAGTGAAGGGATATGGTGAGAAGGTGGAGTGAAGGGATATGGGGAGAAGGTGGAGTGAAGGGATATGGAGAGAAGGTGGAGTGAAGGGATATGGGGAGAAGGTGGAGTGAAGGGATACGGGGAGAAGGTGGAGTGAAGGGATATGATGAGAAGGTGGAGTGAAGGGATATGATGAGAAGGTGGAGTGAAGGGATATAATGAGAAGGTGGAGTGAAGTGATACGATGAGAAGGTGGAGTCAAGGGATATGGGGAGAAGGTGGAGTGAAGGGATATGGGGAGAAGGTGGAGTGAAGGGATATGATGAGAAGGTGGAGTGAAGGGATATGGTGAGAAGGTGGAGTGAAGGGATATGGGGAGAAGGTGGAGTGAAGGGATTTGATGAGAAGGTGGAGTGAAGGGATACGGGGAGAAGGTGGAGTGAAGGGATATGATGAGAAGGTGGAGTGAAGTGGTACGATGAGAAGGTGGAGTGAAGGGATATGGGGAGAAGGTGGAGTGAAGGGATATGGGGAGAAGGTGGAGTGAAGGGATATGGGGTGAAGGTGGAGTGAAGGGATACGGGGAGAAGGTGGAGTGAAGGGATATGATGAGAAGGTGGAGTGAAGGGATATGATGAGAAGGTGGAGTGAATGGATGTGGTGAGAAAGTGGAGTGAAGGGATATGATGAGAAGGTGGACTGAAGGGATATGGTGAGAAGGTGGATTGAAGGGATATGATGAGAAGGTGGAGTGAAGGGATATGGTGAGAAGGTGGAGTGAAGGGATATGGTGAGAAGGTGGAGTGAAGGGATATGATGAGAAGGTGGACTGAAGGGATATGGTGAGAAGGTGGATTGAAGGGATATGATGAGAAGGTGGAGTGAAGGGATATGGTGAGAAGGTGGAGTGAAGGGATATGGTGAGAAGGTGGAGTGAAGGGATATGATGAGAAGGTGGAGTGAAGGGATATGATGAGAAGGTGGAGTGAAGGGATATGGTGAGAAGGTGGAGTGAAGGGATATGGTGAGAAGGTGGAGTGAAGGGATACGGGGAGAAGGTGGAGTGAAGGGATGCGGGGAGAAGGTGGAGTGAAGGGATGCGGGGAGAAGGTGGAGTGAAGGGATATGATGCGAAGGTGGAGTGAAGGGAAATGATGAGAAGGTGGAGTGAAGGGATATGGTGAGAAGGTGGAGTGAAGGGATATGGGGAGAAGGTGGAGTGAAGGGATATGATGAGAAGGTGGAGTGAAGGGATATGATGAGAAGGTGGAGTGAAGGGATATGGTGAGAAGGTGGAGTGAAGGGATATGGGGAGAAGGTGGAGTGAAGTGATATGGTGAGAAGGTGGAGTGAACGGATATGATGAGAAGGTGGAGTGAAGGGATATGATGAGAAGGTGGAGTGAAGGGATATGGCGAGAAGGTGGAGTGAAGGGCTATGATGAGAAGGTGGAGTGAAGGGATATGGTGAGAAGGTGGAGTGAAGGGATATGGTGAGAAGGTGGAGTGAAGGGATATGATGAGAAGGTGGAGTGAAGGGATATGGTGAGAAGGTGGAGTGAAGGGATATGATGAGAAGGTGGAGTGAAGGGATATGGTGAGAAGGTGGAGTGAAGGGATATGGTGAGAAGGTGGAGTGAAGGGATATGGTGAGAAGGTGGAGTGAAGGGATATGATGAGAAGGTGGAGTGAAGGGATATGGTGAGACGGTGGAGTGAAGGGATATGGTGAGAAGGTGGAGTGAAGGGATATGGGGAGAAGGTGTGGTTAAGGGATATGGGGTGAATGTGTAGTGAAGGGATATGGTGAGAAGGTGGAGTGAAGGGATATGGTGAGAAGGTGGAGTGAAGGGATATGGGGAGAAGGTGGAGTGAAGGGATATGGAGAGAAGGTGGAGTGAAGGGATATGGGGAGAAGGTGGAGTGAAGGGATACGGGGAGAAGGTGGAGTGAAGGGATATGATGAGAAGGTGGAGTGAAGGGATATGATGAGAAGGTGGAGTGAAGGGATATAATGAGAAGGTGGAGTGAAGTGATACGATGAGAAGGTGGAGTGAAGGGATATGGGGAGAAGGTGGAGTGAAGGGATATGGGGAGAAGGTGGAGTGAAGGGATATGATGAGAAGGTGGAGTGAAGGGATATGGGGAGAAGGTGGAGTGAAGGGATATGGGGAGAAGGTGGAGTGAAGGGATTTGATGAGAAGGTGGAGTGAAGGGATACGGGGAGAAGGTGGAGTGAAGGGATATGATGAGAAGGTGGAGTGAAGTGGTACGATGAGAAGGTGGAGTGAAGGGATATGGGGAGAAGGTGGAGTGAAGGGATATGGGGAGAAGGTGGAGTGAAGGGATATGGGGTGAAGGTGGAGTGAAGGGATACGGGGAGAAGGTGGAGTGAAGGGATATGATGAGAAGGTTGAGTGAAGGGATATGATGAGAAGGTGGATTGAATGGATGTGGTGAGAAAGTGGAGTGAAGGGATATGATGAGAAGGTGGACTGAAGGGATATGGTGAGAAGGTGGATTGAAGGGATATGATGAGAAGGTGGAGTGAAGGGATATGGTGAGAAGGTGGAGTGAAGGGATATGGTGAGAAGGTGGAGTGAAGGGATATGATGAGAAGGTGGACTGAAGGGATATGGTGAGAAGGTGGATTGAAGGGATATGATGAGAAGGTGGAGTGAAGGGATATGGTGAGAAGGTGGAGTGAAGGGATATGGTGAGAAGGTGGAGTGAAGGGATATGATGAGAAGGTGGAGTGAAGGGATATGGGGAGAAGGTGGCGTGAAGGGATATGGGGAGAAGGTGGAGTGAAGGGATATGATGAGAAGGTGGAGTGAAGGGATATGATGAGAAGGTGGAGTGAAGGGATATGATGAGAAGGTGGAGTGAAGGGATGCGGGGAGAAGGTGGAGAGAAGGGATGCGGGGAGAAGGTGGAGTGAAGGGATATGATGCGAAGGTGGAGTGAAGGGAAATGATGAGAAGGTGGAGTGAAGGGATATGGTGAGAAGGTGGAGTGAAGGGATATGGGGAGAAGGTGGAGTGAAGGGATATGATGAGAAGGTGGAGTGAAGGGATATGATGAGAAGGTGGAGTGAAGGGATATGGTGAGAAGGTGGAGTGAAGGGATATGGGGAGAAGGTGGAGTGAAGTGATATGGTGAAAAGGTGGAGTGAAGGGATATGTTGAGAAGGTGGAGTGAACGGATATGATGAGAAGGTGGAGTGAAGGGATATGATGAGAAGGTGGAGTGAAGGGATATGGGGAGAAGGTGGAGTGAAGGGATATGGTGAGAAGGTGGAGTGAAGGGATATGATGAGAAGGTGGAGTGAAGGGATATGGTGAGAAGGTGGAGTGAAGGGATATGATGAGAAGGTGGAGTGAAGGGATATGGTGAGAAGGTGGAGTGAAGGGATATGGTGAGAAGGTGGAGTGAAGGGATATGGTGAGAAGGTGGAGTGAAGGGATATGATGAGAAGGTGGAGTGAAGGGATATGGTGAGACGGTGGAGTGAAGGGATATGATGAGAAGGTGGAGTGAAGTGATAGGATGAGAAGGTGGAGTGAAGGGATATGGTGAGAAGGTGGAGTGAAGGGATATGATGAGAAGCTGAAGTGAAAGGATATGATGACAAGGTGGAGTGAAGGGATAAAGTGACAAGGTGGAGTGAAGGGATATAGTGAGACGGTGGAGTGAAGTGATATGGTGAGAAGGTGGAGTGAAGGGATATGGTGAGAAGGTGGAGTGAAGGGATATGGTGAGAAGGTGGAGTGAAGGGATATGATGAGAAGGTGGAGTGAACGGATGTGGGGAGAAGGTGGAGTGAAGGGATATGGTGAGAAGGTGGAGTGAAGGGATATGGTGAGACGGTGGAGTGAAGGGATATGATGAGAAGGTGGAGTGAACGGATATGGTGAGAAGGTGGAGTTAAGGGATATGATGAGAAGCTGGAGTGAAGGGATATGGTGAGAAGGTGGAGTGAAGGGATACGCTGAGAAGGTGGAGTGAAGGGAAATGGTGAGAAGGTGGAGTGAAGGGATATGGTGAGAAGGTGGCGTGAAGGGATATGGTGAGAAGGTGGAGTGAAGGGATATGGTGAGAAGGTGGAGTGAAGGGATATGGTGAGAAGGTGCAGTGAAGGGATATGGTGAGAAGGTGGAGTGAAGGGATATGCTGAGAAGGTGGAGTGAAGGGATATGATGAGAAGGTGCAGTGAAGGGATATGGTGAGAAGGTGGAGTGAAGGGATATGGTGAGAAGGTGGAGTGAAGGGGTATGGGGAGAAGGTGGAGTGAAGGGATATGGGGAGAAGGTGGAGTGAAGGGATATGGTGAGAAGGTGGAGTGAAGGGATATGGTGAGAAGGTGGAGTGAAGGGATATGGGGAGAAGGTGGAGTGAAGGGATATGGGGAGAAAGTGGAGTGAAGGGATATGGTGAGAAGGTGGAGTGAAGGGATATGATGAGAAGGTGGAGTGAAGGGATATTGGGAGAAGGGGGAGTGAAGGGATATGGTGAGAAGGTGGAGTGAAGGTATATGGGGAGAAGGTTGAGTGAAGGGATATGGGGAGAAGGTGGAGTGAAGGGATATGGGGAGAAGGTGGAGTAAAGGGAAATGGTGAGAAGGTGGAGTGAAGGGATATGGTGAGAAGGTGGAGTGAAGGAATATGGTGAGAAGGTGGAGTGAAGGGTTGTGGAGTGAAGGGTTATGTGGAGAAGGTGGAGTGAAGGGATATGGTGAGAAGGTGGAGTGAAGGGATATGGGGAGAAGGTGGGGAGAAGGGATATGGGGAGCAGGTGGAGTGAAGGGATATGGGGAGAAGGTGGAGTGAAGGGATATGGGGAGAAGGTGGAGTGAAGGGATTTGGTGAGAAGGTGGAGTGAAGGGATATGGGGAGAAGGTGGAGTGAAGGGAAATGGTGAGAAGGTGGAGTGAAGGGAAATGGTGAGAAGGTGTAGTGAAGGGATATGATGAGAAGGTGGAGTGAAGCGATATGATGAGAAGGTGGAGTGAAGGGATATGATGAGAAGGTGGAGTGAAGGGATATGGGGAGAAGGTGGAGTGAAGGGATATGGTGAGAAGGTGGAGTGAAGGGATATGATGAGAAGGTGGAGTGAAGGGATATGGTGAGAAGGTGGAGTGAAGGGATATGATGAGAAGGTGGAGTGAAGGGATATGGTGAGAAGGTGGAGTGAAGGGATATGGTGAGAAGGTGGAGTGAAGGGATATGGTGAGAAGGTGGAGTGAAGGGATATGATGAGAAGGTGGAGTGAAGGGATATGGTGAGACGGTGGAGTGAAGGGATATGATGAGAAGGTGGAGTGAAGTGATAGGATGAGAAGGTGGAGTGAAGTGATATGGTGAGAAGGTGGAGTGAAGGGATATGATGAGAAGCTGAAGTGAAAGGATATGATTAGAAGGTGGAGTGAAGCAATATGGTGAGAAGGTGGAGTGAAGGGATATGGTGAGAAGGTGGAGTGAAGGGATATGGTGAGAAGGTGGAGTGAAGGGATTTGATGAGAAGGTGGAGTGAAGGGATATGGTGTGAAGGTGGAGTGAAGGGATATGGGGAGAAGCTGGAGTGAAGGGATATGATGAGAAGGTGGAGTGAAGGGATATAGTGAGAAGGTGGAGTGAAGGGATATAGTGAGACGGTGGAGTGAAGTGATATGGTGAGAAGGTGGAGTGAAGGGATATGGTGAGAAGGTGGAGTGAAGGGATATGGTGAGAAGTGGAGTGAAGGGATATGATGAGAAGGTGGAGTGAACGGATGTGGGGAGAAGGTGGAGTGAAGGGATATGGTGAGAAGGTGGAGTGAAGGGATATGGTGAGACGGTGGAGTGAAGGGATATGATGAGAAGGTGGAGTGAACGGATATGGTGAGAAGGTGGAGTTAAGGGATATGATGAGAAGGTGGAGTGAAGGGATATGGTGAGAAGGTGGAGTGAAGGATACGGTGAGAAGGTGGAGTGAAGGGAAATGGTGAGAAGGTGAGGTGAAGGATATGGTGAGAAGGTGGAGTGAAGGGATATGGTGAGAAGGTGGAGTGAAGGGATACGGTGAGAAGGTGGAGTGAAGGGATATGGTGAGAAGGTGGAGTGAAGGGATATGGTGAGAAGGTGGAGTGAAGGGATATGGTGAGAAGGTGCAGTGAAGGGATATGGTGAGAAGGTGGAGTGAAGGGATATGCTGAGAAGGTGGAGTGAAGGGATATGATGAGAAGGTGCAGTGAAGGGATATGGTGAGAAGGTGGAGTGAAGGGATATGGTGAGAAGGTGGAGTGAAGGGGTATGGGGAGAAGGTGGAGTGAAGGGTTATGGGGAGAAGGTGGAGTGAAGGGATATGGTGAGAAGGTGGAGTGAAGGGATATGGTGAGAAGGTGGAGTGAAGGGATATGGGGAGAAGGTGGAGTGAATGTATATGGGGAGAAAGTGGAGTGAAGGGATATGGTGAGAAGGTGGAGTGAAGGGATATGATGAGAAGGTGGAGTGAAGGGATATTGGGAGAAGGGGGAGTGAAGGGATATGGTGAGAAGGTGGAGTGAAGGTATATGGGGAGAAGGTTGAGTGAAGGGATATGGTGAGAAGGTGGAGTGAAGGGATATGATGAGAAGGTGGAGTGAAGGGTTATGATGAGAAGGTGGAGTGAAGGGATATGGTGAGAAGGTGGAGTGAAGGAACATGGTGAGAAGGTGGAGTGAAGGGTTATGATGAGAAGGTGGAGTGAAGGGATATGGTGAGAAGGTGGAGTGAAGGGATATGGTGAGAAGGTGGAGTGAAGGGATATGGGGAGAAGGTGGAGTGAAGGGATATGGGGAGAAGGTGGAGTGAAGGGATATGGGGAGAAGGTGGAGTGAAGGGATATGGGGAGAAGGTGGAGTAAAGGGAAATGGTGAGAAGGTGTAGTGAAGGGATATGATGAGAAGGTGGAGTGAAGGGATATGATGAGAAGGTGGAGTGAAGGGATATGGGGAGAAGGTGGAGTGAAGGGATATGGTGAGAAGGTGGAGTGAAGGGATATGATGAGAAGGTGGAGTGAAGGGATATGGTGAGAAGGTGGAGTGAAGGAATATGGTGAGAAGGTGGAGTGAAGGGTTATGATGAGAAGGTGGAGTGAAGGGATATGGTGAGAAGGTGGAGTGAAGCGGTATGGTGAGAAGGTGGAGTGAAGGGATATGGTGAGAAGGTGGAGTGAAGGGATATGATGAGAAGCTGGAGTGAAGGGATATGATTAGAAGGTGGAGTGAAGCAATATGGTGAGAAGGTGGAGTGAAGGGATATGGTGAGAAGGTGGAGTGAAGGGATATGGTGAGAAGGTGGAGTGAAGGGATATGGGGAGAAGGTGGAGTGAAGGGATAAGGGGAGAAAGTGGAGTGAAGGGATATGGTGAGAAGGTGGAGTGAAGGGATATGATGAGAAGGTGGAGTGAAGGGATATTGGGAGAAGGGGGAGTGAAGGGATATGGTGAGAAGGTGGAGTGAAGGGTTATGATGCGAGGTGGAGTGAAGGGATATGGTGAAAAGGTGGAGTGAAGGGATATGGTGAGAAGGTGGAGTGAAGGGTTATGATGAGAAGGTGGAGTGAAGGGATATGGTGAGAAGGTGGAGTGAAGGGATATGATGAGAAGGTGGAGTGAACGGATGTGGGGAGAAGGTGGAGTGAAGGGATATGGTGAGAAGGTGGAGTGAAGGGATATTTTGAGACGGTGGAGTGAAGGGATACGGTGAGAAGGTGGAGTGAAGGGATATGATGAGAAGGTGGAGTGAACGGATGTGGGGAGAAGGTGGAGTGAAGGGATATGGTGAGAAGGTGGAGTGAAGGGATATGGTGAGGCGGTGGAGTGAAGGGATATGATGAGAAGGTGGAGTGAACGGATATGGTGAGAAGGTGGAGTTAAGGGATATGATGAGAAGGTGGAGTGAAGGGATATGGTGAGAAGGTGGAGTGAAGGGATACGGTGAGAAGGTGGAGTGAAGGGAAATGGTGAGAAGGTGGAGTGAAGGGATATGATGAGAAGGTGGAGTGAAGGGATATGGTGAGAAGGTGGAGTTAAGGGATATGGTGAGAAGGTGGAGTGAAGGGATATGGCGAGAAGGTGGAGTGAAGGGATATGGTGAGAAGGTGGAGTGAAGGGATATGGGGAGAAGGTGGAGTGAAGGGATATGGTGAGAAGGTGGAGTGCAGGGATATGGGGAGAAGGTGGAGTGAAGGGATATGATGAGAAGGTGTATTGAAGGGATATGGTGAGAAGGTGGAGTGAAGGGATATGATGAGAAGGTGGAGTGAAGGGATATGGTGAGAAGGTGGAGTGAAGGGATATGATGAGAAGGTTGAGTGAAGGGATATGGGGAGAAGGTGGAGTGAGGGGATATGATGAGAAGGTGGAGTGAAGGGATATGGGGAGAAGGTGGAGTGAAGTGATATGATGAGAAGGTGTAGTGAAGCGATATAGTGAGAAGGTGGAGTGAAGGGATATGATGAGAAGGTGGAGTGAAGGGATATGGTGAGAAGGTGGAGTGAAGGGATATGGTGAGAAGGTGGAGTGAAGGAATATGGTGAGAAGGTGGAGTGAAGGGATATGGTGAGAAGGTGGAGTGAAGGGATATGATGAGAAGGTGGAGTGAAGGGATATAGTGAGAAGGTGGAGTGAAGGGATATAGTGAGAAGGTGGAGTGAAGGGATATGGGGAGAAGGTGGAGTGAAGGGATATGGTGAGAAGGTGGCGTGAAGGGATATGATGAGAAGGTGGAGTGAAGGGATATGGGGAGAAGGTGGAGTGAAGGGATATGGTGATAAGGTGGAGTGAAGGGATATGGTGAGAAGGTGGAGTGAAGGGATATGTTGAGAAGGTGGAGTGAAGGGATATGGTGAGAGTGAGGAGTGAAGGGATATAGTGAGAAGGTGGAGTGAAGGTATATGGGGAGAAGAAGGAGTGAAGGGATATGATGAGAAGGTGGAGTGAAGGGAAATGATGAGAAGTTGGAGTGAAGGGATATGATGAGAAGGTGGAGTGAAGGGATATGGTGAGAAGGTGGAGTGAAGGGATCTGGGGAGAAGGTGGAGTGAAGGGATATGGTGAGAAGGTGGAGTGAAGGGATATGCTGAGAAGGTGGAGTGAAGGGATATGATGAGAAGCTGGAGTGAAGGGATATGGTGAGAAGGTGGAGTGAAGGGATATGGGGAGAAGGTGGAGAGAAGGGATATGGGGAGCAGGTGGAGTGAAGGGATATGGGGAGAAGGTGGAGTGAAGGGATATGGGGAGAAGGTGGAGTGAAGGGATATGGTGAGAAGGTGGAGTGAAGGGTTATGATGAGAAGGTGGAGTGAAGGGATATGGTGAGAAGGTGGAGTGAAGGAATATGGTGAGAAAGTGGAGTGAAGGGATATGGTGAGAAGGTGGAGTGAAGGGATATGGGGAGAAGGTGGAGTGAACGGATATGGGGAGAAGGTGGAGTGAAGGGATATGGGGAGAAGGTGGAGTGAAGGGATATGGGGAGAAGGTGGAGTAAAGGGAAATGGTGAGAAGGTGGAGTGAAGGGATATGGTGAGAAGGTGGAGTGAAGGAATATGGTGAGAAGGTGGAGTGAAGGGTTGTGGAGTGAAGGGTTATGTTGAGAAGGTGGAGTGAAGGGATATGGTGAGAAGGTGGAGTGAAGGGATATGGGGAGAAGGTGGAGAGAAGGGATATGGGGAGCAGGTGGAGTGAAGGGATATGGGGAGAAGGTGGAGTGAAGGGATATGGGGAGAAGGTGGAGTGAAGGGATTTGGTGAGAAGGTGGAGTGAAGGGATATGGGGAGAAGGTGGAGTGAAGGGAAATGGTGAGAAGGTGTAGTGAAGGGATATGATGAGAAGGTGGAGTGAAGGGATATGATGAGAAGGTGGAGTGAAGGGATATGATGAGAAGGTGGAGTGAAGGGATATGGGGAGAAGGTGGAGTGAAGGGATATGGTGAGAAGGTGGAGTGAAGGGATATGATGAGAAGGTGGAGTGAAGGGATATGGTGAGAAGGTGGAGTGAAGGGATATGATGAGAAGGTGGAGTGAAGGGATATGGTGAGAAGGTGGAGTGAAGGGATATGGTGAGAAGGTGGAGTGAAGCGATATGGTGAGACGGTGGAGTGAAGGGATATGATGAGAAGGTGGAGTGAAGTGATAGGATGAGAAGGTGGAGTGAAGGGATATGTTGAGAAGGTGGAGTGAAGGGATATGATGAGAAGCTGGAGTGAAGGGATATGATTAGAAGGTGGAGTGAAGCAATATGGGGAGAAGGTGGATTGAAGGGATATGGTGAGAAGGTGGAGTGAAGGGATATGGTGAGAAGGTGGAGTGAAGGGATTTGATGAGAAGGTGGAGTGAAGGGATATGGTGTGAAGGTGGAGTGAAGGGATATGGGGAGAAGCTGGAGTGAAGGGATATGATGAGAAGGTGGAGTGAAGGGATATAGTGAGAAGGTGGAGTGAAGGGATATAGTGAGACGGTGGAGTGAAGTGATATGGTGAGAAGGTGGAGTGAAGGGATATGGTGAGAAGGTGGAGTGAAGGGATATGGGGAGAAGGTGGAGTGAAGGGATATGGTGAGAAGGTGGAGTGCAGGGATATGGGGAGAAGGTGGAGTGAAGGGATATGATGAGAAGGTGTATTGAAGGGATATGGTGAGAAGGTGGAGTGAAGGGATATGATGAGAAGGTGGAGTGAAGGGATATGGTGAGAAGGTGGAGTGAAGGGATATGATGAGAAGGTTGAGTGAAGGGATATGGGGAGAAGGTGGAGTGAGGGGATATGATGAGAAGGTGGAGTGAAGGGATATGGGGAGAAGGTGGAGTGAAGTGATATGATGAGAAGGTGTAGTGAAGCGATATGGTGAGAAGGTGGAGTGAAGGGATATGATGAGAAGGTGGAGTGAAGGGATATGGTGAGAAGGTGGAGTGAAGGGATATGGTGAGAAGGTGGAGTGAAGGAATATGGTGAGAAGGTGGAGTGAAGGGATATGGTGAGAAGGTGGAGTGAAGGGATATGATGAGAAGGTGGAGTGAAGGGATATAGTGAGAAGGTGGAGTGAAGGGATATAGTGAGAAGGTGGAGTGAAGGGATATGGGGAGAAGGTGGAGTGAAGGGATATGGTGAGAAGGTGGCGTGAAGGGATATGATGAGAAGGTGGAGTGAAGGGATATGGGGAGAAGGTGGAGTGAAGGGATATGGTGATAAGGTGGAGTGAAGGGATATGGTGAGAAGGTGGAGTGAAGGGATATGATGAGAAGGTGGAGTGAAGGGATATGGGGAGAAGGTGGAGTGAAGGGATATGGTGAGAAGGTGGAGTGAAGGGATATGATGAGAAGGTGGAGTGAAGGGATATGGTGAGAAGGTGGAGTGAAGGAATATGGTGAGAAGGTGGAGTGAAGGGTTATGATGAGAAGGTGGAGTGAAGGGATATGGTGAGAAGGTGGAGTGAAGCGGTATGGTGAGAAGGTGGAGTGAAGGGATATGGTGAGAAGGTGGAGTGAAGGGATATGATGAGAAGCTGGAGTGAAGGGATATGATTAGAAGGTGGAGTGAAGCAATATGGTGAGAAGGTGGAGTGAAGGGATATGGTGAGAAGGTGGAGTGAAGGGATATGGTGAGAAGGTGGAGTGAAGGGATATGGGGAGAAGGTGGAGTGAAGGGATATGGGGAGAAAGTGGAGTGAAGGGATATGGTGAGAAGGTGGAGTGAAGGGATATGATGAGAAGGTGGAGTGAAGGGATATTGGGAGAAGGGGGAGTGAAGGGATATGGTGAGAAGGTGGAGTGAAGGTATATGGGGAGAAGGTTGAGTGAAGGGATATGGTGAGAAGGTGGAGTGAAGGGATATGATGAGAAGGTGGAGTGAAGGGTTATGATGAGAAGGTGGAGTGAAGGGATATGGTGAGAAGGTGGAGTGAAGGAATATGGTGAGAAGGTGGAGTGAAGGGTTATGATGCGAAGGTGGAGTGAAGGGATATGGTGAAAAGGTGGAGTGAAGGGATATGGTGAGAAGGTGGAGTGAAGGGTTATGATGAGAAGGTGGAGTGAAGGGATATGGTGAGAAGGTGGAGTGAAGGGATATGATGAGAAGGTGGAGTGAACGGATGTGGGGAGAAGGTGGAGTGAAGGGATATGGTGAGAAGGTGGAGTGAAGGGATATTTTGAGACGGTGGAGTGAAGGGATACGGTGAGAAGGTGGAGTGAAGGGATATGATGAGAAGGTGGAGTGAACGGATGTGGGGAGAAGGTGGAGTGAAGGGATATGGTGAGAAGGTGGAGTGAAGGGATATGGTGAGACGGTGGAGTGAAGGGATATGATGAGAAGGTGGAGTGAACGGATATGGTGAGAAGGTGGAGTTAAGGGATATGATGAGAAGGTGGAGTGAAGGGATATGGTGAGAAGGTGGAGTGAAGGGATACGGTGAGAAGGTGGAGTGAAGGGAAATGGTGAGAAGGTGGAGTGAAGGGATATGATGAGAAGGTGGAGTGAAGGGATATGGTGAGAAGGTGGAGTTAAGGGATATGGTGAGAAGGTGGAGTGAAGGGATATGGCGAGAAGGTGGAGTGAAGGGATATGGTGAGAAGGTGGAGTGAAGGGATATGGGGAGAAGGTGGAGTGAAGGGATATGGTGAGAAGGTGGAGTGCAGGGATATGGGGAGAAGGTGGAGTGAAGGGATATGATGAGAAGGTGTATTGAAGGGATAAGGTGAGAAGGTGGAGTGAAGGGATATGATGAGAAGGTGGAGTGAAGGGATATGGTGAGAAGGTGGAGTGAAGGGATATGATGAGAAGGTTGAGTGAAGGGATATGGGGAGAAGGTGGAGTGAGGGGATATGATGAGAAGGTGGAGTGAAGGGATATGGGGAGAAGGTGGAGTGAAGTGATATGATGAGAAGGTGTAGTGAAGCGATATGGTGAGAAGGTGGAGTGAAGGGATATGATGAGAAGGTGGAGTGAAGGGATATGGTGAGAAGGTGGAGTGAAGGGATATGGTGAGAAGGTGGAGTGAAGGAATATGGTGAGAAGGTGGAGTGAAGGGATATGGTGAGAAGGTGGAGTGAAGGGATATGATGAGAAGGTGGAGTGAAGGGATATAGTGAGAAGGTGGAGTGAAGGGATATAGTGAGAAGGTGGAGTGAAGGGATATGGGGAGAAGGTGGAGTGAAGGGATATGGTGAGAAGGTGGCGTGAAGGGATATGATGAGAAGGTGGAGTGAAGGGATATGGGGAGAAGGTGGAGTGAAGGGATATGGTGATAAGGTGGAGTGAAGGGATATGGTGAGAAGGTGGAGTGAAGGGATATGTTGAGAAGGTGGAGTGAAGGGATATGGTGAGAGTGAGGAGTGAAGGGATATAGTGAGAAGGTGGAGTGAAGGTATATGGGGAGAAGAAGGAGTGAAGGGATATGATGAGAAGGTGGAGTGAAGGGAAATGATGAGAAGTTGGAGTGAAGGGATATGATGAGAAGGTGGAGTGAAGGGATATGGTGAGAAGGTGGAGTGAAGGGATCTGGGGAGAAGGTGGAGTGAAGGGATATGGTGAGAAGGTGGAGTGAAGGGATATGCTGAGAAGGTGGAGTGAAGGGATATGATGAGAAGCTGGAGTGAAGGGATATGGTGAGAAGGTGGAGTGAAGGGATATGGGGAGAAGGTGGAGAGAAGGGATATGGGGAGCAGGTGGAGTGAAGGGATATGGGGAGAAGGTGGAGTGAAGGGATATGGGGAGAAGGTGGAGTGAAGGGATATGGTGAGAAGGTGGAGTGAAGGGTTATGATGAGAAGGTGGAGTGAAGGGATATGGTGAGAAGGTGGAGTGAAGGAATATGGTGAGAAAGTGGAGTGAAGGGATATGGTGAGAAGGTGGAGTGAAGGGATATGGGGAGAAGGTGGAGTGAACGGATATGGGGAGAAGGTGGAGTGAAGGGATATGGGGAGAAGGTGGAGTGAAGGGATATGGGGAGAAGGTGGAGTAAAGGGATATGGGGAGAAGGTGGAGTGAAGGGATATGGTGAGAAGGTGGAGTGAAGGGATATGATGAGAAGGTGGAGTGAAGGGATATGGTGAGAAGGTGGAGTGAAGGGATATGGTGAGAAGGTGGAGTGAAGGGATATGATGAGAAGGTGGAGTGAAGGGATATGGTGAGAAGGTGGAGTGAAGGAATATGGTGAGAAGGTGGAGTGAAGGGTTATGATGAGAAGGTGGAGTGAAGGGATATGGTGAGAAGGTGGAGTGAAGCGGTATGGTGAGAAGGTGGAGTGAAGGGATATGGTGAGAAGGTGGAGTGAAGGGATATGATGAGAAGCTGGAGTGAAGGGATATGATTAGAAGGTGGAGTGAAGCAATATGGTGAGAAGGTGGAGTGAAGGGATATGGTGAGAAGGTGGAGTGAAGGGATATGGTGAGAAGGTGGAGTGAAGGGATATGGGGAGAAGGTGGAGTGAAGGGATATGGGGAGAAAGTGGAGTGAAGGGATATGGTGAGAAGGTGGAGTGAAGGGATATGATGAGAAGGTGGAGTGAAGGGATATTGGGAGAAGGGGGAGTGAAGGGATATGGTGAGAAGGTGGAGTGAAGGTATATGGGGAGAAGGTTGAGTGAAGGGATATGGTGAGAAGGTGGAGTGAAGGGATATGATGAGAAGGTGGAGTGAAGGGTTATGATGAGAAGGTGGAGTGAAGGGATATGGTGAGAAGGTGGAGTGAAGGAATATGGTGAGAAGGTGGAGTGAAGGGTTATGATGCGAAGGTGGAGTGAAGGGATATGGTGAAAAGGTGGAGTGAAGGGATATGGTGAGAAGGTGGAGTGAAGCGTTATGATGAGAAGGTGGAGTGAAGGGATATGGTGAGAAGGTGGAGTGAAGGGATATGATGAGAAGGTGGAGTGAACGGATGTGGGGAGAAGGTGGAGTGAAGGGATATGGTGAGAAGGTGGAGTGAAGGGATATTTTGAGACGGTGGAGTGAAGGGATACGGTGAGAAGGTGGAGTGAAGGGATATGATGAGAAGGTGGAGTGAACGGATGTGGGGAGAAGGTGGAGTGAAGGGATATGGTGAGAAGGTGGAGTGAAGGGATATGGTGAGACGGTGGAGTGAAGGGATATGATGAGAAGGTGGAGTGAACGGATATGGTGAGAAGGTGGAGTTAAGGGATATGATGAGAAGGTGGAGTGAAGGGATATGGTGAGAAGGTGGAGTGAAGGGATACGGTGAGAAGGTGGAGTGAAGGGAAATGGTGAGAAGGTGGAGTGAAGGGATATGATGAGAAGGTGGAGTGAAGGGATATGGTGAGAAGGTGGAGTTAAGGGATATGGTGAGAAGGTGGAGTGAAGGGATATGGCGAGAAGGTGGAGTGAAGGGATATGGTGAGAAGGTGGAGTGAAGGGATATGGGGAGAAGGTGGAGTGAAGGGATATGGTGAGAAGGTGGAGTGCAGGGATATGGGGAGAAGGTGGAGTGAAGGGATATGATGAGAAGGTGTATTGAAGGGATAAGGTGAGAAGGTGGAGTGAAGGGATATGATGAGAAGGTGGAGTGAAGGGATATGGTGAGAAGGTGGAGTGAAGGGATATGATGAGAAGGTTGAGTGAAGGGATATGGGGAGAAGGTGGAGTGAGGGGATATGATGAGAAGGTGGAGTGAAGGGATATGGGGAGAAGGTGGAGTGAAGTGATATGATGAGAAGGTGTAGTGAAGCGATATGGTGAGAAGGTGGAGTGAAGGGATATGATGAGAAGGTGGAGTGAAGGGATATGGTGAGAAGGTGGAGTGAAGGGATATGGTGAGAAGGTGGAGTGAAGGAATATGGTGAGAAGGTGGAGTGAAGGGATATGGTGAGAAGGTGGAGTGAAGGGATATGATGAGAAGGTGGAGTGAAGGGATATAGTGAGAAGGTGGAGTGAAGGGATATAGTGAGAAGGTGGAGTGAAGGGATATGGGGAGAAGGTGGAGTGAAGGGATATGGTGAGAAGGTGGCGTGAAGGGATATGATGAGAAGGTGGAGTGAAGGGATATGGGGAGAAGGTGGAGTGAAGGGATATGGTGATAAGGTGGAGTGAAGGGATATGGTGAGAAGGTGGAGTGAAGGGATATGTTGAGAAGGTGGAGTGAAGGGATATGGTGAGAGTGAGGAGTGAAGGGATATAGTGAGAAGGTGGAGTGAAGGTATATGGGGAGAAGAAGGAGTGAAGGGATATGATGAGAAGGTGGAGTGAAGGGAAATGATGAGAAGTTGGAGTGAAGGCATATGATGAGAAGGTGGAGTGAAGGGATATGGTGAGAAGGTGGAGTGAAGGGATCTGGGGAGAAGGTGGAGTGAAGGGATATGGTGAGAAGGTGGAGTGAAGGGATATGCTGAGAAGGTGGAGTGAAGGGATATGATGAGAAGCTGGAGTGAAGGGATATGGTGAGAAGGTGGAGTGAAGGGATATGGGGAGAAGGTGGAGAGAAGGGATATGGGGAGCAGGTGGAGTGAAGGGATATGGGGAGAAGGTGGAGTGAAGGGATATGGGGAGAAGGTGGAGTGAAGGGATATGGTGAGAAGGTGGAGTGAAGGGTTATGATGAGAAGGTGGAGTGAAGGGATATGGTGAGAAGGTGGAGTGAAGGAATATGGTGAGAAAGTGGAGTGAAGGGATATGGTGAGAAGGTGGAGTGAAGGGATATGGGGAGAAGGTGGAGTGAACGGATATGGGGAGAAGGTGGAGTGAAGGGATATGGGGAGAAGGTGGAGTGAAGGGATATGGGGAGAAGGTGGAGTAAAGGGAAATGGTGAGAAGGTGGAGTGAAGGGATATGGTGAGAAGGTGGAGTGAAGGAATATGGTGAGAAGGTGGAGTGAAGGGTTGTGGAGTGAAGGGTTATGTTGAGAAGGTGGAGTGAAGGGATATGGTGAGAAGGTGGAGTGAAGGGATATGGGGAGAAGGTGGAGAGAAGGGATATGGGGAGCAGGTGGAGTGAAGGGATATGGGGAGAAGGTGGAGTGAAGGGATATGGGGAGAAGGTGGAGTGAAGGGATTTGGTGAGAAGGTGGAGTGAAGGGATATGGGGAGAAGGTGGAGTGAAGGGAAATGGTGAGAAGGTGTAGTGAAGGGATATGATGAGAAGGTGGAGTGAAGGGATATGTTGAGAATGTGGAGTGAAGGGATATGATGAGAAGGTGGAGTGAAGGGATATGGGGAGAAGGTGGAGTGAAGGGATATGGTGAGAAGGTGGAGTGAAGGGATATGATGAGAAGGTGGAGTGAAGGGATATGGTGAGAAGGTGGAGTGAAGGGATATGATGAGAAGGTGGAGTGAAGGGATATGGTGAGAAGGTGGAGTGAAGGGATATGGTGAGAAGGTGGAGTGAAGCGATATGGTGAGAAGGTGGAGTGAAGGGATATGATGAGAAGGTGGAGTGAAGGGATATGGTGAGACGGTGGAGTGAAGGGATATGATGAGAAGGTGGAGTGAAGTGATAGGATGAGAAGGTGGAGTGAAGGGATATGTTGAGAAGGTGGAGTGAAGGGATATGATGAGAAGCTGGAGTGAAGGGATATGATTAGAAGGTGGAGTGAAGCAATATGGTGAGAAGGTGGATTGAAGGGATATGGTGAGAAGGTGGAGTGAAGGGATATGGTGAGAAGGTGGAGTGAAGGGATTTGATGAGAAGGTGGAGTGAAGGGATATGGTGTGAAGGTGGAGTGAAGGGATATGGGGAGAAGCTGGAGTGAAGGGATATGATGAGAAGGTGGAGTGAAGGGATATGATGAGAAGGTGGAGTGAAGGGATATGGTGAGAAGGTGGAGTGAAGGGATCTGGGGAGAAGGTGGAGTGAAGGGATATGGTGAGAAGATGGAGTGAAGGGATATGCTGAGAAGGTGGAGTGAAGGGATATGATGAGAAGCTGGAGTGAAGGGATATGGTGAGAAGGTGGAGTGAAGGGATATGGGGAGAAGGTGGATAGAAGGGATATGGGGAGCAGGTGGAGTGAAGGGATATGGGGAGAAGGTGGAGTGAAGGGATATGGGGAGAAGGTGGAGTGAAGGGATATGGTGAGAAGGTGGAGTGAAGGGTTATGATGAGAAGGTGGAGTGAAGGGATATGGTGAGAAGGTGGAGTGAAGGAATATGGTGAGAAAGTGGAGTGAAGGGATATGGTGAGAAGGTGGAGTGAAGGGATATGGGGAGAAGGTGGAGTGAACGGATATGGGGAGAAGGTGGAGTGAAGGGATATGGGGAGAAGGTGGAGTGAAGGGATATGGGGAGAAGGTGGAGTAAAGGGAAATGGTGAGAAGGTGGAGTGAAGGGATATGGTGAGAAGGTGGAGTGAAGGAATATGGTGAGAAGGTGGAGTGAAGGGTTGTGGAGTGAAGGGTTATGTTGAGAAGGTGGAGTGAAGGGATATGGTGAGAAGGTGGAGTGAAGGGATATGGGGAGAAGGTGGAGAGAAGGGATATGGGGAGCAGGTGGAGTGAAGGGATATGGGGAGAAGGTGGAGTGAAGGGATATGGGGAGAAGGTGGAGTGAAGGGATTTGGTGAGAAGGTGGAGTGAAGGGATATGGGGAGAAGGTGGAGTGAAGGGAAATGGTGAGAAGGTGTAGTGAAGGGATATGATGAGAAGGTGGAGTGAAGGGATATGATGAGAAGGTGGAGTGAAGGGATATGATGAGAAGGTGGAGTGAAGGGATATGGGGAGAAGGTGGAGTGAAGGGATATGGTGAGAAGGTGGAGTGAAGGGATATGATGAGAAGGTGGAGTGAAGGGATATGGTGAGAAGGTGGAGTGAAGGGATATGATGAGAAGGTGGAGTGAAGGGATATGGTGAGAAGGTGGAGTGAAGGGATATGGTGAGAAGGTGGAGTGAAGCGATATGGTGAGAAGGTGGAGTGAAGGGATATGATGAGAAGGTGGAGTGAAGGGATATGGTGAGACGGTGGAGTGAAGGGATATGATGAGAAGGTGGAGTGAAGTGATAGGATGAGAAGGTGGAGTGAAGGGATATGTTGAGAAGGTGGAGTGAAGGGATATGATGAGAAGCTGGAGTGAAGGGATATGATTAGAAGGTGGAGTGAAGCAATATGGTGAGAAGGTTGATTGAAGGGATATGGTGAGAAGGTGGAGTGAAGGGATATGGTGAGAAGGTGGAGTGAAGGGATTTGATGAGAAGGTGGAGTGAAGGGATATGGTGTGAAGGTGGAGTGAAGGGATATGGGGAGAAGCTGGAGTGAAGGGATATGATGAGAAGGTGGAGTGAAGGGATATAGTGAGAAGGTGGAGTGAAGGGATATAGTGAGACGGTGGAGTGAAGTGATATGGTGAGAAGGTGGAGTGAAGGGATATGGTGAGAAGGTGGAGAGAAGGGATATGATGAGAAGGTGGAGTGAACGGATGTGGGGAGAAGGTGGAGTGAAGGGATATGGTGAGAAGGTGGAGTGAAGGGATATGGTGAGACGGTGGAGTGAAGGGATATGGTGAGAAGGTGGAGTGAAGGGATATGATGAGAAGGTGGAGTGAAGGGATATGGTGAGAAGGTGGAGTGAAGGGATATGGTGAGAAGGTGGAGTGAAGCGATATGGTGAGAAGGTGGAGTGAAGGGATATGATGAGAAGGTGGAGTGAAGGGATATGGTGAGACGGTGGAGTGAAGGGATATGATGAGAAGGTGGAGTGAAGGGATATGGCGAGAAGGTGGAGTGAAGGGATATGGTGAGAAGGTGGAGTGAAGGGATATGGGGAGAAGGTGGAGTGAAGGGATATGGTGAGAAGGTGGAGTGCAGGGATATGGGGAGAAGGTGGAGTGAAGGGATATGATGAGAAGGTGTATTGAAGGGATATGGTGAGAAGGTGGAGTGAAGGGATATGATGAGAAGGTGGAGTGAAGGGATATGGTGAGAAGGTGGAGTGAAGGGATATGATGAGAAGGTTGAGTGAAGGGATATGGGGAGAAGGTGGAGTGAGGGGATATGATGAGAAGGTGGAGTGAAGGGATATGGGGAGAAGGTGGAGTGAAGTGATATGATGAGAAGGTGTAGTGAAGCGATATGGTGAGAAGGTGGAGTGAAGGGATATGATGAGAAGGTGGAGTGAAGGGATATGGTGAGAAGGTGGAGTGAAGGGATATGGTGAGAAGGTGGAGTGAAGGAATATGGTGAGAAGGTGGAGTGAAGGGATATGGTGAGAAGGTGGAGTGAAGGGATATGATGAGAAGGTGGAGTGAAGGGATATAGTGAGTAGGTGGAGTGAAGGGATAGAGTGAGAAGGTGGAGTGAAGGGATATGGGGAGAAGGTGGAGTGAAGGGATATGGTGAGAAGGTGGCGTGAAGGGATATGATGAGAAGGTGGAGTGAAGGGATATGGGGAGAAGGTGGAGTGAAGGGATATGGTGATAAGGTGGAGTGAAGGGATATGGTGAGAAGGTGGAGTGAAGGGATATGTTGAGAAGGTGGAGTGAAGGGATATGGTGAGAGGGAGGAGTGAAGGGATATAGTGAGAAGGTGGAGTGAAGGTATATGGGGAGAAGAAGGAGTGAAGGGATATGATGAGAAGGTGGAGTGAAGGGAAATGATGAGAAGTTGGAGTGAAGGGATATGATGAGAAGGTGGAGTGAAGGGATATGGTGAGAAGGTGGAGTGAAGGGATCTGGGGAGAAGGTGGAGTGAAGGGATATGGTGAGAAGGTGGAGTGAAGGGATATGCTGAGAAGGTGGAGTGAAGGGATATGATGAGAAGCTGGAGTGAAGGGATATGGTGAGAAGGTGGAGTGAAGGGATATGGGGAGAAGGTGGAGAGCAGCACGGTGGCATAGTGGTTAGCACTGTTGCCTCACAGCTCCAGGGACCCGGGTTCGAATCCGGCCTCGGGTGACTGTCTGTGTGGAGTTTGCACATTCTCCCTGTGTTTGCGTGGGTTTCCTCCGGGTGCTCCGGTTTCCTCCCACAGTCCAAAGATGTGCAGGTTAGGTTGATTGGCTATGATAAAATTGACCCTTAGTGTTAGGGGGATTAAATACGTGGGGTTACGGGGATAGGGTGGGATATGTGTTGGTGTAGGGGTTACGGGGATCGGGGGTGGGATATGTGTCGGTGCAGGCTCGATGGGCCGAAATGGCCTCTATCTGCACTGTGAGGTTTCTGTGATTTCTGTGATTTCTGTGAGAAGGGATATGGGGAGCAGGTGGAGTGAAGGGATATGGGGAGAAGGTGGAGTGAAGGGATATCGGGAGAAGGTGGAGTGAAGGGATATGGTGAGAAGGTGGAGTGAAGGGTTATGATGAGAAGGTGGAGTGAAGGGATATGGTGAGAAGGTGGAGTGAAGGAATATGGTGAGAAAGTGGTGTGAAGGGATATGGTGAGAAGGTGGAGTGAAGGGATATGGGGAGAAGGTGGAGTGAACGGATATGGGGAGAAGGTGGAGTGAAGGGATATGGGGAGAAGGTGGAGTGAAGGGATATGGGGAGAAGGTGGAGTAAAGGGAAATGGTGAGAAGGTGGAGTGAAGGGATATGGTGAGAAGGTGGAGTGAAGGAATATGGTGAGAAGGTGAAGTGAAGGGTTGTGGAGTGAAGGGTTATGTTGAGAAGGTGGAGTGAAGGGATATGGTGAGAAGGTGGAGTGAAGGGATATGGGGAGAAGGTGGAGAGAAGGGATATGGGGAGCAGGTGGAGTGAAGGGATATGGGGAGAAGGTGGAGTGAAGGGATATGGGGAGAAGGTGGAGTGAAGGGATTTGGTGAGAAGGTGGAGTGAAGGGATATGGGGAGAAGGTGGAGTGAAGGGAAATGGTGAGAAGGTGTAGTGAAGGGATATGATGAGAAGGTGGAGTGAAGGGATATGATGAGAAGGTGGAGTGAAGGGATATGGTGAGAAGGTGGAGTGAAGGGATATGGTGAGAAGGTGGAGTGAAGGGATATGGTGAGAAGGTGGAGTGAAGCGATATGGTGAGAAGGTGGAGTGAAGGGATATGATGAGAAGGTGGAGTGAAGGGATATGGTGAGACGGTGGAGTGAAGGGATATGATGAGAAGGTGGAGTGAAGGGATATGGCGAGAAGGTGGAGTGAAGGGATATGGTGAGAAGGTGGAGTGAAGGGATATGGGGAGAAGGTGGAGTGAAGGGATATGGTGAGAAGGTGGAGTGCAGGGATATGGGGAGAAGGTGGAGTGAAGGGATATGATGAGAAGGTGTATTGAAGGGATATGGTGAGAAGGTGGAGTGAAGGGATATGATGAGAAGGTGGAGTGAAGGGATATGGTGAGAAGGTGGAGTGAAGGGATATGATGAGAAGGTTGAGTGAAGGGATATGGGGAGAAGGTGGAGTGAGGGGATATGATGAGAAGGTGGAGTGAAGGAATATGGGGAGAAGGTGGAGTGAAGTGATATGATGAGAAGGTGTAGTGAAGCGATATGGTGAGAAGGTGGAGTGAAGGGATATGATGAGAAGGTGGAGTGAAGGGATATGGTGAGAAGGTGGAGTGAAGGGATATGGTGAGAAGGTGGAGTGAAGGAATATGGTGAGAAGGTGGAGTGAAGGGATATGGTGAGAAGGTGGAGTGAAGAGATATGATGAGAAGGTGGAGTGAAGGGATATAGTGAGAAGGTGGAGTGAAGGGATAGAGTGAGAAGGTGGAGTGAAGGGATATGGGGAGAAGGTGGAGTGAAGGGATATGGTGAGAAGGTGGCGTGAAGGGATATGATGAGAAGGTGGAGTGAAGGGATATGGGGAGAAGGTGGAGTGAAGGGATATGGTGATAAGGTGGAGTGAAGGGATATGGTGAGAAGGTGGAGTGAAGGGATATGTTGAGAAGGTGGAGTGAAGGGATATGGTGAGAGGGAGGAGTGAAGGGATATAGTGAGAAGGTGGAGTGAAGGTATATGGGGAGAAGAAGGAGTGAAGGGATATGATGAGAAGGTGGAGTGAAGGGAAATGATGAGAAGTTGGAGTGAAGGGATATGATGAGAAGGTGGAGTGAAGGGATATGGTGAGAAGGTGGAGTGAAGGGATCTGGGGAGAAGGTGGAGTGAAGGGATATGGTGAGAAGGTGGAGTGAAGGGATATGCTGAGAAGGTGGAGTGAAGGGATATGATGAGAAGCTGGAGTGAAGGGATATGGTGAGAAGGTGGAGTGAAGGGATATGGGGAGAAGGTGGAGAGAAGGGATATGGGGAGCAGGTGGAGTGAAGGGATATGGGGAGAAGGTGGAGTGAAGGGATATCGGGAGAAGGTGGAGTGAAGGGATATGGTGAGAA
Organism: Somniosus microcephalus; assembly: GCF_052327205.1. NCBI lineage: Eukaryota > Metazoa > Chordata > Chondrichthyes > Squaliformes > Somniosidae > Somniosus > Somniosus microcephalus. Next base: position 229,936,262 of record NC_140998.1, read on the forward strand.
GGTGGAGTGAAGGGTTATGATGAGAAGGTGGAGTGAAGGGATATGGTGAGAAGGTGGAGTGAAGGAATATGGTGAGAAAGTGGAGTGAAGGGATATGGTGAGAAGGTGGAGTGAAGGGATATGGGGAGAAGGTGGAGTGAACGGATATGGGGAGAAGGTGGAGTGAAGGGATATGGGGAGAAGGTGGAGTGAAGGGATATGGGGAGAAGGTGGAGTAAAGGGAAATGGTGAGAAGGTGGAGTGAAGGGATATGGTGAGAAGGTGGAGTGAAGGAATATGGTGAGAAGGTGAAGTGAAGGGTTGTGGAGTGAAGGGTTATGTTGAGAAGGTGGAGTGAAGGGATATGGTGAGAAGGTGGAGTGAAGGGATATGGGGAGAAGGTGGAGAGAAGGGATATGGGGAGCAGGTGGAGTGAAGGGATATGGGGAGAAGGTGGAGTGAAGGGATATGGGGAGAAGGTGGAGTGAAGGGATTTGGTGAGAAGGTGGAGTGAAGGGATATGGGGAGAAGGTGGAGTGAAGGGAAATGGTGAGAAGGTGTAGTGAAGGGATATGATGAGAACTTGGAGTGAAGGGATATGATGAGAAGGTGGAGTGAAGGGATTGGTGAGAAGGTGGAGTGAAGGGATATGATGAGAAGGTGGAGTGAACGGATGTGGGGAGAAGGTGGAGTGAAGGGATATGGTGAGAAGGTGGAGTGAAGGGATATTTTGAGACGGTGGAGTGAAGGGATACGGTGAGAAGGTGGAGTGAAGGGATATGATGAGAAGGTGGAGTGAACGGATGTGGGGAGAAGGTGGAGTGAAGGGATATGGTGAGAAGGTGGAGTGAAGGGATATGGTGAGACGGTGGAGTGAAGGGATATGATGAGAAGGTGGAGTGAACGGATATGGTGAGAAGGTGGAGTTAAGGGATATGATGAGAAGGTGGAGTGAAGGGATATGGTGAGAAGGTGGAGTGAAGGGATACGGTGAGAAGGTGGAGTGAAGGGAAATGGTGAGAAGGTGGAGTGAAGGGATATGATGAGAAGGTGGAGTGAAGGGATATGGTGAGAAGGTGGAGTTAAGGGATATGGTGAGAAGGTGGAGTGAAGGGATATGGCGAGAAGGTGGAGTGAAGGGATATGGTGAGAAGGTGGAGTGAAGGGATATGGGGAGAAGGTGGAGTGAAGGGATATGGTGAGAAGGTGGAGTGCAGGGATATGGGGAGAAGGTGGAGTGAAGGGATATGATGAGAAGGTGTATTGAAGGGATAAGGTGAGAAGGTGGAGTGAAGGGATATGATGAGAAGGTGGAGTGAAGGGATATGGTGAGAAGGTGGAGTGAAGGGATATGATGAGAAGGTTGAGTGAAGGGATATGGGGAGAAGGTGGAGTGAGGGGATATGATGAGAAGGTGGAGTGAAGGGATATGGGGAGAAGGTGGAGTGAAGTGATATGATGAGAAGGTGTAGTGAAGCGATATGGTGAGAAGGTGGAGTGAAGGGATATGATGAGAAGGTGGAGTGAAGGGATATGGTGAGAAGGTGGAGTGAAGGGATATGGTGAGAAGGTGGAGTGAAGGAATATGGTGAGAAGGTGGAGTGAAGGGATATGGTGAGAAGGTGGAGTGAAGGGATATGATGAGAAGGTGGAGTGAAGGGATATAGTGAGAAGGTGGAGTGAAGGGATATAGTGAGAAGGTGGAGTGAAGGGATATGGGGAGAAGGTGGAGTGAAGGGATATGGTGAGAAGGTGGCGTGAAGGGATATGATGAGAAGGTGGAGTGAAGGGATATGGGGAGAAGGTGGAGTGAAGGGATATGGTGATAAGGTGGAGTGAAGGGATATGGTGAGAAGGTGGAGTGAAGGGATATGTTGAGAAGGTGGAGTGAAGGGATATGGTGAGAGTGAGGAGTGAAGGGATATAGTGAGAAGGTGGAGTGAAGGTATATGGGGAGAAGAAGGAGTGAAGGGATATGATGAGAAGGTGGAGTGAAGGGAAATGATGAGAAGTTGGAGTGAAGGGATATGATGAGAAGGTGGAGTGAAGGGATATGGTGAGAAGGTGGAGTGAAGGGATCTGGGGAGAAGGTGGAGTGAAGGGATATGGTGAGAAGGTGGAGTGAAGGGATATGCTGAGAAGGTGGAGTGAAGGGATATGATGAGAAGCTGGAGTGAAGGGATATGGTGAGAAGGTGGTGTGAAGGGATATGGGGAGAAGGTGGAGAGAAGGGATATGGGGAGCAGGTGGAGTGAAGGGATATGGGGAGAAGGTGGAGTGAAGGGATATGGGGAGAAGGTGGAGTGAAGGGATATGGTGAGAAGGTGGAGTGAAGGGTTATGATGAGAAGGTGGAGTGAAGGGATATGGTGAGAAGGTGGAGTGAAGGAATATGGTGAGAAAGTGGAGTGAAGGGATATGGTGAGAAGGTGGAGTGAAGGGATATGGGGAGAAGGTGGAGTGAACGGATATGGGGAGAAGGTGGATTGAAGGGATATGGGGAGAAGGTGGAGTGAAGGGATATGGGGAGAAGGTGGAGTAAAGGGAAATGGTGAGAAGGTGGAGTGAAGGGATATGGTGAGAAGGTGGAGTGAAGGAATATGGTGAGAAGGTGGAGTGAAGGGTTGTGGAGTGAAGGGTTATGTTGAGAAGGTGGAGTGAAGGGATATGGTGAGAAGGTGGAGTGAAGGGATATGGGGAGAAGGTGGAGAGAAGGGATATGGGGAGCAGGTGGAGTGAAGGGATATGGGGAGAAGGTGGAGTGAAGGGATATGGGGAGAAGGTGGAGTGAAGGGATTTGGTGAGAAGGTGGAGTGAAGGGATATGGGGAGAAGGTGGAGTGAAGGGAAATGGTGAGAAGGTGTAGTGAAGGGATATGATGAGAAGGTGGAGTGAAGGGATATGTTGAGAATGTGGAGTGAAGGGATATGATGAGAAGGTGGAGTGAAGGGATATGGGGAGAAGGTGGAGTGAAGGGATATGGTGAGAAGGTGGAGTGAAGGGATATGATGAGAAGGTGGAGTGAAGGGATATGGTGAGAAGGTGGAGTGAAGGGATATGATGAGAAGGTGGAGTGAAGGGATATGGTGAGAAGGTGGAGTGAAGGGATATGGTGAGAAGGTGGAGTGAAGCGATATGGTGAGAAGGTGGAGTGAAGGGATATGATGAGAAGGTGGAGTGAAGGGATATGGTGAGACGGTGGAGTGAAGGGATATGATGAGAAGGTGGAGTGAAGTGATAGGATGAGAAGGTGGAGTGAAGGGATATGTTGAGAAGGTGGAGTGAAGGGATATGATGAGAAGCTGGAGTGAAGGGATATGATTAGAAGGTGGAGTGAAGCAATATGGTGAGAAGGTGGATTGAAGGGATATGGTGAGAAGGTGGAGTGAAGGGATATGGTGAGAAGGTGGAGTGAAGGGATTTGATGAGAAGGTGGAGTGAAGGGATATGGTGTGAAGGTGGAGTGAAGGGATATGGGGAGAAGCTGGAGTGAAGGGATATGATGAGAAGGTGGAGTGAAGGGATATGATGAGAAGGTGGAGTGAAGGGATATGGTGAGAAGGTGGAGTGAAGGGATCTGGGGAGAAGGTGGAGTGAAGGGATATGGTGAGAAGATGGAGTGAAGGGATATGCTGAGAAGGTGGAGTGAAGGGATATGATGAGAAGCTGGAGTGAAGGGATATGGTGAGAAGGTGGAGTGAAGGGATATGGGGAGAAGGTGGAGAGAAGGGATATGGGGAGCAGGTGGAGTGAAGGGATATGGGGAGAAGGTGGAGTGAAGGGATATGGGGAGAAGGTGGAGTGAAGGGATATGGTGAGAAGGTGGAGTGAAGGGTTATGATGAGAAGGTGGAGTGAAGGGATATGGTGAGAAGGTGGAGTGAAGGAATATGGTGAGAAAGTGGAGTGAAGGGATATGGTGAGAAGGTGGAGTGAAGGGATATGGGGAGAAGGTGGAGTGAACGGATATGGGGAGAAGGTGGAGTGAAGGGATATGGGGAGAAGGTGGAGTGAAGGGATATGGGGAGAAGGTGGAGTAAAGGGAAATGGTGAGAAGGTGGAGTGAAGGGATATGGTGAGAAGGTGGAGTGAAGGAATATGGTGAGAAGGTGGAGTGAAGGGTTGTGGAGTGAAGGGTTATGTTGAGAAGGTGGAGTGAAGGGATATGGTGAGAAGGTGGAGTGAAGGGATATGGGGAGAAGGTGGAGAGAAGCGATATGGGGAGCAGGTGGAGTGAAGGGATATGGGGAGAAGGTGGAGTGAAGGGATATGGGGAGAAGGTGGAGTGAAGGGATTTGGTGAGAAGGTGGAGTGAAGGGATATGGGGAGAAGGTGGAGTGAAGGGAAATGGTGAGAAGGTGTAGTGAAGGGATATGATGAGAAGGTGGAGTGAAGGGATATGATGAGAAGGTGGAGTGAAGGGATATGATGAGAAGGTGGAGTGAAGGGATATGGGGAGAAGGTGGAGTGAAGGGATATGGTGAGAAGGTGGAGTGAAGGGATATGATGAGAAGGTGGAGTGAAGGGATATGGTGAGAAGGTGGAGTGAAGGGATATGATGAGAAGGTGGAGTGAAGGGATATGGTGAGAAGGTGGAGTGAAGGGATATGGTGAGAAGGTGGAGTGAAGCGATATGGTGAGAAGGTGGAGTGAAGGGATATGGTGAGAAGGTGGAGTGAAGGGATATGATGAGAAGGTTGAGTGAAGGGATATGGGGAGAAGGTGGAGTGAGGGGATATGATGAGAAGGTGGAGTGAAGGGATATGGGGAGAAGGTGGAGTGAAGTGATATGATGAGAAGGTGTAGTGAAGCGATATGGTGAGAAGGTGGAGTGAAGGGATATGTTGAGAAGGTGGAGTGAAGGGATATGGTGAGAGGGAGGAGTGAAGGGATATAGTGAGAAGGTGGAGTGAAGGTATATGGGGAGAAGAAGGAGTGAAGGGATATGATGAGAAGGTGGAGTGAAGGGAAATGATGAGAAGTTGGAGTGAAGGGATATGATGAGAAGGTGGAGTGAAGGGATATGGTGAGAAGGTGGAGTGAAGGGATCTGGGGAGAAGGTGGAGTGAAGGGATATGGTGAGAAGGTGGAGTGAAGGGATATGCTGAGAAGGTGGAGTGAAGGGATATGATGAGAAGCTGGAGTGAAGGGATATGGTGAGAAGGTGGAGTGAAGGGATATGGGGAGAAGGTGGAGAGAAGGGATATGGGGAGCAGGTGGAGTGAAGGGATATGGGGAGAAGGTGGAGTGAAGGGATATCGGGAGAAGGTGGAGTGAAGGGATATGGTGAGAAGGTGGAGTGAAGGGTTATGATGAGAAGGTGGAGTGAAGGGATATGGTGAGAAGGTGGAGTGAAGGAATATGGTGAGAAAGTGGAGTGAAGGGATATGGTGAGAAGGTGGAGTGAAGGGATATGGGGAGAAGGTGGAGTGAACGGATATGGGGAGAAGGTGGAGTGAAGGGATATGGGGAGAAGGTGGAGTGAAGGGATATGGGGAGAAGGTGGAGTAAAGGGAAATGGTGAGAAGGTGGAGTGAAGGGATATGGTGAGAAGGTGGAGTGAAGGAATATGGTGAGAAGGTGAAGTGAAGGGTTGTGGAGTGAAGGGTTATGTTGAGAAGGTGGAGTGAAGGGATATGGTGAGAAGGTGGAGTGAAGGGATATGGGGAGAAGGTGGAGAGAAGGGATATGGGGAGCAGGTGGAGTGAAGGGATATGGGGAGAAGGTGGAGTGAAGGGATATGGGGAGAAGGTGGAGTGAAGGGATTTGGTGAGAAGGTGGAGTGAAGGGATATGGGGAGAAGGTGGAGTGAAGGGAAATGGTGAGAAGGTGTAGTGAAGGGATATGATGAGAAGGTGGAGTGAAGGGATATGATGAGAAGGTGGAGTGAAGGGATATGATGAGAAGGTGGAGTGAAGGGATATGGGGAGAAGGTGGAGTGAAGGGATATGGTGAGAAGGTGGAGTGAAGGGATATGATGAGAAGGTGGAGTGAAGGGATATGGTGAGAAGGTGGAGTGAAGGGATATGATGAGAAGGTGGAGTGAAGGGATATGGTGAGAAGGTGGAGTGAAGGGATATGGTGAGAAGGTGGAGTGAAGCGATATGGTGAGAAGGTGGAGTGAAGGGATATGATGAGAAGGTGGAGTGAAGGGATATGGTGAGACGGTGGAGTGAAGGGATATGATGAGAAGGTGGAGTGAAGTGATAGGATGAGAAGGTGGAGTGAAGGGATATGGTGAGAAGGTGGAGTGAAGGGATATGATGAGAAGCTGGAGTGAAGGGATATGATTAGAAGGTGGAGTGAAGCAATATGGTGAGAAGGTGGATTGAAGGGATATGGTGAGAAGGTGGAGTGAAGGGATATGGTGAGAAGGTGGAGTGAAGGGATTTGATGAGAAGGTGGAGTGAAGGGATATGGTGTGAAGGTGGAGTGAAGGGATATGGGGAGAAGCTGGAGTGAAGGGATAATGAGAAGGTGGAGTGAAGGGATATAGTGAGAAGGTGGAGTGAAGGGATATAGTGAGACGGTGGAGTGAAGTGATATGGTGAGAAGGTGGAGTGAAGGGATATGGTGAGAAGGTGGAGTGAAGGGATATGATGAGAAGGTGGAGTGAACGGATGTGGGGAGAAGGTGGAGTGAAGGGATATGGTGAGAAGGTGGAGTGAAGCGATATGGTGAGAAGGTGGAGTGAAGGGATATGATGAGAAGGTGGAGTGAAGGGATATGGTGAGAAGGTGGAGTGAAGGGATATGATGAGAAGGTGGAGTGAAGTGATAGGATGAGAAGGTGGAGTGAAGGGATATGGTGAGAAGGTGGAGTGAAGGGATATGATGAGAAGCTGGAGTGAAGGGATATGATTAGAAGGTGGAGTGAAGCAATATGGTGAGAAGGTGGATTGAAGGGATATGGTGAGAAGGTGGAGTGAAGGGATATGGTGAGAAGGTGGAGTGAAGGGATTTGATGAGAAGGTGGAGTGAAGGGATATGGTGTGAAGGTGGAGTGAAGGGATATGGGGAGAAGCTGGAGTGAAGGGATATGATGAGAAGGTGGAGTGAAGGGATATAGTGAGAAGGTGGAGTGAAGGGATATAGTGAGACGGTGGAGTGAAGTGATATGCTGAGAAGGTGGAGTGAAGGGATATGGTGAGAAGGTGGAGTGAAGGGATATGATGAGAAGGTGGAGTGAACGGATGTGGGGAGAAGGTGGAGTGAAGGGATATGGTGAGAAGGTGGAGTGAAGGGATATGGTGAGACGGTGGAGTGAAGGGATATGATGAGAAGGTGGAGTGAACGGATATGGTGAGAAGGCGGAGTTAAGGGATATGATGAGAAGGTGGAGTGAAGGGATATGGTGAGAAGGTGGAGTGAAGGGATACGGTGAGAAGGTGGAGTGAAGGGAAATGGTGAGACGGTGGAGTGAAGGGATATGGTGAGAAGGTGGAGTGAAGAGATATGGTGAGAAGGTGGAGTGAAGGGATATGGTGAGAAGGTGGAGTGAAGGGATATGGTGAGAAGGTGCAGTGAAGGGATATGGTGAGAAGGTGGAGTGAAGGGATATGCTGAGAAGGTGGAGTGAAGGGATATGATGAGAAGGTGCAGTGAAGGGATATGGTGAGAAGGTGGAGTGAAGGGATATGGTGAGAAGATGGAGTGAAGGGATATAGTGAGACGGTGGAGTGAAGGGATATAGTGAGAAGGTGGAGTGAAGGGATATAGTGAGACGGTGGAGTGAAGTGATATGGTGAGAAGGTGGAGTGAAGGGATATGGTGAGAAGGTGGAGTGAAGGGATATGATGAGAAGGTGGAGTGAACGGATGTGGGGAGAAGGTGGAGTGAAGGGATATGGTGAGAAGGTGGAGTGAAGCGATATGGTGAGAAGGTGGAGTGAAGGGATATGATGAGAAGGTGGAGTGAAGGGATATGGTGAGACGGTGGAGTGAAGGGATATGATGAGAAGGTGGAGTGAAGTGATAGGATGAGAAGGTGGAGTGAAGGGATATGGTGAGAAGGTGGAGTGAAGGGATATGGTGAGAAGGTGGAGTGAAGGGATTTGATGAGAAGGTGGAGTGAAGGGATATGGTGTGAAGGTGGAGTGAAGGGATATGGTGAGAAGGTGGAGTGAAGGGATATGGTGAGAAGATGGAGTGAAGGGGTATGGTGAGAAGGTGGATTGAAGGGATATGGTGAGAAGGTGGAGTGAAGGGATATGGTGAGAAGGTGGAGTGAAGGGATTTGATGAGAAGGTGGAGTGAAGGGATATGGTGTGAAGGTGGAGTGAAGGGATATGGGGAGAAGCTGGAGTGAAGGGATATGATGAGAAGGTGGAGTGAAGGGATATAGTGAGAAGGTGGAGTGAAGGGATATAGTGAGACGGTGGAGTGAAGTGATATGGTGAGAAGGTGGAGTGAAGGGATATGGTGAGAAGGTGGAGTGAAGGGATATGATGAGAAGGTGGAGTGAACGGATGTGGGGAGAAGGTGGAGTGAAGGGATATGGTGAGAAGGTGGAGTGAAGGGATATGGTGAGACGGTGGAGTGAAGGGATATGATGAGAAGGTGGAGTGAACGGATATGGTGAGAAGGTGGAGTTAAGGGATATGATGAGAAGGTGGAGTGAAGGGATATGGTGAGAAGGTGGAGTGAAGGGATACGGTGAGAAGGTGGAGTGAAGGGAAATAGTGAGATGGTGGAGTGAAGGGATATGGTGAGAAGGTGGAGCGAAGGGATATGGTGAGAAGGTGGAGTGAAGGGATATGGTGAGAAGGTGGAGTGAAGGGATATGGTGAGAAGGTGCAGTGAAGGGATATGGTGAGAAGGTGGAGTGAAGGGATATGCTGAGAAGGTGGAGTGAAGGGATATGATGAGAAGGTGCAGTGAAGGGATATGGTGAGAAGGTGGAGTGAAGGGATATGGTGAGAAGATGGAGTGAAGGGGTATGGGGAGAAGGTGGAGTGAAGGGATATGGGGAGAAGGTGGAGTGAAGGGATATGGTGAGAAGGTGGAGTGAAGGGATATGGTGAGAAGGTGGAGTGAAGGGATATGGGGAGAAGGTGGAGTGAAGGGATATGGGGATAAAGTGGAGTGAAGGGATATGGTGAGAAGGTGGAGTGAAGGGATATGATGAGAAGGTGGAGTGAAGGGATATTGGGAGAAGGGGGAGTGAAGGGATATGGTGAGAAGGTGGAGTGAAGGTATATGGGGAGAAGGTTGAGTGAAGGGATATGGTGAGAACGTGGAGTGAAGGGATATGATGAGAAGGTGGAGTGAAGGGTTATGATGCGAAGGTGGAGTGAAGGGATATGGTGAGAAGGTGGAGTGAAGGAATATGGTGAGAAGGTGGACGACACTAAACTAGGAGGGGGGGTGGGCTCAGAGGAAGAGACCAGGAAGCTCCAGAGCGATTTGGACAGACTGGGCGATTGGGCGGATAAATGGCAGATGCACTATAATGTGGACAAGTGCGAAGTTATCCACCTTGGGTGCAGGAACGGGAGGGCAAATTATTATTTAAATGGCAATAGATTGGGAGAGGGGGAAGTACAGAGAGACCTGGGTGTTCTTGTACACCAGTCACTGAAGGCGAGCATGCAGGTGCAACAGGCGGTCAAGAAGGCAAACGGTATGCTGGCCTTCATAGCAAAAGGGTTAGAATACAGGAACAGGGATACCTTGCTGCAGCTGTACAGGGCACTGGTGAGACCACACCTCGAGTACTGTGTACAGTTTTGGTCGCCTCATCTGAGGAAGGATGTTCTTGCCATGGAGGGGGTGCAGCGGCGATTCACCAGGCTGATACCAGGAATGGCGGGAATGACCTATGAGGAGAGACTATGTAGTTTAGGGATGTACACACTGGAGTTTAGAAGATTGAGAGGGGACCTCATAGAAGTGTATAAAATTCTGACAGGTCTAGACAGACTGGATGCAGAAGGAATGTTTCCCTTGGCGGGTGAGAACAGAACTAGAGGACATAATTTAAGGATAAGGGCTAAACCATTTAGGACAGAGATGAGGGGGAATTTCTTCACTCAGAGAGTGGTGAACCTGTGGAACTCATTGCCACAGAGGGCAGTGTACGCCAGCTCATTAAATATATTTAAGAGGGAATTAGATATATTTCTACGGGCAAAAGAGGTTAAGGGTTACGGAGAGAAGGCGGGGACGGGATACTGAATTAAAGGATCAGCCATGATCTCATCGAATGGCGGAGCAGGCACGAAGGGCCGAATGGCCTACTCCTGCTCCTATCTTCTATGTATCTATGTATCTATGAAGGTTTATGATGAGAAGGTGAAGTGAAGGGATATGGTGAGAAGGTGGAGTGAAGGGATATGGTGAGACGGTGGAGTGAAGGGATATGGGGAGAAGGTGGAGTGAAGGGATATGGGGAGAAGGTGGAGTGAAGGGATATGGGGAGAAGGTGGAGTGAAGGGATATGGGGAGAAGCTGGAGTAAAGGGAAATGGTGAGAAGGTGTAGTGAAGGGATATGATGAGAAGGTGGAGTGAAGGGATATGATGAGAAGGTGGAGTGAAGGGATATGGGGAGAAGGTGGAGTGAAGGGATATGGTGAGAAGGTGGAGTGAAGGGATATGATGAGAAGGTGGAGTGAAGGGATATGGTGAGAAGGTGGAGTGAAGGAATATGGTGAGAAGGTGGAGTGAAGGGTTATGATGAGAAAGTGGAGTGAAGGGATATGGTGAGAAGGTGGAGTGAAGGGGTATGGTGAGAAGGTGGAGTGAAGGGATATGGTGAGAAGGTGGAGTGAAGGGATATGGGGAGAAGGTGGAGTGAAGGGATATGGGGAGAAGGTGGAGTGAAGGGATATGGGGAGAAGGTGGAGTGAAGGGATATGGGGAGAAGGTGGAGTAAAGGGAAATGGTGAGAAAGTGTAGTGAAGGGATATGATGAGAAGGTGGAGTGAAGGGATATGATGAGAAGGTGGAGTGAAGGGATATGGGGAGAAGGTGGAGTGAAGGGATATGGTGAGAAGGTGGAGTGAAGGGATATTGGGAGAAGGGGGAGTGAAGGGATATGGTGAGAAGGTGGAGTGAAGGTATATGGGGAGAAGGTTGAGTAAAGGGATATGGTGAGAAGGGGGAGTGAAGGGATATGGTGAGAAGGTGGAGTGAAGGTATATGGGGAGAAGGTTGAGTAAAGGGATATGGTGAGAAGGTGGAGTGAAGGGATATGATGAGAAGGTGGAGTGAAGGGATATGGTGAGAAGGTGGAGTGAAGGAATATGGTGAGAAGGTGGAGTGAAGGGTTATGATGAGAAGGTGGAGTGAAGGGATATGGTGAAAAGGTGGAGTGAAGGGATATGGTGAGAAGGTGGAGTGAAGGGTTATGATGAGAAGGTGGAGTGAAGGGATATGGTGAGAAGGTGGAGTGAAGGGATATGGTGAGAAGGTGGAGTGAAGGGATATGGTGAGAAGGTGGAGAGAAGGGATATGGTGAGAAGGTGGAGTGAAGGGATATGGTGAGAAGGTGGAGTGAAGGGATATGGGGAGAAGGTGGAGTGAAGGGATATGGGGAGAAGGTGGAGTGAAGGGATATGGGGAGAAGGTGGAGTGAAGGGATATGGGGAGAAGGTGGAGTAAAGGGAAATGGTGAGAAAGTGTAGTGAAGGGATATGATGAGAAGGTGGAGTGAAGGGATATGATGAGAAGGTGGAGTGAAGGGATATGGGGAGAAGGTGGAGTGAAGGGATATGGTGAGAAGGTGGAGTGAAGGGATATGATGAGAAGGTGGAGTGAAGGGATATGGTGAGAAGGTGGAGTGAAGGAATATGGTGAGAAGGTGGAGTGAAGGGTTATGATGAGAAGGTGGAGTGAAGGGATATGGTGAGAAGGTGGAGTGGAGGGATATGGTGAGAAGGTGGAGTGAAGGGATATGGTGAGAAGGTGGAGTGAAGGGATATGATGAGAAGGTGGAGTGAAGGGAAATGATGATAAGGTGGAGTGAAGGGATATGGTGAGAAGGTGGAGTGAAGGGATATGATGAGAAGGTGGAGTGAAGGGAAATGATGATAAGGGGGAGTGAAGGAATATGATGAGAAGGTGGAGTGAAGGGATATGGTGAGAAGGTGGAGTGAAGGGATATGGTGAGAAGGTGGAGTGAAGGGATATGGTGAGAAGGTGGAGTGAAGGGATATGGTGAGAAGGTGGAGTGAAGGGATATGGTGAGAAGGTGGAGTGAAGGGATATGGGGAGAAGGTGGAGTGAAGGGTTATGGTGAGAAGGTGGAGTGAAGGGATATGGTGAGAAGGTGGAGTGAAGGGATATGGTGAGAAGGTGGAGTGAAGGGATATGGTGAGAAGGTGGAGTGAAGGGATATGGTGAGGAGGTGGAGTGAAGGGATATGATGAGAAGGTGCAGTGAAGGGATATGGGGAGAAGGTGGAGTGAAGGGATATGGTGAGAAGGTGGAGTGAAGGGATATGGTGAGAAGGTGGAGTGAAGGGATATGGGGAGAAGGTGGAGTGAAGGGATATGGTGAGAAGGTGCAGTGAAGGGATATGGTGAGAAGGTGGAGTGAAGGGCTATGGGGAGAAGGTGGAGTGAAGGGATATGGGGAGAAAGTGGAGTGAAGGGATATGGGGAGAAGGTGGAGTGAAGGGAAATGGTGAGAAGGTGCAGTGAAGGGATATGATGAGAAGGTGGAGTGAAGGGATATGGGGAGAAGGTGGAGTGAAGGGATATGATGAGAAGGTGGAGTGAAGGGATATGGGGAGAAGGTGGAGTGAAGGGATATGGTGAGAAGGTGGAGTGAAGGTATATGGGGAGAAGGTTGAGTGAAGGGATATGATGAGAAGGTGGTGAAGGGATATGGTGAGAAGGTGGAGTGAAGTGATATGATGAGAAGGTGGAGTTAAGCGATATGGTGAGAAGGTGGAGTGAAGGGATATGGGGAGAAGGTGGAGTGAAGGGATATGGTGAGAAGGTGGAGTGAAGGGATATGGTGAGAAGGTGGAGTGAAGGGATATGGTGAGAAGGTGGAGTGAAGGGATATGGTGAGAAGGTGGAGTGAAGGGATATGGGGAGAAGGTGGAGTGACGGGATATGGTGAGAAGGTGGAGTGAAGGGAAATGATGAGAAGGTGGAGTGAAGGGATATGATGAGAAGGTGGAGTGAAGGGATATGTTGAGAGTGTGGAGTGAAGGGATATGGTGAGAAGGTGGAGTGAAGGGATATGGTGAGAAGGTGGAGTGAAGGGATATGGTGAGAAGGTGGAGTGAAGGGATATGATGAGAAGGTGGAGTGAAGGGAAATGATGAGAAGGTGGAGTGAAGGGATATGATGAGAAGGTGGAGTGAAGGGATATGGTGAGAAGGTGGAGTGAAGGGATATGGGGAGAAGCTGGAGTGAAGGGATATGGGGAGAAAGTGGAGTGAAGGGATATGGTGAGAAGGTGGAGTGAAGGGATATGGGGAGAAGGTGGAGTGAAGGGATATGGGGAGAAGGTGGACTGAAGGGATATGGGGAGAAGGTGGAGTGAAGGGATATGGTGAGAAGGTGGAGTGAAGGGATATGGTGAGAAGGTGGAGTGAAGGGATATGGGGAGAAGGTGGAGTGAAGGGATATGGGGAGAAAGTGGAGTGAAGGGATATGGTGAGAAGGTGGAGTGAAGGGATATGGTGAGAAGGTGGAGTGAAGGGATATGATGAGAAGGTGGAGTGAAGGGAGATTGGGAGAAGGGGGAGTGAAGGGATATGGTGAGAAGGTGGAGTGAAGCTATATGGGGAGAAGGTTGAGTGAAGGGATATGGTGAGAAGGTGGAGTGAAGGATTATGATGAGAAGGTGGAGTGAAGGGTTATGATGAGAAGGTGGAGTGAATGGATATGGTGAGAAGGTGGAGTGAAGGAATATGGTGAGAAGGTGGAGTGAAGGGATATGAGGAGAAGGTGGAGTGAAGGGATATGGGGAGAAGGTGGAATGAAGGGATATGGTGAGAAGGTGGAGTGAAGGGATATGGGGAGAAGTTGGAGTAAAGGTAAATGGTGAGAAGGTGTTGTGAAGGGATATGGGGAGAAGGTGGAGTGAAGGGATATGGGGAGAACGTGGAGTGAAGGGATATTGGGAGAAGGTGGAGTGAAGGGATATGGGGAGAAGGTGGAGTGAAGGGATATGGTGAGAAGGTGGAGTGAAGGGATATGGGGAGAAGGTGGAATGAAGGGATATGGGGAGAAGGTGGAGTAAAGGGAAATGGTGAGAAGGTGGAGTGAAGGGATATGATGAGAAGGTGGAGTGAAGGGATATGATGAGAAGGTGGAGTGAAGGGATATGGTGAGAAGGTGGAGTGAAGGGATATGGTGAGAAGGTGGAGTGAAGGGATATGATGAGAAGGTGGAGTGAAGGGATATGATGAGAAGGTGGAGTGAAGGGATATGAGGAGAAGGTGGAGTGAAGGGATATGGGGAGAAGGTGGAATGAAGGGATATGGTGAGAAGGTGGAGTGAAGGGATATGGGGAGAAGTTGGAGTAAAGGTAAATGGTGAGAAGGTGTTGTGAAGGGATATGGGGAGAAGGTGGAGTGAAGGGATATGGGGAGAACGTGGAGTGAAGGGATATTGGGAGAAGGTGGAGTGAAGGGATATGGGGAGAAGGTGGAGTGAAGGGATATGGTGAGAAGGTGGAGTGAAGGGATATGGGGAGAAGGTGGAATGAAGGGATATGGGGAGAAGGTGGAGTAAAGGGAAATGGTGAGAAGGTGGAGTGAAGGGATATGATGAGAAGGTGGAGTGAAGGGATATGATGAGAAGGTGGAGTGAAGGGATATGGTGAGAAGGTGGAGTGAAGGGATATGGTGAGAAGGTGGAGTGAAGGGATATGATGAGAAGGTGGAGTGAAGGGATATGATGAGAAGGTGGAGTGAAGGGATATGGTGAGAAGGTGGAGTGAAGGGATATGGTGAGAAGGTGGAGTGAAGGGATATGATGAGAAGGTGGAGTGAAGGGATAAGGTGAGAAGGTGGAGTGAAGGGATATGATGAGAAGGTGGAGTGAAGGGATATGGTGAGAAGGTGGAGTGAAGGGATATGGTGAGAAAGTGGAGTGAAGGGATATGGTGAGAAGGTGGAGTGAAGGGATTTGATGAGAAGGTGGAGTGAAGGGATATGGTGTGAAGGTGGAGTGAAGGGATATGATGAGAAGGTGGAGTGAAGGGATATGGTGAGAAGGTGGAGTGAAGGGAGAAGGTGAGAAGGTGGAGTGAAGGGAGAAGTTGAGAAGGTGGAGTAAAGGGATATGGTGAGAAGGTGGAGTGAAGGGATATGGTGAGAAGGTGGAGTGAAGGGATAAGGTGAGAAGGTGGAGTGAAGGGATATGGTGAGAAGGTGGAGTGAAGGGATATGGTGAGAAGGTGGAGTGAAGGGATAAGGTGAGAAGGTGGAGTGAAGGGAAATGGTGAGAAGGTGGAGTGAAGGGATATGATGAGAAGGTGGAGTGAAGGGATATGATGAGAAGGTGGAGTGAAGGGATATGATGAGAAGGTGGAGTGAAGGGATATGGTGAGAAGGTGGAGTGAAGGGATATGACGAGAAGGTGGAGTGAAGGGAGAAGGTGAGAAGGTGGAGTGAAGGGATATGGTGAGAAGGTGGAGTGAAGGGATATGATGAGAAGGTGGAGTGAAGGGATATGCTGAGAAGGTGGAGTGAAGGGATATGATGAGAAGGTGGAGTGAAGGGATATGATGAGAAGGTGGAGTGAAGGGATATGATGAGAATGTGGAGTGAACGGATATGGGGAGAAGGTGGAGTGAAGGGATATGGTGAGAAGGTGGAATGAAGGGATATGATGAGAAGGTGGAGTGAACGGATGTGGGGAGAAGGTGGAGTGAAGGGATATGGTGAGAAGGTGGAGTGAAGGGATATGGTGAGACGGTGGAGTGAAGGGATATGGTGAGAAGGTGGAGTGAAGGGATATGATGAGAAGGTGGAGTGAACGGATGTGGGGAGAAGGTGGAGTGAAGGGATATGGTGAGAAGGTGGAGTGAAAGGATATGGTGAGACGGTGGAGTGAAGGGATATGATGAGAAGGTGGCGTGAACGGATATGGTGAGAAGGTGGAGTTAAGGGATATGATGAGAAGGTGGAGTGAAGGGATATGGTGAGAAGGTGGAGTGAAGGGATACGGTGAGACGGTGGAGTGAAGGGAAATGGTGAGAAGGTGGAGTGAAGGGATATGATGAGAAGGTGGAGTGAAGGGATATGGTGAGAAGGTGGAGTTAAGGGATATGGTGAGAAGGTGGAGTGAAGGGATATGGCGAGAAGGTGGAGTGAAGGGATATGGTGAGAAGGTGGAGTGAAGGGATATGGGGAGAAGGTGGAGTGAAGGGATATGGTGAGAAGGTGGAGTGCAGGGATATGGGGAGAAGGTGGAGTGAAGGGATATGATGAGAAGGTGTATTGAAGGGATATGGTGAGAAGGTGGAGTGAAGGGATATGATGAGAAGGTGGAGTGAAGGGATATGGTGAGAAGGTGGAGTGAAGGGATATGATGAGAAGGTGGAGTGAAGGGATATGGGGAGAAGGTGGAGTGAAGGGATATGATGAGAAGGTGGAGTGAAGGGATATGGGGAGAAGGTGGAGTGAAGTGATATGATGAGAAGGTGGAGTGAAGCGATGTGGTGAGAAGGTGGAGTGAAGGGATATGATGAGAAGGTGGAGTGAAGGGATATGGTGAGAAGGTGGAGTGAAGGGATATGGTGAGAAGGTGGAGTGAAGGAATATGGTGAGAAGGTGGAGTGAAGGGATATGGTGAGAAGGTGGAGTGAAGGGATATGATGAGAAGGTGTAGTGAAGGGATATAGTGAGAAGGTGGAGTGAAGGGATATAGTGAGAAGGTGGAGTGAAGGGATATGGGGAGAAGGTGGAGTGAAGGTATATGGTGAGAAGGTGGAGTGAAGGGATATGATGAGAAGGTGGAGTGAAGGGATATGGGGAGAAGGTGGAGTGAAGGGATATGGTGATAAGGTGGAGTGAAGGGATATGGTGAGAAGGTGGAGTGAAGGGATATGTTGAGAAGGTGGAGTGAAGGGATATGGTGAGAGGGAGGAGTGAAGGGATATAGTGAGAAGGTGGAGTGAAGGGATATGGGGAGAAGAAGGAGTGAAGGGATATGATGAGAAGGTGGAGTGAAGGGAAATGATGAGAAGTTGGAGTGAAGGGATATGAGGATAAGGTGGAGTGAAGGGATATGGTGAGAAGGTGGAGTGAAGGGATATGGGGAGAAGGTGGAGTGAAGGGATATGCTGAGAAGGTGGAGTGAAGGGATATGATGAGAAGGTGCAGTGAAGGGATATGGTGAGAAGGTGGAGTGAAGGGATATGGTGAGAAGGTGGAGTGAAGGGATATGGTGAGAAGGTGGAGTGAAGGGATATGGGGAGAAGGTGCAGAGAAGGGATATGGGGAGCAGGTGGATTGAAGGGATATGGGGAGAAGGTGGAGTGAAGGGATATGGGGAGAAGATGGAGTGAAGGGATATGGTGAGAAGGTGGAGTGAAGGGTTATGATGAGAAGGTGGAGTGAAGGGATATGGTGAGAAGGTGGAGTGAAGGGATATGGGGAGAAGGTGGAGTGAAGGTATATGATGAGAAGGTGGAGTGAAGGGATATGGTGAGAAGGTGGAGTGAAGGGATATGGTGAGAAAGTGGAGTGAAGGGATATGGGGAGAAGGTGGAGTGAAGGGATATGGGGAGAAGGTGGAGTGAAGGGATATGGGGAGAAGGTGGAGTGAAGGGATATGGTGAGAAAGTGGAGTGAAGGGATATGGTGAGAAGGTGGAGTGAAGGGATATGGGGAGAAGGTGGAGTGAAGGGATATGGGGAGAAGGTGGAGTGAAGGGATATGGTGAGAAGGTGCAGTGAAGGGATATGGTGAGAAGGTGGAGTGAAGGGATATGGTGAGAAAGTGGAGTGAAGGGATATGGTGAGAAGGTGGAGTGAAGGGATATGGTGAGAAGGTGGAGTGAAGGGATATGGGGAGAAGGTGGAGTGAAGGGATATGGGGAGAAGGTGGAGTGAAGGGATATGGTGAGAAGGTGCAGTGAAGGGAACATAAGAACATAAGAACATAAGAATTAGGAGCAGGAGTAGGCCAATCGGCCCCTCGAGCCTGCTCCACCATTCAATAAGATCATGGCTGATCTGATCCTAACCTCAAATCTTCTATCACTCTGCATCCACCCGAACCCATGTGATCTCCCGGGAGAGGCGAAAAACCAGATAAAGACCCAATGGCCAATTTGGGAGAAAAAAATCTGGGAAATTCCTCTCCGACCCATCTAGGCGATCGAAATTCTTCCAGGAGATCACTCTGTCCCTATATTTTCTGCAGTACTTACCTTCTGTAAAGGCGATCTCCACCCCAGCCAGGAACAGGAATAAAACCATCTCCTGAAATCTAACAGAATTAGAACACAATAGGAGCAGGACCAGGCTACACGGCCCCTGGGCCCACTCCACTACCCACAGGGCCATGACCATTCCGAACCTAGACTCATGTCCAATTTCCTGCCCGCTCCCCATAACCCTTTATTCCCTTTACTTCTAGGAAACTATCTATTTCTGTTTTAAATTTATTTAATGATGTAGCTTCCACAGCTTTCTGGGGCAGCAAATTCCACAAACCTACCACCCTCTGAGTGAAGAAGTTTCTCCTCATCTCAGTTTTGAATGAGCAGCCCCTTATTTTAAGATTATGCCCCCTTGTTCTAGTTTCACCCATCATTGGGAACATCCTCACCGCATCCACCCGATCAAGCCCCTTCACAATCTTATATGTTTCAATAAGATCGCCTCTCATTCTTCTGAACTCCAATGAGTAGAGTCCCAATCTACTCAACCTCTCCTCATATGACCACCCCCTCATCCCCGGGATTAACCGAGTGAACCTTCTTTGTACTGACTCGAGAGCAAGTATGTCTTTTCTTAAGTATGGACACCAAAACTGTATGCAGTATTCCAGGTGCGGCCTCACCAATACCTTGTACAACTGCAGCAATACCTCCCTGTTTTTATATTCCAACCCCCTAGCAATAAAAGCCAACATTCCATTGGCCTTCTTGATCACTTGCTGCACCTGCATACTAACTTTTTGAGTTTCGTGCACCAGGACCCCCAGATCCCTTTGTACTACAGTACTTTCCAGTTTCTTGCCATTAAGATAATAACTTGCTCTATGATTTTTCCTGCCAAAGTGCATAACCTCACACTTTCCAGTATTGTATTCCATCTGCCAAATCTCTGCCCACTTACTTAGCCTGTCTATGTCCCTTTGCAGGTTTTTTATGTCCTCCTCACTCACTACTTTCCGTCCCATCTTTGTAACATCTGCAAACTTTGATATGTTACACTCGGTCCCCTCCTCCAAATCGTTAATGTAGATTGTAAAGAGTTGGGGACCCAGCACTGACCCCTGCGGAACACCACTAGTTACTGGTTGCCAATCTGAGAACGAACCATTTATCCCAACTCTCTGCTTTCTGTTAGAGAGCCAATCCTCCACCCATGCCAGAATATTACCCCCAATCCCGTGATTTTTTATCTTGAGCAATAATCTTTTGTGTGGCACCTTGTCAAATGCCTTTTGGAAGTCTAAATACACTACGTCCACTGGTTCCTCTTTATCCACCCAGTATGTGAGAAGGTGGAGTGAAGGGATATGGTGAGAAGGTGGAGTGAAGGAATATGGTGAGAAGGTGGAGTGAAGGGTTGTGGAGTGAAGGGTTATGTTGAGAAGGTGGAGTGAAGGGATATGGTGAGAAGGTGGAGTGAAGGGATATGGGGAGAAGGTGGAGAGAAGGGATATGGGGAGCAGGTGGAGTGAAGGGATATGGGGAGAAGGTGGAGTGAAGGGATATGGGGAGAAGGTGGAGTGAAGGGATTTGGTGAGAAGGTGGAGTGAAGGGATATGGGGAGAAGGTGGAGTGAAGGGAAATGGTGAGAAGGTGTAGTGAAGGGATATGATGAGAAGGTGGAGTGAAGGGATATGATGAGAAGGTGGAGTGAAGGGATATGATGAGAAGGTGGAGTGAAGGGATATGGGGAGAAGGTGGAGTGAAGGGATATGGTGAGAAGGTGGAGTGAAGGGATATGATAAGAAGGTGGAGTGAAGGGATATGGTGAGAAGGTGGAGTGAAGGGATATGATGAGAAGGTGGAGTGAAGGGATATGGTGAGAAGGTGGAGTGAAGGGATATGGTGAGAAGGTGGAGTGAAGGGATATGGTGAGAAGGTGGAGTGAAGGGATATGATGAGAAGGTGGAGTGAAGGGATATGGTGAGACGGTGGAGTGAAGGGATATGATGAGAAGGTGGAGTGAAGTGATAGGATGAGAAGGTGGAGTGAAGGGATATGGTGAGAAGGTGGAGTGAAGGGATATGATGAGAAGCTGGAGTGAAGGGATATGATTAGAAGGTGGAGTGAAGCAATATGGTGAGAAGGTGGAGTGAAGGGATATGGTGAGAAGGTGGAGTGAAGGGATATGGTGAGAAGGTGGAGTGAAGGGATTTGATGAGAAGGTGGAGTGAAGGGATATGGTGTGAAGGTGGAGTGAAGGGATATGGGGAGAAGCTGGAGTGAAGGGATATGATGAGAAGGTGGAGTGAAGGGATATAGTGAGAAGGTGGAGTGAAGGGATATAGTGAGACGGTGGAGTGAAGTGATATGGTGAGAAGGTGGAGTGAAGGGATATGGTGAGAAGGTGGAGTGAAGGGATATGATGAGAAGGTGGAGTGAACGGATGTGGGGAGAAGGTGGAGTGAAGGGATATGGTGAGAAGGTGGACTGAAGGGATATGGTGAGACGGTGGAGTGAAGGGATATGATGAGAAGGTGGAGTGAACGGATATGGTGAGAAGGTGGAGTGAAGGGATACGGTGAGAAGGTGGAGTGAAGGGAAATGGTGAGAAGGTGGAGTGAAGGGATATGGTGAGAAGGTGGAGTGAAGGGATATGGTGAGAAGGTGGAGTGAAGGGATATGGTGAGAAGGTGGAGTGAAGGGATATGGTGAGAAGGTGCAGTGAAGGGATATGCTGAGAAGGTGGAGTGAAGGGATATGATGAGAAGGTGCAGTGAAGGGATATGGTGAGAAGGTGGAGTGAAGGGATATGGTGAGAAGGTGCAGTGAAGGGATATGGGGAGAAGGTGGAGTGAAGGGATATGGGGAGAAGGTGGAGTGAAGGGATATGGTGAGAAGGTGGAGTGAAGGGATATGGTGAGAAGGTGGAGTGAAGGGATATGGGGAGAAGGTGGAGTGAAAGGATATGGGGAGAAAGTGGAGTGAAGGGATATGGTGAGAAGGTGGAGTGAAGGGATATGATGAGAAGGTGGAGTGAAGGGATATTGGGAGAAGGTGGAGTGAAGGGATATGGTGAGAAGGTGGAGTGAAGGTATATGGGGAGAAGGTTGAGTGAAGGGATATGGTGAGAAGGTGGAGTGAAGGGATATGATGAGAAGGTGGAGTGAAGGGTTATGATGAGAAGGTGGAGTGAAGGGATATGGTGAGAAGGTGGAGTGAAGGAATATGGTGAGAAGGTGGAGTGAACGGTTATGATGAGAAGGTGGAGTGAAGGGATATGGTGAGAAGGTGGAGTGAAGGGATATGGTGAGAAGGTGGAGTGAAGGGATATGGGGAGAAGGTGGAGTGAAGGGATATGGGGAGAAGGTGGAGTGAAGGGATATGGGGAGAAGGTGGAGTGAAGGGATATGGGGAGAAGGTGGAGTAAAGGGAAATGGTGAGAAGGTGTAGTGAAGGGATATGATGAGAAGGTGGAGTGAAGGGATATGATGAGAAGGTGGAGTGAAGGGATATGGGGAGAAGGTGGAGTGAAGGGATATGGTGCGAAGGTGGAGTGAAGGGATATGATGAGAAGGTGGAGTGAAGGGATATGGTGAGAAGGTGGAGTGAAGGAATATGGTGAGAAGGTGGAGTGAAGGGTTAGGATGAGAAGGTGGAGTGAAGGGATATGGTGAGAAGGTGGAGTGAAGGGGTATGGTGAGAAGGTGGAGTGAAGGGATATGGTGAGAAGGTGGAGTGAAGGGATATGATGAGAAGCTGGAGTGAAGGGATATGATTAGAAGGTGGAGTGAAGCAATATGGTGAGAAGGTGGAGTGAAGGGATATGGTGAGAAGGTGGAGTGAAGGGATATGGTGAGAAGGTGGAGTGAAGGGATATGGGGAGAAGGTGGAGTGAAGGGATATGGGGAGAAAGTGGAGTGAAGGGATATGGTGAGAAGGTGGAGGGAAGGGATATGATGAGAAGGTGGAGTGAAGGGATATTGGGAGAAGGGGGAGTGAAGGGATATTGTGAGAAGGTGGAGTGAAGGTATATGGGGAGAAGGTTGAGTGAAGGGATATGGTGAGAAGGTGGAGTGAAGGGATATGATGAGAAGGTGGAGTGAAGGGATATGGTGAGAAGGTGGAGTGAAGGAATATGGTGAGAAGGTGGAGTGAAGGGTTATGATGAGAAGGTGGAGTGAAGGGATATGGTGAAAAGGTGGAGTGAAGGGATATGGTGAGAAGGTGGAGTGAAGGAATATGGTGAGAAGGTGGAGTGAAGGGATATGGTGAGAAAGTGGAGTGAAGGGATATGGTGAGAAGGTGGAGTGAAGGGATTTGATGAGAAGGTGGAGTGAAGGGATATGGTGTGAAGGTGGAGTGAAGGGATATGATGAGAAGGTGGAGTGAAGGGATATGGTGAGAAGGTGGAGTGAAGGGAGAAGGTGAGAAGGTGGAGTGAAGGGAGAAGATGAGAAGGTGGAGTAAAGGGATATGGTGAGAAGGTGGAGTGAAGGGATATGGTGAGAAGGTGGAGTGAAGGGATAAGGTGAGAAGGTGGAGTGAAGGGATATGGTGAGAAGGTGGAGTGAAGGGATATGGTGAGTAGGTGGAGTGAAGGGATAAGGTGAGAAGGTGGAGTGAAGGGAAATGGTGAGAAGGTGGAGTGAAGGGATATGATGAGAAGGTGGAGTGAAGGGATATGATGAGAAGGTGGAGTGAAGGGATATGATGAGAAGGTGGAGTGAAGGGATATGGTGAGAAGGTGGAGTGAAGGGATATGGTGAGAAGGTGGAGTGAAGGGAGAAGGTGAGAAGGTGGAGTGAAGGGATATGGTGAGAAGGTGGAGTGAAGGGATATGATGAGAAGGTGGAGTGAAGGGATATGCTGAGAAGGTGGAGTGAAGGGATATGATGAGAAGGTGGAGTGAAGGGATATGATGAGAAGGTGGAGTGAAGGGATATGATGAGAAGGTGGAGTGAACGGATATGGGGAGAAGGTGGAGTGAAGGGATATGGTGAGAAGGTGGAGTGAAGGGATATGATGAGAAGGTGGAGTGAACGGATGTGGGGAGAAGGTGGAGTGAAGGGATATGGTGAGAAGGTGGAGTGAAGGGATATGGTGAGACGGTGGAGTGAAGGGATATGGTGAGAAGGTGGAGTGAAGGGATATGATGAGAAGGTGGAGTGAACGGATGTGGGGAGAAGGTGGAGTGAAGGGATATGGTGAGAAGGTGGAGTGAAAGGATATGGTGAGACGGTGGAGTGAAGGGATATGATGAGAAGGTGGAGTGAACGGATATGGTGAGAAGGTGGAGTTAAGGGATATGATGAGAAGGTGGAGTGAAGGGATATGGTGAGAAGGTGGAGTGAAGGGATACGGTGAGAAGGTGGAGTGAAGGGAAATGGTGAGAAGGTGGAGTGAAGGGATATGATGAGAAGGTGGAGTGAAGGGATATGGTGAGAAGGTGGAGTTAAGGGATATGGCGAGAAGGTGGAGTGAAGGGATATGGTGAGAAGGTGGAGTGAAGGGATATGGGGAGAAGGTGGAGTGAAGGGATATGGTGAGAAGGTGGAGTGCAGGGATATGGGGAGAAGGTGGAGTGAAGGGATATGATGAGAAGGTGTATTGAAGGGATATGGTGAGAAGGTGGAGTGAAGGGATATGATGAGAAGGTGGAGTGAAGGGATATGGTGAGAAGGTGGAGTGAAGGGATATGATGAGAAGGTGGAGTGAAGGGATATGGGGAGAAGGTGGAGTGAAGGGATATGATGAGAAGGTGGAGTGAAGGGATATGGGGAGAAGGTGGAGTGAAGTGATATGATGAGAAGGTGGAGTGAAGCGATGTGGTGAGAAGGTGGAGTGAAGGGATATGATGAGAAGGTGGAGTGAAGGGATATGGTGAGAAGGTGGAGTGAAGGGATATGGTGAGAAGGTGGAGTGAAGGAATATGGTGAGAAGGTGGAGTGAAGGGATATGGTGAGAAGGTGGAGTGAAGGGATATGATGAGAAGGTGTAGTGAAGGGATATAGTGAGAAGGTGGAGTGAAGGGATATAGTGAGAAGGTGGAGTGAAGGGATATGGGGAGAAGGTGGAGTGAAGGTATATGGTGAGAAGGTGGAGTGAAGGGATATGATGAGAAGGTGGAGTGAAGGGATATGGGGAGAAGGTGGAGTGAAGGGATATGGTGATAAGGTGGAGTGAAGGGATATGGTGAGAAGGTGGAGTGAAGGGATATGTTGAGAAGGTGGAGTGAAGGGATATGGTGAGAGGGAGGAGTGAAGGGATATAGTGAGAAGGTGGAGTGAAGGGATATGGGGAGAAGAAGGAGTGAAGGGATATGATGAGAAGGTGGAGTGAAGGGAAATGATGAGAAGTTGGAGTGAAGGGATATGATGAGAAGGTGGAGTGAAGGGATATGGTGAGAAGGTGGAGTGAAGGGATATGATGAGAAGGTGCAGTGAAGGGATATGGTGAGAAGGTGGAGTGAAGGGATATGGTGAGAAGGTGGAGTGAAGGGATATGGTGAGAAGGTGGAGTGAAGGGATATGGTGAGAAGGTGGAGTGAAGGGATATGGGGAGAAGGTGCAGAGAAGGGATATGGTGAGAAGGTGGAGTGAAGGGATATGGTGAAAAGGTGGAGTGAAGGGATATGGGGAGAAGATGGAGTGAAGGGATATGGTGAGAAGGTGGAGTGAAGGGTTATGATGAGAAGGTGGAGTGAAGGGATATGGTGAGAAGGTGGAGTGAAGGGATATGGTGAGAAGGTGGAGTGAAGGGATATGGTGAGAAGGTGGAGTGAAGGGATATGGGGAGCAGGTGGAGTGAAGGGATATGGGGAGAAGGTGGAGTGAAGGGATATGGGGAGAAGATGGAGTGAAGGGATATGGTGAGAAGGTGGAGTGAAGGGTTATGATGAGAAGGTGGAGTGAAGGGATATGGTGAGAAGGTGGAGTGAAGGGATATGGTGAGAAGGTGGAGTGAAGGGATATGGTGAGAAGGTGGAGTGAAGGGATATGGTGAGAAGGTGGAGTGAAGGGATATAGTGAGAAGGTGGAGTGAAGGGATATGGGGAGAAGGTGGAGTGAAGGGATATGGGGAGAAGGTGGAGTGAAGGGATATGGGGAGAAGGTGGAGTGAAGGGATATGGTGAGAAGGTGGAGTGAAGGGATATGGGGAGAAGGTGGAGTGAAGGGATATGGGGAGAAGGTGGAGTGAAGGGATATGGGGAGAAGGTGGAGTGAAGGGATATGGAGAGAAGGTGGAGTGAAGGGATATGGGGAGAAGGTGGAGTGAAGGGATATGGGGAGAAGGTGGAGTGAAGGGATATGATGAGAAGGTGGAGTGAAGGGATATGGTGAGAAGGTGGAGTGAAGGGAACATAAGAACATAAGAACATAAGAAATAGGAGCAGGAATAGGCCAATCGGCCCCTCTAGCCTGCTCCACCATTCAATAAGATCATGGCTGATCTGATCCTAACCACAAATCTTCTATCACTCTGCATCCACCCGAACCCATGTGATCTCCCGGGAGAGGCGAAAAACCAGATAAAGACCCAATGGCCAATTTGGGAGAAAAAAATCTGGGAAATTCCTCTCCGACCCATCTAGGCGATCGAAATTCTTCCAGGAGATCACTCTGTCCCTATATTTTCTGCAGTACTTACCTTCTGTAAAGGCGATCTCCACCCCAGCCAGGAACAGGAATAAAACCATCTCCTGAAATCTAACAGAATTAGAACACAGTAGGAGCAGGACCAGGCTACAGGGCCCCTGGGCCCGCTCCACTACCCACAGGGCCATGACCATTCCGAACCCAGACTCATGTCCAATTTCCTGCCCGCTCCCCGTAACCCTTTATTCCCTTTACTTCTAGGAAACTATCTATTTCTGTTTTAAATTTATTTAATGATGTAGCTTCCACAGCTTTCTGGGGCAGCAAATTCCACAAACCTACCACCCTCTGAGTGAAGAAGTTTCTCCTCATCTCAGTTTTGAATGAGCAGCCCCTTATTTTAAGATTATGCCCCCTAGTTCTAGTTTCACCCATCATTGGGAACATCCTCACCGCATCCACCCGATCAAGCCCCTTCACAATCTTATATGTTTCAATAAGATCGCCTCTCATTCTTCTGAACTCCAATGAGTAGAGTCCCAATCTACTCAACCTCTCCTCATATGACCACCCCCTCATCCCCGGGATTAACCGAGTGAACCTTCTTTGTACTGACTCGAGAGCAAGTATGTCTTTTCTTAAGTATGGACACCAAAACTGTATGCAGTATTCCAGGTGCGGCCTCACCAATACCTTGTACAACTGCAGCAATACCTCCCTGTTTTTATATTCCAACCCCCTAGCAATAAAAGCCAACATTCCATTGGCCTTCTTGATCACTTGCTGCACCTGCATACTAACTTTTTGAGTTTCGTGCACCAGGACCCCCAGATCCCTTTGTACTACAGTACTTTCCAGTTTCTTGCCATTAAGATAATAACTTGCTCTATGATTTTTCCTGCCAAAGTGCATAACCTCACACTTTCCAGTATTGTATTCCATCTGCCAAATCTCTGCCCACTTACTTAGCCTGTCTATGTCCCTTTGCAGGTTTTTTATGTCCTCCTCACTCACTACTTTCCGTCCCATCTTTGTATCATCTGCAAACTTTGATATGTTACACTCGGTCCCCTCCTCCAAATCGTTAATGTAGATTGTAAAGAGTTGGGGACCCAGCACTGACCCCTGCGGAACACCACTAGTTACTGGTTGCCAATCTGAGAACGAACCATTTATCCCAACTCTCTGCTTTCTGTTAGAGAGCCAATCCTCCACCCATGCCAGAATATTACCCCCAATCCCGTGATTTTTTATCTTGAGCAATAATCTTTTGTGTGGCACCTTGTCAAATGCCTTTTGGAAGTCTAAATACACTACGTCCACTGGTTCCTCTTTATCCACCCAGTATGTGAGAAGGTGGAGTGAAGGGATATGGTGAGAAGGTGGAGTGAAGGAATATGGTGAGAAGGTGGAGTGAAGGGTTGTGGAGTGAAGGGTTATGTTGAGAAGGTGGAGTGAAGGGATATGGTGAGAAGGTGGAGTGAAGGGATATGGGGAGAAGGTGGAGAGAAGGGATATGGGGAGCAGGTGGAGTGAAGGGATATGGGGAGAAGGTGGAGTGAAGGGATATGGGGAGAAGGTGGAGTGAAGGGATTTGGTGAGAAGGTGGAGTGAAGGGATATGGGGAGAAGGTGGAGTGAAGGGAAATGGTGAGAAGGTGTAGTGAAGGGATATGATGAGAAGGTGGAGTGAAGGGATATGATGAGAAGGTGGAGTGAAGGGATATGATGAGAAGGTGGAGTGAAGGGATATGGGGAGAAGGTGGAGTGAAGGGATATGGTGAGAAGGTGGAGTGAAGGGATATGATAAGAAGGTGGAGTGAAGGGATATGGTGAGAAGGTGGAGTGAAGGGATATGATGAGAAGGTGGAGTGAAGGGATATGGTGAGAAGGTGGAGTGAAGGGATATGGTGAGAAGGTGGAGTGAAGGGATATGGTGAGAAGGTGGAGTGAAGGGATATGATGAGAAGGTGGAGTGAAGGGATATGGTGAGACGGTGGAGTGAAGGGATATGATGAGAAGGTGGAGTGAAGTGATAGGATGAGAAGGTGGAGTGAAGGGATATGGTGAGAAGGTGGAGTGAAGGGATATGATGAGAAGCTGGAGTGAAGGGATATGATTAGAAGGTGGAGTGAAGCAATATGGTGAGAAGGTGGAGTGAAGGGATATGGTGAGAAGGTGGAGTGAAGGGATATGGTGAGAAGGTGGAGTGAAGGGATTTGAAGAGAAGGTGGAGTGAAGGGATATGGTGTGAAGGTGGAGTGAAGGGATATGGGGAGAAGCTGGAGTGAAGGGATATGATGAGAAGGTGGAGTGAAGGGATATAGTGAGAAGGTGGAGTGAAGGGATATAGTGAGACGGTGGAGTGAAGTGATATGGTGAGAAGGTGGAGTGAAGGGATATGGTGAGAAGGTGGAGTGAAGGGATATGATGAGAAGGTGGAGTGAACGGATGTGGGGAGAAGGTGGAGTGAAGGGATATGGTGAGAAGGTGGAGTGAAGGGATATGGTGAGACGGTGGAGTGAAGGGATATGATGAGAAGGTGGAGTGAACGGATGTGGGGAGAAGGTGGAGTGAAGGGATATGGTGAGAAGGTGGAGTGAAGGGATATGGTGAGACGGTGGAGTGAAGGGATATGATGAGAAGGTGGAGTGAACGGATATGGTGAGAAGGTGGAGTGAAGGGATACGGTGAGAAGGTGGAGTGAAGGGAAATGGTGAGAAGGTGGAGTGAAGGGATATGGTGAGAAGGTGGAGTGAAGGGATATGGTGAGAAGGTGGAGTGAAGGGATATGGTGAGAAGGTGGAGTGAAGGGATATGGTGAGAAGGTGCAGTGAAGGGATATGGTGAGAAGGTGGAGTGCAGGGATATGCTGAGAAGGTGGAGTGAAGGGATATGATGAGAAGGTGCAGTGAAGGGATATGGTGAGAAGGTGGAGTGAAGGGATATGGTGAGAAGGTGCAGTGAAGGGATATGGGGAGAAGGTGGAGTGAAGGGATATGGGGAGAAGGTGGAGTGAAGGGATATGGTGAGAAGGTGGAGTGAAGGGATATGGTGAGAAGGTGGAGTGAAGGGATATGGGGAGAAGGTGGAGTGAAAGGATATGGGGAGAAAGTGGAGTGAAGGGATATGGTGAGAAGGTGGAGTGAAGGGATATGATGAGAAGGTGGAGTGAAGGGATATTGGGAGAATGGGGAGTGAAGGGATATGGTGAGAAGGTGGAGTGAAGGTATATGGGGAGAAAGTTGAGTGAAGGGATATGGTGAGAAGGTGGAGTGAAGGGATATGATGAGAAGGTGGAGTGAAGGGTTATGATGAGAAGGTGGAGTGAAGGGATATGGTGAGAAGGTGGAGTGAAGGAATATGGTGAGAAGGTGGAGTGAAGGGTTATGATGAGAAGGTGGAGTGAAGGGATATGGTGAGAAGGTGGAGTGAAGGGATATGGTGAGAAGGTGGAGTGAAGGGATATGGGGAGAAGGTGGAGTGAAGGGATATGGGGAGAAGGTGGAGTGAAGGGATATGGGGAGAAGGTGGAGTGAAGGGATATGGGGAGAAGGTGGAGTAAAGGGAAATGGTGAGAAGGTGTAGTGAAGGGATATGATGAGAAGGTGGAGTGAAGGGATATGATGAGAAGGTGGAGTGAAGGGATATGGGGAGAAGGTGGAGTGAAGGGATATGGTGAGAAGGTGGAGTGAAGGGATATGATGAGAAGGTGGAGTGAAGGGATATGGTGAGAAGGTGGAGTGAAGGAATATGGTGAGAAGGTGGAGTGAAGGGTTATGATGAGAAGGTGGAGTGAAGGGATATGGTGAGAAGGTGGAGTGAAGGGGTATGGTGAGAAGGTGGAGTGAAGGGATATGGTGAGAAGGTGGAGTGAAGGGATATGATGAGAAGCTGGAGTGAAGGGATATGATTAGAAGGTGGAGTGAAGCAATATGGTGAGAAGGTGGAGTGAAGGGATATGGTGAGAAGGTGGAGTGAAGGGATATGGTGAGAAGGTGGAGTGAAGGGATATGGGGAGAAGGTGGAGTGAAGGGATATGGGGAGAAAGTGGAGTGAAGGGATATGGTGAGAAGGTGGAGTGAAGGGATATGATGAGAAGGTGGAGTGAAGGGATATTGGGAGAAGGGGGAGTGAAGGGATATTGTGAGAAGGTGGAGTGAAGGTATATGGGGAGAAGGTTGAGTGAAGGGATATGGTGAGAAGGTGGAGTGAAGGGATATGATGAGAAGGTGGAGTGAAGGGATATGGTGAGAAGGTGGAGTGAAGGAATATGGTGAGAAGGTGGAGTGAAGGGTTATGATGAGAAGGTGGAGTGAAGGGATATGGTGAAAGGTGGAGTGAAGGGATATGGTGAGAAGGTGGAGTGAAGGGTTATGATGAGAAGGTGGAGTGAAGGGATATGGTGAGAAGGTGGAGTGAAGGGATATGGTGAGAAGGTGGAGTGAAGGGATATGGTGAGAAGGTGGAGTGAAGGGATATGGTGAGAAGGTGGAGTGAAGGGATATGGTGAGAAGGTGGAGGAAAGGGATATGGGGAGAAGGTGGAGTGAAGGGATATGGGGAGAAGGTGGAGTGAAGGGATATGGGGAGAAGGTGGAGTGAAGGGATATGGGGAGAAGGTGGAGTAAAGGGAAATGGTGAGAAGGTGTCGTGAAGGGATATGATGAGAAGGTGGAGTGAAGGGATATGATGAGAAGGTGGAGTGAAGGGATATGGGGAGAAGGTGGAGTGAAGGGATATGGTGAGAAGGTGGAGTGAAGGGATATGATGAGAAGGTGGAGTGAAGGGACATGGTGAGAAGGTGGAGTGAAGGAATATGGTGAGAAGGTGGAGTGAAGGGTTATGATGAGAAGGTGGAGTGAAGGGATATGGTGAGAAGGTGGAGTGAAGGGATATGGTGAGAAGGTGGAGTGAAGGGATATGGTGAGAATGTGGAGTGAAGGGATATGGTGAGAAGGTGGAGTGAAGGGATATGATGAGAAGCTGGAGTGAAGGGATATGATTAGAAGGTGGAGTGAAGGGATATGGTGAGAAGGTGGAGTGAAGGGATTTGATGAGAAGGTGGAGTGAAGGGATATGGTGTGAAGGTGGAGTGAAGGGATATGGGGAGAAGCTGGAGTGAAGGGATATGATGAGAAGGTGGAGTGAAGGGATATGATGAGAAGGTGGAGTGAAGGGATATGATGAGAAGGTGGAGTGAAGGGATATGGTGAGAAGGTGGAGTGAAGGGATATGGTGAGAAGGTGGAGTGGAGGGATATGGTGAGAAGGTGGAGTGAAGGGATAAGGTGAGAAGGTGGAGTGAAGGGATATGGTGAGAAGGTGGAGTGAAGGGATATGATGAGAAGGTGGAGTGAAGGGATATGATGAGAAGGGGGAGTGAAGGGATATGATGAGAAGGTGGAGTGAAGGGATATGGTGAGAAGGTGGAGTGAAGGGAAATGACGAGAAGGTGGAGTGAAGGGATATGATGAGAAGGTGGAGTGAACGGATATGGGGAGAAGGTGGAGTGAAGGGATATGGTGAGAAGGTGGAGTGAAGGGATATGATGAGAAGGTGGAGTGAAGGGAGAAAGTGAGACGGTGGAGTGAAGTGATATGGTGAGAAGGTGGAGTGAAGGGATATGGTGAGAAGGTGGAGTGAAGGGATATGATGAGAAGGTGGAGTGAACGGATGTGGGGAGAAGGTGGAGTGAAGGGATATGGTGAGAAGGTGGAGTGAAGGGATATGGTGAGACGGTGGAGAGAAGGGATATGATGAGAAGGTGGAGTGAACGGATATGGTGAGAAGGTGGAGTTAAGGGATATGATGAGAAGGTGGAGTGAAGGGATATGGTGTGAAGGTGGAGTGAAGGGATATGGGGAGAAGCTGGAGTGAAGGGATATGATGAGAAGGTGGAGTGAAGGGATATGATGAGAAGGTGGAGTGAAGGGATATGATGTGAAGGTGGAGTGAAGGGATATGGTGAGAAGGTGGAGTGAAGGGATATGGTGAGAAGGTGGAGTGAAGGGATATGGTGAGAAGGTGGAGTGAAGGGATAAGGTGAGAAGGTGGAGTGAAGAAGGGATATGACGAGAAGGTGGAGTGAAGGGGATATGATGAGAAGGGGGAGTGAAGGGATATGATGAGAAGGTGGAGTGAAGGGATATGGTGAGAAGGTGGAGTGAAGGGAAATGACGAGAAGGTGGAGTGAAGGGATATGATGAGAAGGTGGAGTGAACGGATATGGTGAGAAGGTGGAGTGAAGGGATATGGTGAGAAGGTGGAGTGAAGGGATAAGGTGAGAAGGTGGAGTGAAGGGATATGGTGAGAAGGTGGAGTGAAGGGATATGACGAGAAGGTGGAGTGAAGGGATATGATGAGAAGGGGGAGTGAAGGGATATGATGAGAAGGTGGAGTGAAGGGATATGGTGAGAAGGTGGAGTGAAGGGAAATGACGAGAAGGTGGAGTGAAGGGATATGATGAGAAGATGGAGTGAACGGATATGGGGAGAAGGTGGAGTGAAGGGATATGGTGAGAAGGTGGAGTGAAGGGATATGATGAGAAGGTGGAGTGAACGGATGTGGGGAGAAGGTGGAGTGAAGGGATATGGTGAGAAGGTGGAGTGAAGGGATGTGGTGAGACGGTGGAGTGAAGGGATATGGTGAGAAGGTGGAGTGAAGGGATATGGTGAGAAGGTGGAGTGAAGGGATATGATGAGAAGGTGGAGTGAACGGATGTGGGGAGAAGGTGGAGTGAAGGGATATGGTGAGAAGGTGGAGTGAAGGGATGTGGTGAGACAGTGGAGTGAAGGGATATGATGAGAAGGTGGAGTGAACGGATATGGTGAGAAGGTGGAGTTAAGGGATATGATGAGAAGGTGGAGTGAAGGGATATGGTGAGAAGGTGGAGTGAAGGGATACGGTGAGAAGGTGGAGTGAAGGGAAATGGTGAGAAGGTGGAGTGAAGGGATATGGTGAGAAGGTGGAGTGAAGGGATATGGTGAGAAGGTGGAGTGAAGGGATATGGTGAGAAGGTGGAGTGAAGGGATATGGTGAGAAGGTGCAGTGAAGGGACATTGTGAGAAGGTGGAGTGAAGGGATATGGTGAGAAGGTGGAGTGAAGGGATATGGTGAGAAGGTGGAGTGAAGGGATATGGTGAGAAGGTGTAGTGAAGGGATATGGTGAGAAGGTGGAGTGAAGGGATATGCTGAGATGGTGGAGTGAAGGGATATGATGAGAAGGTGCAGTGAAGGGATATGGTGAGAAGGTGGAGTGAAGGGATATGGTGAGAAGGTGGAGTGAAGGGATATGGGGAGAAGGTGGAGTGAAGGGATATGGGGAGAAGGTGGAGTGAAGGGATATGGTGAGAAGGTGGAGTGAAGGGATATGGTGAGAAGGTGGAGTGAAGGGATATGGGGAGAAGGTGGAGTGAAGGGATATGGGGAGAAAGTGGAGTGAAGGGATATGGTGAGAAGGTGGAGTGAAGGGATATGATGAGAAGGGTGGAGTGAAGGGATATTGGGAGAAGGGGGAGTGAAGGGATATGGTGAGAAGGTGGAGTGAAGGTATATGGGGAGAAGGTGGAGTGAAGGGATATGATGAGAAGGTGGAGTGAAGGGTTATGATGAGAAGGTGGAGTGAAGGGATATGGTGAGAAGGTGGAGTGAAGGAATATGGTGAGAAGGTGGAGTGAAGGGTTATGATGAGAAGGTGGAGTGAAGGGATATGGTGAGAAGGTGGAGTGAAGGGATATGGTGAGAAGGTGTAGTGAAGGGATATGGGGAGAAGGTGGAGTGAAGGGATATGGGGAGAAGGTGGAGTGAAGCGATATGGGGAGAAGGTGGAGTGAAGGGATATGGGGAGAAGGTGGAGTAAAGGGAAATGGTGAGAAGGTGTAGTGAAGGGATATGATGAGAAGGTGGAGTGAAGGGATATGATGAGAAGGTGGAGTGAAGGGATATGGGGAGAAGGTGGAGTGAAGGGATATGGTGAGAAGGTGGAGTGAAGGGATATGATGAGAAGGTGGAGTGAAGGGATATGGTGAGAAGGTGGAGTGAAGGAATATGGTGAGAAGGTGGAGTGAAGGGTTATGATGAGAAGGTGGAGTGAAGGGATATGGTGAGAAGGTTGAGTGAAGGGGTATGGTGAGAAGGTGGAGTGAAGGGATATGGTGAGAAGGTGGAGTGAAGGGATATGATGAGAGCTGGAGTGAAGGGATATGATTAGAAGGTGGAGAGAAGCAATATGGTGAGAAGGTGGAGTGAAGGGATATGGTGAGAAGGTGGAGTGAAGGGATATGGTGAGAGGTGGAGTGAAGGGATATGGTGAGAAGGTGGAGTAAAGGGATATGGTGAGAAGGTGGAGTGAAGGGATTTGATGAGAAGGTGGAGTGAAGGGATATGGTGTGAAGGTGGAGTGAAGGGATATGGGGAGAAGCTGGAGTGAAGGGATATGATGAGAAGGTGGAGTGAAGGGATTTGATGAGAAGGTGGAGTGAAGGGATATGATGAGAAGGTGGAGTGAAGGGATATGGTGAGAAGGTGGAGTGAAGGGATATGGTGAGAAGGTGGAGTGAAGGGATATGGTGAGAAGGTGGAGTGAAGGGATAAGGTGAGAAGGTGGAGTGAAGGGATATGGTGAGGAGGTGGAGTGAAGGGATATGATGAGAAGGTGGAGTGAAGGGATTTGATGAGAAGGTGGAGTGAAGGGATATGATGAGAAGGTGGAGTGAAGGGATTGATGAGAAGGTGGAGTGAATGGATATGGTGAGAAGGTGGAGTGAAGGGAAATGACGAGAAGGTGGAGTGAAGGGATATGATGAGAAGGTGGAGTGGAACGGATATGGGGAGAATGTGGAGTGAAGGGATATGGTGAGAAGTTGGAGTGAAGGGATATGATGAGATGGTGGAGTGAAGGGATATAGTGAGACGGTGGAGTGAAGTGATATGGTGAGAAGGTGGAGTGAAGGGATATGGTGAGAAGGTGGAGTGAAGGGTTATGATGAGAAGGTGGAGTGAACGGATGTAGGGAGAAGGTGGAGTGAAGGGATATGGTGAGAAGGTGGAGTGAAGGGATATGGTGAGACGGTGGAGTGAAGGGATATGATGAGAAGGTGGATGTGAACGGATATGGTGAGAAGGTGGAGTTAAGGGATATGATGAGAAAGTGGAGTGAAGGGATATGGTGAGAAGGTGGAGTGAAGGGATGCGGTGAGAAGGTGGAGTGAAGGGAAATGGTGAGAAGGTGGAGTGAAGGGATATGGTGAGAAGGTGGAGTGAAGGGATATGGTGAGAAGGCGGAGTGAAGGGATAAGGTGAGAAGGTGGAGTGAAGGGATATGGTGAGAAGGTGGAGTGAAGGGATATGCTGAGAAGGTGGAGTGAAGGGATATGGGGAGAAGGTTGAGTGAAGGGATATGGTGAGAAGGTGGAGTGAAGGGATATGATGAGAAGGTGGAGTGAAGGGTTATGATGAGATGGTGGAGTGAAGGGATATGGTGAGAAGGTGGAGTGAAGGAATATGGTGAGAAGGTGGAGTGAAGGGTTATGATGAGAAGGTGGAGTGAAGGGATATGATGAGAAGGTGGATGTGAACGGATGTGGGGAGAAGGTGGAGTGAAGGGATATGGTGAGTAGGTGGAGTGAAGGGATATGGTGAGACGGTGGAGTGAAGGGATATGATGAGAAGGTGGAGTGAACGGATATGGTGAGAAGGTGGAGTTAAGGGATATGATGAGAAGGTGGAGTGAAGGGATATGGTGAGAAGTTGGAGTGAAGGGATACGGTGAGAAGATGGAGTGAAGGGAAATGGTGAGAAGGTGGAGTGAAGGGATATGGTGAGAAGGTGGAGTGAAGGGATATGGTGAGAAGGTGGAGTGAAGGGATATGGTGAGAAGGTGCAGTGAAGGGACATTGTGAGAAGGTGGAGTGAAGGGATATGGTGAGAAGGTGGAGTGAAGGGATATGGTGAGAAGGTGGAGTGAAGGGATATGGTGAGAAGGTGTAGTGAAGGGATATGGTGAGAAGGTGGAGTGAAGGGATATGCTGAGATGGTGGAGTGAAGGGATATGATGAGAAGGTGCAGTGAAGGGATATGGTGAGAAGGTGGAGTGAAGGGATATGGGTGAGAAGGTGGAGTGAAGGGATATGGGGAGAAGGTGGAGTGAAGGGATATGGTGAGAAGGTGGAGTGAAGGGATATGGTGAGAAGGTGGAGTGAAGGGATATGGGGGAGAAGGTGGAGTGAAGGGATATGGGGAGAAAGTGGAGTGAAGGGATATGGTGAGAAGGTGGAGTGAAGGGATATGATGAGAAGGTGGAGTGAAGGGTTATTGGGAGAAGGGGGAGTGAAGGGATATGGTGAGAAGGTGGAGTGAAGGTATATGGGGAGAAGGTGGAGTGAAGGGATATGATGAGAAGGTGGAGTGAAGGGTTATGATGAGAAGGTGGAGTGAAGGGATATGGTGAGAAGGTGGAGTGAAGGAATATGGTGAGAAGGTGGAGTGAAGGGTTATGATGAGAAGGTGGAGTGAAGGGATATGGTGAGAAGGTGGAGTGAAGGGATATGTGGT
>NC_140998.1:229973179-230068772 GCF_052327205.1 Somniosus microcephalus
AAGCAGAAGAAGGAGAAGGAGAAGGTGAAGTCTGGAGGGTGAATCAGAAGAAGCAGAAGAAGGAGAAGGAGAAGTTGAAGTCTGGAGGGTGAATCAGAAGAAGCAGAATAAGGAGAAGTGAAGGTGAAGTATGGAGGGTGAATCAGAAGAAGCAGAAGAAGGAGAAGGAGAAGGTGAAGTCTGGAGGGTGAATCAGAAGAAGTAGAAGAAGGAGAAGGAGAAGGTGAATTCTGGAGGGTGAATCAGAAGAAGCAGAAGAAGGAGAAGGAGAAGGTGAAGTCAGGAGGGTGAATCAGAAGAAGCAGAAGAAGGAGAAGGAGAAGGTGAAGTTAGGAGGGTGAATCAGAAGAAGCAGAAGAAGGAGAAGGAGCAGGTGATGTCAGGGGGATGAAGCAGAAGAAGTAGAAGAAGGAGAAGGAGAAGGTGAAGTCAGGACGGTGAAGCAGAAGAAGCAGAAGAAGGAGAAGGAGAAGGTGAAGTCTGGAGGGTGAATCAGAAGAAGTAGAAGAAGGTGAAGGAGAAGGTCAAGTCTGGAGGGTGAATCAGAAGAAGTAGAAGAAGGAGAAGGAGAAGGTGAAGTCTGGAGGGTGAAGCAGAAGAAGTAGGAGAAGGAGAAGGAGAAGGTGAAGTCAGGAGGGTGAATCAGAAGAAGTAGAAGAAGGAGAAGGAGATGGTGAAGTCAGGAGGGTGAATCAGAAGAAGCAGAAGAAGGAGAAGAAGAAGGTGAAGTCTGGAGGGTGAATCAGAAGAATCAGAAGAAGGAGAAGGAGAAGGTGAAGTCTGGAGGGTGAATCAGAAGAAGCAGAAGAAAGAGAAGGAGAAGGTGAAGTCTGGAGGGTGATTCAGAAGAAGTAGAAGAAGGAGAAGGAGAAGGAGAAGGTGAAGTCTGGAGTGTGAATCAGAAGAAGCAGAAGAAGGAGAAGGAGAAGGTGAAGTCTGGAGGGTGAATCAGAAGAAGCAGAATAAGGAGAAGGAGAAGGTGAAGTCTGGAGGGTGAATCAGAAGAAGCAGAAGAAGGAGAAGGAGAAGGTGAAGTCAGGAGGGTGAATCAGAAGAAGTAGAAGAAGGAGAAGGAGAAGGTGAAGTCAGGAGGGTGAATCAGAAGAAGCAGAAGAAGGAGAAGGAGAAGGTGAAGTCTGGAGGGTGAATCAGAAGAATCAGAAGAAGGAGAAGGAGAAGGTGAAGTCTGGAGGGTGAATCAGAAGAAGCAGAGGAAGGAGAAGGAGAAGGTGAAGTCTGGAGGGTGAATCAGAAGAAGCAGAATAAGGAGAAGGAGAAGGTGAAGTCTGGAGGGTGAATCAGAAGAAGCAGAATAAGGAGAAGGAGAAGGTGAAGTCTGGAGGGTGAATCAGAAGAAGCAGAAGAAGGAGAAGGAGAAGATGAAGTCTGGAGGGTGAAGCAGAAGAAGTAGAAGAAGGAGAAGGAGAAGGTGAAGTCTGGAGGGTGAAGCAGAAGAAGTAGAAGAAGGAGAAGGAGAAGGTGAAGTCAGGAGGGTGAATCAGAAGAAGTAGTAGAAGGAGAAGGAGAAGGTGAAGTCAGGAGGGTGAATCAGAAGAAGCAGAAGAAGGAGAAGGAGAAGGTGAAGTCTGGAGGGTGAATCAGAAGAATCAGAAGAAGGAGAAGGAGAAGGTGAAGTCTGGAGGGTGAATCAGAAGAAGCAGAAGAAAGAGATGGAGAAGGTGAAGTCTGGAGGGTGAAGCAGAAGAAACAGAAGAAGGAGAAGGAGAATGTGAAGACTGGAGGGTGAATCAGAAGAAGTAGAAGAAGGAGAAGGAGAAGGTGAAGTCTGGAGGGTGAATCAGAAGAAGTAGAAGAAGGAGAAGGAGAAGGTGAAGTCTGGAGGGTGAATCAGAAGAAGCAGAAGAAGGAGAAGGAGAAGGTGAAGTCTGGAGGGTGAATCAGAAGAAGCAGAAGAAGGAGAAGGAGAAGATGAAGTCTGGAGGGTGAATCAGAAGAAGTAGAAGAAGGAGAAGGAGAAGGTGAAGTCTGGAGGGTGAATGAGAAGTAGTAGAAGAAGGAGAAGGAGAAGGTGAAGTCTGGACGGTGAATCAGAAGAAACAGAAGAAGGAGAAGGAGAAGGTGAAGTCTGGAGGGTGAATCAGAAGAAGTAGAAGAAGGAGAAGGAGAAGGTGTAGTCTGGAGGGTGAATCAGAAGAAGTAGACGAAGGAGAAGGAGAAGGTGAAGTCTGGAGGGTGAATCAGAAGAAGCAGAAGAAGGAAATGGAGAAGGTGAAGTCTGGAGGGTGAACCATAAGAAGGAGAAGAAGGAGAAGGAGAAGGTGAAGTCTGGAGGGTGAATCAGAAGAAGCAGAAGAAGGAGAAGGAGAAGGTGAAGTCTGGAGGGTGAATCAGAAGAAGCAGAAGAAGGAGAAGGAGAAGGAGAAGTCTGGAGGGTGAATCAGAAGAAGCAGAAGAAGGAGAAGGAGAAGGTGAAGTCTGGAGGGTGAAGCAGAAGAAGTAGAAGAAGGAGAAGGAGAAGGTGAAGTCAGGAGGGTGAATCAGAAGAAGTAGAAGAAGGAGAAGGAGAAGGTGAAGTCTGGAGGGTGAATCAGAAGAATCAGAAGAAGGAGAAGGAGAAGGTGAAGTCTGGAGGGTGAATCAGAAGAAGCAGAAGAAGGAGAAGGAGAAGGTGAAGTCTGGAGGGTGAATCAGAAGAAGCAGAAGAAGGAGAAGGAGAAGGTGAAGTCAGGAGGGTGAATCAGAAGAAGCAGAAGACGGAGAAGGAGAAGGTGAAGTTAGGAGGGTGAATCAGAAGAAGCAGAAGAAGGAGAAGGAGCAGGTGATGTCAGCGGGATGAAGCAGAAGAAGTAGAAGAAGGAGAAGGAGAAGGTGAAGTCAGGACGGTGAAGCAGAAGAAGCAGAAGAAGGAGAAGGAGAATGTGAAGACTGGAGGGTGAATCAGAATAAGTAGAAGAAGGAGAAGGAGAAGGTCAAGTCTGGAGGGTGAATCAGAAGAAGTAGAAGAAGGAGAAGGAGAAGGTGAAGTCTGGAGGGTGAATCAGAAGAAGTAGAAGAAGGAGAAGGAGAAGGTGAAGTCTGGAGGGTGAATCAGAATAATCAGAAGAAGGAGAAGGAGAAGGTGAAGTCTGGAGGGTGAATCAGAAGAAGCAGAAGAAAGAGAAGGAGAAGGTGAAGTCTGGAGGGTGTATCAGAAGAAGTAGAAGAAGGAGAAGGAGAAGGTGAAGTCTGGAGGGTGAATCAGAAAAAGCAGAAGAAGGAGAAGGAGAAGGTGAAGTCTGGAGGGTGAATCAGAAGAAGCAGAAGAAGGAGAAGGAGAAGGTGAAGTCTGGAGGGAGAATCAGAAGAAGCAGAAGAAGGAGAAGGAGAAGGTGAAGTCTGGAGGGTGAATCAGAAGAAGCAGAAGAAGGAGAAGGAGAAGGTGAAGTCTGGAGGATGAATCAGAAGAAGCAGAAAAAGGAGAAGGAGAAGGTGAAGTCTGAAGGGTGAATCAGAAGAAGTCGTAGAAGGAGAAGGAGAAGGTGAAGTCTGGAGGGTGAAGCAGAAGAAGTAGAAGAAGGAGAAGGAGAAGGTGAAGTCAGGAGGGTGAATCAGAAGAAGTAGAAGAAGGAGAAGGAGAAGGTGAAGTCAGGAGGGTGAATCAGAAGAAGCAGAAGAAGGAGAAGGAGAAGGTGAAGTCTGGAGGGTGAATCAGAAGAATCAGAAGAAGGAGAAGGAGAAGGTGAAGTCTGGAGGGTGAATCAGAAGAAGCAGAAGAAAGAGAAGGAGAAGGTGAAGTCTGGAGGGTGAAGCAGAAGAAACAGAAGAAGGAGAAGGAGAAGGTGAAGATTGGAGGGTGAATCAGAAGAAGTAGAAGAAGGAGAAGGAGAAGGTGAAGTCTGGAGGGTGAATCAGAAGAAGTAGAAGAAGGAGAAGGAGAAGGTGAAGTCTGGAGGGTGAATCAGAAGAAGCAGAAGAAGGAGAAGGAGAAGGTGAAGTCTGGAGGGTGAATCAGAAGAAGCAGAAGAAGGAGAAGGAGAAGATGAAGTCTGGAGGGTGAATCAGAAGAAGTAGAAGAAGGAGAAGGAGAAGGTGAGGTCTGGAGGGTGAATCAGAAGAAGCAGAAGAAGGAGAAGGAGAAGTCTGGAGGGTGAATCAGAAGAAGCAGAAGAAGGAGAAGGAGAAGGTGAAGTCTGGAGGGTGAATCAGAAGAAGCAGAAGAAGGAGAAGGAGAAGGTGAAGTCAGGAGGGTGAATCAGAAGAAGCAGACGAAGGAGAAGGAGAAGGTGAAGTTAGGAGAGTGAATCAGAAGAAGCAGAAGAAGGAGAAGGAGCAGGTGATGTCAGGGGGATGAAGCAGAAGAAGTAGAAGAAGGAGAAGGAGAAGGTGAAGTCAGGACGGTGAAGCAGAAGAAGCAGAAGATGGAGAAGGAGAAGGTGAGGTCTGGAGGGTGAATCAGAAGAAGCAGAAGAAGGAGAAGGAGAAGTCTGGAGGGTGAATCAGAAGAAGCAGAAGAAGGAGAAGGAGAAGGTGAAGTCTGGAGGGTGAATCAGAAGAAGTAGAAGAAGGAGAAGGAGAAGGTGAAGTCTGGAGTGTGAATCAGAAGAAGCAGAAGAAGGAGAAGGAGAAGGTGAAGTCTGGAGGGTGAATCAGAAGAAGCAGAATAAGGAGAAGGAGAAGGTGAAGTCTGGAGGGTGAATCAGAAGAAGTAGAAGAAGGAGAAGGAGAAGGTGAAGTCTGGAGGGTGAAGCAGAAGAAGTAGAAGAAGGAGAAGGAGAAGGTGAAGTCAGGAGTGTGAATCAGAAGAAGTAGAAGAAGGAGAAGGAGAAGGTGAAGTCAGGAGGGTGAATCAGAAGAAGCAGAAGAAGGAGAAAGAGAAGGTGAAGTCTGGAGGGTGAATCAGAAGAATCAGAGGAAGGAGAAGGAGAAGGTGAGGTCTGGAGGGTGAATCAGAAGAAGCAGAGGAAGGAGAAGGAGAAGGTGAAGTCTGGAGGGTGAATCAGAAGAAGCAGAATAAGGAGAAGGAGAAGGTGAAGTCTGGAGGGTGAATCAGAAGAAGCAGAATAAGGAGAAGGAGAAGGTGAAGTCTGGAGGGTGAATCAGAAGAAGCAGAAGAAGGAGAAGGAGAAGATGAAGTCTGGAGGGTGAATCAGAAGAAGTAGAAGAAGGAGAAGGAGAAGGTGAAGTCTGGAGGGTGAAGCAGAAGAAGTAGAAGAAGGAGAAGGAGAAGGTGAAGTCAGGAGGGTGAATCAGAAGAAGTAGAAGAAGAAGAAGGAGAAGGTGAAGTCAGGAGGGTGAATCAGAAGAAGCAGAAGATGGAGAAGGAGAAGGTGAAGTCTGGAGGGTGAATCAGAAGAATCAGAAGAAGGAGAAGGAGAAGGTGAAGTCTGGAGGGTGAATCAGAAGAAGCAGAAGAAAGAGAAGGAGAAGGTGAAGTCTGGAGGGTGAAGCAGAAGAAACAGAAGAAGGAGAAGGAGAAGGTGAAGACTGGAGGGTGAATCAGAAGAAGTAGAAGAAGGAGAAGGAGAAGGTGAAGTCTGGAGGGTGAATCAGAAGAAGTAGAAGAAGGAGAAGGAGAAGGTGAAGTCTGGAGGGTGAATCAGAAGAAGCAGAAGAAGGAGAAGGAGAAGGTGAAGTCTGGAGGGTGAATCAGAAGAAGCAGAAGAAGGAGAAGGAGAAGATGAAGTCTGGAGGGTGAATCAGAAGAAGTAGAAGAAGGAGAAGGAGAAGGTGAGGTCTGGAGGGTGAATCAGAAGAAGCAGAAGAAGGAGAAGGAGAAGGTGAAGTCTGGAGGGTGAATCAGAAGAAGCAGAAGAAGGAGAAGGAGAAGGTGAAGTCTGGAGGGTGAATCAGAAGAAGCAAAAGAAGGAGAAGGAGAAGGTGAAGTCAGGAGGGTGAATCAGAAGAAGCAGAAGAAGGAGAAGGAGAAGGTGAAGTTAGGAGGGTGAATCAGAAGAAGCAGAAGAAGGAGAAGGAGCAGGTGATGTCAGGGGGATGAAGCAGAAGAAGTAGAAGAAGGAGAAGGAGAAGGTGAAGTCAGGACGGTGAAGCAGAAGAAGCAGAAGAAGGAGAAGGAGAAGGTGAAGTCTGGAGGGTGAATCAGAAGATGTAGAAGAAGGAGAAGGAGAAGATCAAGTCTGGAGGGTGAATCAGAAGAAGTAGAAGAAGGAGAAGGAGAAGGTGAAGTCTGGAGGGTGAAGCAGAAGAAGTAGAAGAAGGAGAAGGAGAAGGTGAAGTCAGGAGGGTGAATCAGAAGAAGTAGAAGAAGGAGAAGGAGAAGGTGAAGTAAGGAGGGTGAATCAGAAGAAGCAGAAGAAGGAGAAGAAGAAGGTGATGTCTGGAGGGTGAATCAGAAGAATCAGAAGAAGGAGAAGGAGAAGGTGAAGTCTGGAGGGTGAATCAGAAGAAGCAGAAGAAAGAGAAGGAGAAGGTGAAGTCTGGAGGGTGATTCAGAAGAAGTAGAAGAAGGAGAAGGAGAAGGTGAAGTCTGGAGTGTGAATCAGAAGAAGCAGAAGAAGGAGAAGGAGAAGGTGAAGTCTGGAGAGTGAATCAGAAGAAGCAGAATAAGGAGAAGGAGAAGGTGAAGTCTGGAGGGTGAATCAGAAGAAGCAGAAGAAGGAGAAGGAGAAGGTGAAGTCTGGAGGGTGAATCAGAAGAAGTGGAAGAAGGAGAAGGAGAAGGTGAAGTCTGGAGGGTGAAGCAGAAGAAGTAGAAGAAGGAGAAGAAGAAGGTGAAGTCAGGAGGGTGAATCAGAATAAGTAGAAGAAGGAGAAGGAGAAGGTGAAGTCAGGAGGGTGAATCAGAAGAAGCAGAAGAAGGAGAAGGAGAAGGTGAAGTCTGGAGGGTGAATCGGAAGAATCAGAAGAAGGAGAAGGAGAAGGTGAAGTCTGGAGGGTGAATCAGAAGAAGCAGAGGAAGGAGAATGAGAAGGTGAAGTCTGGAGGGTGAATCAGAAGAAGCAGAATAAGGAGAAGGAGAAGGTGAAGTCTGGAGGGTGAATCAGAAGAAGCAGAATAAGGAGAAGGAGAAGGTTAAGTCTGGAGGGTGAATCAGAAGAAGCAGAAGAAGGAGAAGGAGAAGATGAAGTCTGGAGGGTGAAGCAGAAGAAGTAGAAGAAGGAGAAGGAGAAGGTGAAGTCTGGAGGGTGAAGCAGAAGAAGTAGAAGAAGGAGAAGGAGAAGGTGAAGTCAGGAGGGTGAATCAGAAGAAGTAGAAGAAGGAGAAGGAGAAGGTGAAGTCAGGAGGGTGAATCAGAAGAAGCAGAAGAAGGAGAAGGAGAAGGTGAAGTCTGGAGGGTGAATCAGAAGAATCAGAAGAAGGAGAAGGAGAAGGTGAAGTCTGGAGGGTGAATCAGAAGAAGCAGAAGAAAGAGAAGGAGAAGGTGAAGTCTGGAGGGTGAAGCAGAAGAAATAGAAGAAGGAGAAGGAGAAGGTGAAGACTGGAGGGTGAATCAGAAGAAGTAGAAGAAGGAGAAGGAGAAGGTGAAGTCTGGAGGGTGAATCAGAAGAAGTAGAAGAAGGAGAAGGAGAAGGTGAAGTCTGGAGGGTGAATCAGAAGAAGCAGAAGAAGGAGAAGGAGAAGGTGTAGTCTGGAGGGTGAATCAGAAGAAGCAGAAGAAGGAGAATAAGAAGATGAAGTCTGGAGGGTGAATCAGAAGAAGTAGAAGAAGGAGAAGGAGAAGGTGAAGTCTGGAGGGTGAATCAGAAGTAGTAGAAGAAGGAGAAGGAGAAGGTGAAGTCTGGACGGTGAATCAGAAGAAACAGAAGAAGGAGAAGGAGAAGGTGAAGTCTGGAGGGTGAATCAGAAGAAGTAGAAGAAGGAGAAGGAGAAGGTGTAGTCTGGAGGGTGAATCAGAAGAAGTAGACGAAGGAGAAGGAGAAGGTGAAGTCTGGAGGGTGAATCAGAAGAAGGAGAAGAAGGAGAAGGAGAAGGTGAAGTCTGGAGGGTGAATCAGAAGAAGCAGAAGAAGGAGAAGGAGAAGGTGAAGTCTGGAGGGTGAATCAGAAGAAGCAGAAGAAGGAGAAGGAGAAGGAGAAGTCTGGAGGGTGAATCAGAAGAAGCAGAAGAAGGAGAAGGAGAAGGTGAAGTCTGGAGGGTGAATCAGAAGAAGTAGAAGAAGGAGAAGGAGAAGGTGAAGTCAGGAGGGTGAATCAGAAGAAGCAGAAGAAGGAGAAGGAGAAGGTGAAGTCTGGAGGGTGAATCAGAAGAATCAGAAGAAGGAGAAGGAGAAGGTGAAGTCTGGAGGGTGAATCAGAAGAAGCAGAATAAGGAGAAGGAGAAGGTGAAGTCTGGAGGGTGAATCAGAAGAAGGAGAAGAAGGAGAAGGAGAAGGTGAAGTCAGGAGGGTGAATCAGAAGAAGCAGAAGACGGAGAAGGAGAAGGTGAAGTTAGGAGGGTGAATCAGAAGAAGCAGAAGAAGGAGAAGGAGAAGGTGATGTCAGCGGGATGAAGCAGAAGAAGTAGAAGAAGGAGAAGGAGAAGGTGAAGTCAGGACGGTGAAGCAGAAGAAGCAGAAGAAGGAGAAGGAG
This sequence comes from Somniosus microcephalus, assembly GCF_052327205.1. Lineage (NCBI taxonomy): Eukaryota > Metazoa > Chordata > Chondrichthyes > Squaliformes > Somniosidae > Somniosus > Somniosus microcephalus. The sequence goes on from NC_140998.1 coordinate 229,981,644, forward strand.
AATGTGAAGTCTGGAGGGTGAATCAGAATAAGTAGAAGAAGGAGAAGGAGAAGGTCAAGTCTGGAGGGTGAATCAGAAGAAGTAGAAGAAGGAGAAGGAGAAGGTGAAGTCTGGAGGGTGAAGCAGAAGAAGTAGAAGAAGGAGAAGGAGAAGTTGAAGTCAGGAGGGTGAATCAGAAGAAGTAGAAGAAGGAGAAGGAGAAGGTGAAGTCAGGAGGGTGAATCAGAAGAAGCAGAAGAAGGAGAAGGAGAAGGTGAAGTCTGGAAGGTGAATCAGAAGAAGTAGAAGAAGGAGAAGGAGACGGTGTTGTCTTGAGGGTGAATCAGAAGAAGTAGACGAAGGAGAAGGAGAAGGTGAAGTCTGGAGGGTGAATCAGAAGAATCAGAGGAAGGAGAAGGAGAAGGTGAAGTCTGGAGGGTGAATCAGAAGAAGCAGAGGAAGGAGAAGGAGAAGGTGAAGTCTGGAGGGTGAATCAGAAGAAGCAGAATAAGGAGAAGGAGAAGGTGAAGTCTGGAGGGTGAATCAGAAGAAGCAGAATAAGGAGAAGGAGAAGGTGAAGTCTGGAGGGTGAATCAGAAGAAGCAGAAGAAGGAGAAGGAGAAGATGAAGTCTGGAGGGTGAATCAGAAGAAGTAGAAGAAGGAGAAGGAGAAGGTGAAGTCTGGAGGGTGAAGCAAAAGAAGTAGAAGAAGGAGAAGGAGAAGGTGAAGTCAGGAGGGTGAATCAGAAGAAGTAGAAGAAGAAGAAGGAGAAGGTGAAGTCAGGAGGGTGAATCAGAAGAAGCAGAAGATGGAGAAGGAGAAGGTGAAGTCTGGAGGGTGAATCAGAAGAATCAGAAGAAGGAGAAGGAGAAGGTGAAGTCTGGAGGGTGAATCAGAAGAAGCAGAAGAAAGAGAAGGAGAAGGTGAAGTCTGGAGGGTGAAGCAGAAGAAACAGAAGAAGGAGAAGGAGAAGGTGAAGACTGGAGGGTGAATCAGAAGAAGTAGAAGAAGGAGAAGGAGAAGGTGAAGTCTGGAGGGTGAATCAGAAGAAGTAGAAGAAGGAGAAGGAGAAGGTGAAGTCTGGAGGGTGAATCAGAAGAAGCAGAAGAAGGAGAAGGAGAAGGTGAAGTCTGGAGGGTGAATCAGATGAAGCAGAAGAAGGTAAAGGAGAAGATGAAGTCTGGAGGGTGAATCAGAAGAAGTAGAAGAAGGAGAAGGAGAAGGTGAGGTCTGGAGGGTGAATCAGAAGAAGCAGAAGAAGGAGAAGGAGAAGGTGAAGTCTGGAGGGTGAATCAGAAGAAGCAGAAGAAGGAGAAGGAGAAGGTGAAGTCTGGAGGGTGAATCAGAAGAAGCAAAAGAAGGAGAAGGAGAAGGTGAAGTCAGGAGGGTGAATCAGAAGAAGCAGAAGAAGGAGAAGGAGAAGGTGAAGTTAGGAGGGTGAATCAGAAGAAGCAGAAGAAGGAGAAGGAGCAGGTGATGTCAGGGGGATGAAGCAGAAGAAGTAGAAGAAGGAGAAGGAGAAGGTGAAGTCAGGACGGTGAAGCAGAAGAAGCAGAAGAAGGAGAAGGAGAAGGTGAAGTCTGGAGGGTGAATCAGAAGATGTAGAAGAAGGAGAAGGAGAAGGTCAAGTCTGGAGGGTGAATCAGAAGAAGTAGAAGAAGGAGAAGGAGAAGGTGAAGTCTGGAGGGTGAAGCAGAAGAAGTAGAAGAAGGAGAAGGAGAAGGTGAAGTCAGGAGGGTGAATCAGAAGAAGTAGAAGAAGGAGCAGGAGAAGGTGAAGTCAGGAGGGTGAATCAGAAGAAGCAGAAGAAGGAGAAGAAGAAGGTGAAGTCTGGAGGGTGAATCAGAAGAATCAGAAGAAGGAGAAGGAGAAGGTGAAGTCTGGAGGGTGAATCAGAAGAAGCAGAAGAAAGAGAAGGAGAAGGTGAAGTCTGGAGGGTGATTCAGAAGAAGTAGAATAAGGAGAAGGAGAAGGTGAAGTCTGGAGGGTGAATCAGAAGAAGCAGAAAAAGGAGAAGGAGAAGGTGAAGTCTGAAGGGTGAATCAGAAGAAGTAGAAGAAGGAGAAGGAGAAGGTGAAGTCTGGAGGGTAAAGCAGAAGAAGTAGAAGAAGGAGAAGGAGAAGGTGAAGTCAGGAGGGTGAATCAGAAGAAGTAGAAGAAGGAGAAGGAGAAGGTGAAGTCAGGAGGGTGAATCAGAAGAAGCAGAAGAAGGAGAAGGAGAAGGTGACGTCTGGAGGGTGAATCAGAAGAATCAGAAGAAGGAGAAGGAGAAGGTGAAGTCTGGAGGGTGAATCAGAAGAAGCAGAAGAAAGAGAAGGAGAAGGTGAAGTCTGGAGGGTGAAGCAGAAGAAACAGAAGAAGGAGAAGGAGAAGGTGAAGACTGGAGGGTGAATCAGAAGAAGTAGAAGAAGGAGAAGGAGAAGGTGAAGTCTGGAGGGTGAATCAGAAGAAGTAGAAGAAGGAGAAGGAGAAGGTGAAGTCTGGAGGGTGAATCAGAAGAAGCAGAAGAAGGAGAAGGAGAAGGTGAAGTCTGGAGGGTGAATCAAAAGAAGCAGAAGAAGGAGAAGGAACAGGTGAAGTCAGGAGGGTGAATCAGAAGAAGCAGAAGAAGGAGAAGGAGAAGGTGAAGTCTGGAGGGTGAATCAGAAGAATCAGAAGAAGGAGAAGGAGAAGGTGAAGTCTGGAGGGTGAATCAGAAGAAGCAGAAGAAAGAGAAGGAGAAGGTGAAGTCTGGAGGGTGAAGCAGAAGAAACAGAAGAAGGAGAAGGAGAAGGTGAAGACTGGAGGGTGAATCAGAAGAAGTAGAAGAAGGAGAAGGAGAAGGTGAAGTCTGGAGGGTGAATCAGAAGAAGTAGAAGAAGGAGAAGGAGAAGGTGAAGTCTGGAGGGTAAAGCAGAAGAAGTAGAAGAAGGAGAAGGAGAAGGTGAAGTCTGGAGGGTAAAGCAGAAGAAGTAGAAGAAGGAGAAGGAGAAGGTGAAGTCAGGAGGGTGAATCAGAAGAAGTAGAAGAAGGAGAAGGAGAAGGTGAATTCAGGAGGGTGAATCAGAAGAAGCAGAAGAAGGAGAAGGAGAAGGTGACGTCTGGAGGGTGAATCAGAAGAATCAGAAGAAGGAGAAGGAGAAGGTGAAGTCTGGAGGGTGAATCAGAAGAAGCAGAAGAAAGAGAAGGAGAAGGTGAAGTCTGGAGGGTGAAGCAGAAGAAACAGAAGAAGGAGAAGGAGAAGGTGAAGACTGGAGGGTGAATCAGAAGAAGTAGAAGAAGGAGAAGGAGAAGGTGAAGTCTGGAGGGTGAATCAGAAGAAGTAGAAGAAGGAGAAGGAGAAGGTGAAGTCTGGAGGGTGAATCAGAAGAAGCAGAAGAAGGAGAAGGAGAAGGTGAAGTCTGGAGGGTGAATCAAAAGAAGCAGAAGAAGGAGAAGGAACAGGTGAAGTCAGGAGGGTGAATCAGAAGAAGCAGAAGAAGGAGAAGGAGAAGGTGAAGTCTGGAGGGTGAATCAGAAGAATCAGAAGAAGGAGAAGGAGAAGGTGAAGTCTGGAGGGTGAATCAGAAGAAGCAGAAGAAAGAGAAGGAGAAGGTGAAGTCTGGAGGGTGAAGCAGAAGAAACAGAAGAAGGAGAAGGAGTAGGTGAAGACTGGAGGGTGAATCAGAAGAAGTAGAAGAAGGAGAAGGAGAAGGTGAAGTCTGGAGGGTGAATCAGAAGAAGTAGAAGAAGGAGAAGGAGAAGGTGAAGTCTGGAGGGTGAATCAGAAGAAGCAGAAGAAGGAGAAGGAGAAGGTGAAGTCTGGAGGGTGAATCAGAAGAAGCAGAAGAAGGAGAATAAGAAGATGAAGTCTGGAGGGTGAATCAGAAGAAGTAGAAGAAGGAGAAGGAGAAGGTGAAGTCTGGAGGGTGAATCAGAAGTAGTAGAAGAAGGAGAAGGAGAAGGTGAAGTCTGGACGGTGAATCAGAAGAAACAGAAGAAGGAGAAGGAGAAGGTGAAGTCTGGAGGGTGAATCAGAAGAAGTAGAAGAAGGAGAAGGAGAAGGTGTAGTCTGGAGGGTGAATCAGAAGAAGTAGACGAAGGAGAAGGAGAAGGTGAAGTCTGGAGGGTGAATCAGAAGAAGGAGAAGAAGGAGAAGGAGAAGGTGAAGTCTGGAGGGTGAATCAGAAGAAGCAGAAGAAGGAGAAGGAGAAGGTGAAGTCTGGAGGGTGAATCAGAAGAAGCAGAAGAAGGAGAAGGAGAAGGAGAAGTCTGGAGGGTGAATCAGAAGAAGCAGAAGAAGGAAAAGGAGAAGGTGAAGTCTGGAGGGTGAATCAGAAGAAGTAGAAGAAGGAGAAGGAGAAGGTGAAGTCAGGAGGGTGAATCAGAAGAAGTAGAAGAAGGAGAAGGAGAAGGTGAGGTCTGGAGGGTGAATCAGAAGAAGCAGAAGAAGGAGAAGGAGAAGGTGAAGTCTGGAGGGTGAATCAGAAGAAGCAGAAGAAGGAGAAGGAGCAGGTGATGTCAGGGGGATGAAGCAGAAGAAGTAGAAGAAGGAGAAGGAGAAGGTGAAGTCAGGACGGTGAAGCAGAAGAAGCAGAAGAAGGAGAAGGAGAAGGTGAAGTCTGGAGGGTGAATCAGAAGAAGTAGAAGAAGGAGAAGGAGAAGGTCAAGTCTGGAGGGTGAATCAGAAGAAGTAGAAGAAGGAGAAGGAGAAGGTGAAGTCTGGAGGGTGAAGCAGAAGAAGTAGGAGAAGGAGAAGGAGAAGGTGAAGTCAGGAGGGTGAATCAGAAGAAGTAGAAGAAGGAGAAGGAGATGGTGAAGTCAGGAGGGTGAATCAGAAGAAGCAGAAGAAGGAGAAGAAGAAGGTGAAGTCTGGAGAGTGAATCAGAAGAATCAGAAGAAGGAGAAGGAGAAGGTGAAGTCTGGAGGGTGAATCAGAAGAAGCAGAAGAAAGAGAAGGAGAAGGTGAAGTCTGGAGGGTGATTCAGAAGAAGTAGAAGAAGGAGAAGGAGAAGGAGAAGGTGAAGTCTGGAGTGTGAATCAGAAGAAGCAGAAGAAGGAGAAGGAGAAGGTGAAGTCTGGAGGGTGAATCAGAAGAAGCAGAATAAGGAGAAGGAGAAGGTGAAGTCTGGAGGGTGAATCAGAAGAAGCAGAAGAAGGAGAAGGAGAAGGTGAAGTCAGGAGGGTGAATCAGAAGAAGTAGAAGAAGGAGAAGGAGAAGGTGAAGTCAGGAGGGTGAATCAGAAGAAGCAGAAGAAGGAGAAGGAGAAGGTGAAGTCTGGAGGGTGAATCAGAAGAATCAGAAGAAGGAGAAGGAGAAGGTGAAGTCTGGAGGGTGAATCAGAAGAAGCAGAGGAAGGAGAAGGAGATGGTGAAGTCTGGAGGGTGAATCAGAAGAAGCAGAATAAGGAGAAGGAGAAGGTGAAGTCTGGAGGGTGAATCAGAAGAAGCAGAATAAGGAGAAGGAGAAGGTGAAGTCTGGAGGGTGAATCAGAAGAAGCAGAAGAAGGAGAAGGAGAAGATGAAGTCTGGAGGGTGAAGCAGAAGAAGTAGAAGAAGGAGAAGGAGAAGGTGAAGTCTGGAGGGTGAAGCAGAAGAAGTAGAAGAAGGAGAAGGAGAAGGTGAAGTCAGGAGGGTGAATCAGAAGAAGTAGTAGAAGGAGAAGGAGAAGGTGAAGTCAGGAGGGTGAATCAGAAGAAGCAGAAGAAGGAGAAGGAGAAGGTGAAGTCTGGAGGGTGAATCAGAAGAATCAGAAGAAGGAGAAGGAGAAGGTGAAGTCTGGAGGGTGAATCAGAAGAAGCAGAAGAAAGAGATGGAGAAGGTGAAGTCTGGAGGGTGAAGCAGAAGAAACAGAAGAAGGAGAAGGAGAATGTGAAGACTGGAGGGTGAATCAGAAGAAGTAGAAGAAGGAGAAGGAGAAGGTGAAGTCTGGAGGGTGAATCAGAAGAAGTAGAAGAAGGAGAAGGAGAAGGTGAAGTCTGGAGGGTGAATCAGAAGAAGCAGAAGAAGGAGAAGGAGAAGGTGAAGTCTGGAGGGTGAATCAGAAGAAGCAGAAGAAGGAGAAGGAGAAGATGAAGTCTGGAGGGTGAATCAGAAGAAGTAGAAGAAGGAGAAGGAGAAGGTGAAGTCTGGAGGGTGAATGAGAAGTAGTAGAAGAAGGAGAAGGAGAAGGTGAAGTCTGGACGGTGAATCAGAAGAAACAGAAGAAGGAGAAGGAGAAGGTGAAGTCTGGAGGGTGAATCAGAAGAAGTAGAAGAAGGAGAAGGAGAAGGTGTAGTCTGGAGGGTGAATCAGAAGAAGTAGACGAAGGAGAAGGAGAAGGTGAAGTCTGGAGGGTGAATCAGAAGAAGCAGAAGAAGGAAATGGAGAAGGTGAAGTCTGGAGGGTGAACCATAAGAAGGAGAAGAAGGAGAAGGAGAAGGTGAAGTCTGGAGGGTGAATCAGAAGAAGCAGAAGAAGGAGAAGGAGAAGGTGAAGTCTGGAGGGTGAATCAGAAGAAGCAGAAGAAGGAGAAGGAGAAGGAGAAGTCTGGAGGGTGAATCAGAAGAAGCAGAAGAAGGAGAAGGAGAAGGTGAAGTCTGGAGGGTGAAGCAGAAGAAGTAGAAGAAGGAGAAGGAGAAGGTGAAGTCAGGAGGGTGAATCAGAAGAAGTAGAAGAAGGAGAAGGAGAAGGTGAAGTCTGGAGGGTGAATCAGAAGAATCAGAAGAAGGAGAAGGAGAAGGTGAAGTCTGGAGGGTGAATCAGAAGAAGCAGAAGAAGGAGAAGGAGAAGGTGAAGTCTGGAGGGTGAATCAGAAGAAGCAGAAGAAGGAGAAGGAGAAGGTGAAGTCAGGAGGGTGAATCAGAAGAAGCAGAAGACGGAGAAGGAGAAGGTGAAGTTAGGAGGGTGAATCAGAAGAAGCAGAAGAAGGAGAAGGAGCAGGTGATGTCAGCGGGATGAAGCAGAAGAAGTAGAAGAAGGAGAAGGAGAAGGTGAAGTCAGGACGGTGAAGCAGAAGAAGCAGAAGAAGGAGAAGGAGAATGTGAAGACTGGAGGGTGAATCAGAATAAGTAGAAGAAGGAGAAGGAGAAGGTCAAGTCTGGAGGGTGAATCAGAAGAAGTAGAAGAAGGAGAAGGAGAAGGTGAAGTCTGGAGGGTGAATCAGAAGAAGTAGAAGAAGGAGAAGGAGAAGGTGAAGTCTGGTGGGTGAATCAGAATAATCAGAAGAAAGAGAAGGAGAAGGTGAAGTCTGGAGGGTGAATCAGAAGAAGCAGAAGAAAGAGAAGGAGAAGGTGAAGTCTGGAGGGTGTATCAGAAGAAGTAGAAGAAGGAGAAGGAGAAGGTGAAGTCTGGAGGGTGAATCAGAAAAAGCAGAAGAAGGAGAAGGAGAAGGTGAAGTCTGGAGGGTGAATCAGAAGAAGCAGAAGAAGGAGAAGGAGAAGGTGAAGTCTGGAGGGTGAATCAGAAGAAGCAGAAGAAGGAGAAGGAGAAGGTGAAGTCTGGAGGATGAATCAGAAGAAGCAGAAAAAGGAGAAGGAGAAGGTGAAGTCTGAAGGGTGAATCAGAAGAAGTCGTAGAAGGAGAAGGAGAAGGTGAAGTCTGGAGGGTGAAGCAGAAGAAGTAGAAGAAGGAGAAGGAGAAGGTGAAGTCAGGAGGGTGAATCAGAAGAAGTAGAAGAAGGAGAAGGAGAAGGTGAAGTCAGGAGGGTGAATCAGAAGAAGCAGAAGAAGGAGAAGGAGAAGGTGAAGTCTGGAGGGTGAATCAGAAGAATCAGAAGAAGGAGAAGGAGAAGGTGAAGTCTGGAGGGTGAATCAGAAGAAGCAGAAGAAAGAGAAGGAGAAGGTGAAGTCTGGAGGGTGAAGCAGAAGAAACAGAAGAAGGAGAAGGAGAAGGTGAAGATTGGAGGGTGAATCAGAAGAAGTAGAAGAAGGAGAAGGAGAAGGTGAAGTCTGGAGGGTGAATCAGAAGAAGTAGAAGAAGGAGAAGGAGAAGGTGAAGTCTGGAGGGTGAATCAGAAGAAGCAGAAGAAGGAGAAGGAGAAGGTGAAGTCTGGAGGGTGAATCAGAAGAAGCAGAAGAAGGAGAAGGAGAAGATGAAGTCTGGAGGGTGAATCAGAAGAAGTAGAAGAAGGAGAAGGAGAAGGTGAGGTCTGGAGGGTGAATCAGAAGAAGCAGAAGAAGGAGAAGGAGAAGTCTGGAGGGTGAATCAGAAGAAGCAGAAGAAGGAGAAGGAGAAGGTGAAGTCTGGAAGGTGAATCAGAAGAAGCAGAAGAAGGAGAAGGAGAAGGTGAAGTCAGGAGGGTGAATCAGAAGAAGCAGAATAAGGAGAAGGAGAAGGTGAAGTTAGGAGAGTGAATCAGAAGAAGCAGAAGAAGGAGAAGGAGCAGGTGATGTCAGGGGGATGAAGCAGAAGATGTAGAAGAAGGAGAAGGAGAAGGTGAAGTCAGGACGGTGAAGCAGAAGAAGCAGAAGAAGGAGAAGGAGAAGGTGAAGTCTGGAGGGTGAATCAGAAGAAGTAGAAGAAGGAGAAGGAGAAGGTGAAGTCTGGAGTGTGAATCAGAAGAAGCAGAAGAAGGAGAAGGAGAAGGTGAAGTCTGGAGGGTGAATCAGAAGAAGCAGAATAAGGAGAAGGAGAAGGTGAAGTCTGGAGGGTGAATCAGAAGAAGTAGAAGAAGGAGAAGGAGAAGGTGAAGTCTGGAGGGTGAAGCAGAAGAAGTAGAAGAAGGAGAAGGAGAAGGTGAAGTCAGGAGGGTGAATCAGAAGAAGTAGAAGAAGGAGAAGGAGAAGGTGAAGTCAGGAGGGTGAATCAGAAGAAGCAGAAGAAGGAGAAAGAGAAGGTGAAGTCTGGAGGGTGAATCAGAAGAATCAGAGGAAGGAGAAGGAGAAGGTGAAGTCTGGAGGGTGAATCAGAAGAAGCAGAGGAAGGAGAAGGAGAAGGTGAAGTCTGGAGGGTGAATCAGAAGAAGCAGAATAAGGAGAAGGAGAAGGTGAAGTCTGGAGGGTGAATCAGAAGAAGCAGAATAAGGAGAAGGAGAAGGTGAAGTCTGGAGGGTGAATCAGAAGAAGCAGAAGAAGGAGAAGGAGAAGATGAAGTCTGGAGGGTGAATCAGAAGAAGTAGAAGAAGGAGAAGGAGAAGGTGAAGTCTGGAGGGTGAAGCAGAAGAAGTAGAAGAAGGAGAAGGAGAAGGTGAAGTCAGGAGGGTGAATCAGAAGAAGTAGAAGAAGAAGAAGGAGAAGGTGAAGTCAGGAGGGTGAATCAGAAGAAGCAGAAGATGGAGAAGGAGAAGGTGAAGTCTGGAGGGTGAATCAGAAGAATCAGAAGAAGGAGAAGGAGAAGGTGAAGTCTGGAGGGTGAATCAGAAGAAGCAGAAGAAAGAGAAGGAGAAGGTGAAGTCTGGAGGGTGAAGCAGAAGAAACAGAAGAAGGAGAAGGAGAAGGTGAAGACTGGAGGGTGAATCAGAAGAAGTAGAAGAAGGAGAAGGAGAAGGTGAAGTCTGGAGGGTGAATCAGAAGAAGTAGAAGAAGGAGAAGGAGAAGGTGAAGTCTGGAGGGTGAATCAGAAGAAGCAGAAGAAGGAGAAGGAGAAGGTGAAGTCTGGAGGGTGAATCAGAAGAAGCAGAAGAAGGAGAAGGAGAAGATGAAGTCTGGAGGGTGAATCAGAAGAAGTAGAAGAAGGAGAAGGAGAAGGTGAGGTCTGGAGGGTGAATCAGAAGAAGCAGAAGAAGGAGAAGGAGAAGGTGAAGTCTGGAGGGTGAATCAGAAGAAGCAGAGGAAGGAGAAGGAGAAGGTGAAGTCTGGAGGGTGAATCAGAAGAAGCAAAAGAAGGAGAAGGAGAAGGTGAAGTCAGGAGGGTGAATCAGAAGAAGCAGAAGAAGGAGAAGGAGAAGGTGAAGTTAGGAGGGTGAATCAGAAGAAGCAGAAGAAGGAGAAGGAGCAGGTGATGTCAGGGGGATGAAGCAGAAGAAGTAGAAGAAGGAGAAGGAGAAGGTGAAGTCAGGACGGTGAAGCAGAAGAAGCAGAAGAAGGAAAAGGAGAAGGTGAAGTCTGGAGGGTGAATCAGAAGATGTAGAAGAAGGAGAAGGAGAAGGTCAAGTCTGGAGCGTGAATCAGAAGAAGTAGAAGAAGGAGAAGGAGAAGGTGAAGTCTGGAGGGTGAAGCAGAAGAAGTAGAAGAAGGAGAAGGAGAAGGTGAAGTCAGGAGGGTGAATCAGAAGAAGTAGAAGAAGGAGAAGGAGAAGGTGAAGTCAGGAGGGTGAATCAGAAGAAGCAGAAGAAGGAGAAGAAGAAGGTGAAGTCTGGAGGGTGAATCAGAAGAATCAGAAGAAGGAGAAGGAGAAGGTGAAGTCTGGAGGGTGAATCAGAAGAAGCAGAAGAAAGAGAAGGAGAAGGTGAAGTCTGGAGGGTGATTCAGAAGAAGTAGAAGAAGGAGAAGGAGAAGGTGAAGTCTGGAGTGTGAATCAGAAGAAGCAGAAGAAGGAGAAGGAGAAGGTGAAGTCTGGAGAGTGAATCAGAAGAAGCAGAATAAGGAGAAGGAGAAGGTGAAGTCTGGAGGGTGAATCAGAAGAAGCAGAAGAAGGAGAAGGAGAAGGTGAAGTCTGGAGGGTGAATCAGAAGAAGTAGAAGAAGGAGAAGGAGAAGGTGAAGTCTGGAGGGTGAAGCAGAAGAAGTAGAAGAAGGAGAAGAAGAAGGTGAAGTCAGGAGGGTGAATCAGAATAAGTAGAAGAAGGAGAAGGAGAAGGTGAAGTCAGGAGGGTGAATCAGAAGAAGCAGAAGAAGGAGAAGGAGAAGGTGAAGTCTGGAGGGTGAATCAGAAGAATCAGAAGAAGGAGAAGGAGAAGGTGAAGTCTGGAGGGTGAATCAGAAGAAGCAGAGGAAGGAGAATGAGAAGGTGAAGTCTGGAGGGTGAATCAGAAGAAGCAGAATAAGGAGAAGGAGAAGGTGAAGTCTGGAGGGTGAATCAGAAGAAGCAGAATAAGGAGAAGGAGAAGGTTAAGTCTGGAGGGTGAATCAGAAGAAGCAGAAGAAGGAGAAGGAGAAGATGAAGTCTGGAGGGTGAAGCAGAAGAAGTAGAAGAAGGAGAAGGAGAAGGTGAAGTCTGGAGGGTGAAGCAGAAGAAGTAGAAGAAGGAGAAGGAGAAGGTGAAGTCAGGAGGGTGAATCAGAAGAAGTAGAAGAAGGAGAAGGAGAAGGTGAAGTCAGGAGGGTGAATCAGAAGAAGCAGAAGAAGGAGAAGGAGAAGGTGAAGTCTGGAGGGTGAATCAGAAGAATCAGAAGAAGGAGAAGGAGAAGGTGAAGTCTGGAGGGTGAATCAGAAGAAGCAGAAGAAAGAGAAGGAGAAGGTGAAGTCTGGAGGGTGAAGCAGAAGAAACAGAAGAAGGAGAAGGAGAAGGTGAAGACTGGAGGGTGAATCAGAAGAAGTAGAAGAAGGAGAAGGAGAAGGTGAAGTCTGGAGGGTGAATCAGAAGAAGTAGAAGAAGGAGAAGGAGAAGGTGAAGTCTGGAGGGTGAATCAGAAGAAGCAGAAGAAGGAGAAGGAGAAGGTGTAGTCTGGAGGGTGAATCAGAAGAAGCAGAAGAAGGAGAATAAGAAGATGAAGTCTGGAGGGTGAATCAGAAGAAGTAGAAGAAGGAGAAGGAGAAGGTGAAGTCTGGACGGTGAATCAGAAGAAACAGAAGAAGGAGAAGGAGAAGGTGAAGTCTGGAGGGTGAATCAGAAGAAGTAGAAGAAGGAGAAGGAGAAGGTGTAGTCTGGAGAGTGAATCAGAAGAAGTAGACGAAGGAGAAGGAGAAGGTGAAGTCTGGAGGGTGAATCAGAAGAAGGAGAAGAAGGAGAAGGAGAAGGTGAAGTCTGGAGGGTGAATCAGAAGAAGCAGAAGAAGGAGAAGGAGAAGGTGAAGTCTGGAGGGTGAAACAGAAGAAGCAGAAGAAGGAGAAGGAGAAGGAGAAGTCTGGAGGGTGAATCAGAAGAAGCAGAAGAAGGAGAAGGAGAAGGTGAAGTCTGGAGGGTGAATCAGAAGAAGTAGAAGAAGGAGAAGGAGAAGGTGAAGTCAGGAGGGTGAATCAGAAGAAGCAGAAGAAGGAGAAGGAGAAGGTGAAGTCTGGAGGGTGAATCAGAAGAATCAGAAGAAGGAGAAGGAGAAGGTGAAGTCTGGAGGGTGAATCAGAAGAAGCAGAAGAAGGAGAAGGAGAAGGTGAAGTCTGGAGGGTGAATCAGAAGAAGTAGAAGAAGGAGAAGGAGAAGGTGAAGTCTGGAGGGTGAAGCAGAAGAAGTAGAAGAAGGAGAAGAAGAAGGTGAAGTCAGGAGGGTGAATCAGAATAAGTAGAAGAAGGAGAAGGAGAAGGTGAAGTCAGGAGGGTGAATCAGAAGAAGCAGAAGAAGGAGAAGGAGAAGGTGAAGTCTGGAGGGTGAATCAGAAGAATCAGAAGAAGGAGAAGGAGAAGGTGAAGTCTGGAGGGTGAATCAGAAGAAGCAGAGGAAGGAGAATGAGAAGGTGAAGTCTGGAGGGTGAATCAGAAGAAGCAGAATAAGGAGAAGGAGAAGGTGAAGTCTGGAGGGTGAATCAGAAGAAGCAGAATAAGGAGAAGGAGAAGGTTAAGTCTGGAGGGTGAATCAGAAGAAGCAGAAGAAGGAGAAGGAGAAGATGAAGTCTGGAGGGTGAAGCAGAAGAAGTAGAAGAAGGAGAAGGAGAAGGTGAAGTCTGGAGGGTGAAGCAGAAGAAGTAGAAGAAGGAGAAGGAGAAGGTGAAGTCAGGAGGGTGAATCAGAAGAAGTAGAAGAAGGAGAAGGAGAAGGTGAAGTCAGGAGGGTGAATCAGAAGAAGCAGAAGAAGGAGAAGGAGAAGGTGAAGTCTGGAGGGTGAATCAGAAGAATCAGAAGAAGGAGAAGGAGAAGGTGAAGTCTGGAGGGTGAATCAGAAGAAGCAGAAGAAAGAGAAGGAGAAGGTGAAGTCTGGAGGGTGAAGCAGAAGAAACAGAAGAAGGAGAAGGAGAAGGTGAAGACTGGAGGGTGAATCAGAAGAAGTAGAAGAAGGAGAAGGAGAAGGTGAAGTCTGGAGGGTGAATCAGAAGAAGTAGAAGAAGGAGAAGGAGAAGGTGAAGTCTGGAGGGTGAATCAGAAGAAGCAGAAGAAGGAGAAGGAGAAGGTGTAGTCTGGAGGGTGAATCAGAAGAAGCAGAAGAAGGAGAATAAGAAGATGAAGTCTGGAGGGTGAATCAGAAGAAGTAGAAGAAGGAGAAGGAGAAGGTGAAGTCTGGAGGGTGAATCAGAAGTAGTAGAAGAAGGAGAAGGAGAAGGTGAAGTCTGGACGGTGAATCAGAAGAAACAGAAGAAGGAGAAGGAGAAGGTGAAGTCTGGAGGGTGAATCAGAAGAAGTAGAAGAAGGAGAAGAAGAAGGTGAAGTCAGGAGGGTGAATCAGAATAAGTAGAAGAAGGAGAAGGAGAAGGTGAAGTCAGGAGGGTGAATCAGAAGAAGCAGAAGAAGGAGAAGGAGAAGGTGAAGTCTGGAGGGATCAGAAGAATCAGAAGAAGGAGAAGTGAGAAGGTGAAGTCTGGAGGGTGAATCAGAAGAAGCAGAGGAAGGAGAATGAGAAGGTGAAGTCTGGAGGGTGAATCAGAAGAAGCAGAATAAGGAGAAGGAGAAGGTGAAGTCTGGAGGGTGAATCAGAAGAAGCAGAATAAGAGAAGGAGAAGGTAAGTCTGGAGGGTGAATCAGAAGAAGCAGAAGAGAAGGTAGGAAGGAGAAGATGAAGTCTGGAGGGTGAAGCAGAAGAAGTAGAAGAAGGAGAAGGAGAAGGTGAAGTCTGGAGGGTGAAGCAGAAGAAGTAGAAGAAGGAGAAGGAGAAGGTGAAGTCAGGAGGGTGAATCAGAAGAAGTAGAAGAAGGAGAAGGAGAAGGTGAAGTCAGGAGGGTGAATCAGAAGAAGCAGAAGAAGGAGAAGGAGAAGGTGAAGTCTGGAGGGTGAATCAGAAGAATCAGAAGAAGGAGAAGGAGAAGGTGAAGTCTGGAGGGTGAATCAGAAGAAGCAGAAGAAAGAGAAGGAGAAGGTGAAGTCTGGAGGGTGAAGCAGAAGAAACAGAAGAAGGAGAAGGAGAAGGTGAAGACTGGAGGGTGAATCAGAAGAAGTAGAAGAAGGAGAAGGAGAAGGTGAAGTCTGGAGGGTGAATCAGAAGAAGTAGAAGAAGGAGAAGGAGAAGGTGAAGTCTGGAGGGTGAATCAGAAGAAGCAGAAGAAGGAGAAGGAGAAGGTGTAGTCTGGAGGGTGAATCAGAAGAAGCAGAAGAAGGAGAATAAGAAGATGAAGTCTGGAGGGTGAATCAGAAGAAGTAGAAGAAGGAGAAGGAGAAGGTGAAGTCTGGACGGTGAATCAGAAGAAACAGAAGAAGGAGAAGGAGAAGGTGAAGTCTGGAGGGTGAATCAGAAGAAGTAGAAGAAGGAGAAGGAGAAGGTGTAGTCTGGAGAGTGAATCAGAAGAAGTAGACGAAGGAGAAGGAGAAGGTGAAGTCTGGAGGGTGAATCAGAAGAAGGAGAAGAAGGAGAAGGAGAAGGTGAAGTCTGGAGGGTGAATCAGAAGAAGCAGAAGAAGGAGAAGGAGAAGGTGAAGTCTGGAGGGTGAATCAGAAGAAGCAGAAGAAGGAGAAGGAGAAGGAGAAGTCTGGAGGGTGAATCAGAAGAAGCAGAAGAAGGAGAAGGAGAAGGTGAAGTCTGGAGGGTGAATCAGAAGAAGTAGAAGAAGGAGAAGGAGAAGGTGAAGTCAGGAGGGTGAATCAGAAGAAGCAGAAGAAGGAGAAGGAGAAGGTGAAGTCTGGAGGGTGAATCAGAAGAATCAGAAGAAGGAGAAGGAGAAGGTGAAGTCTGGAGGGTGAATCAGAAGAAGCAGAAGAAGGAGAAGGAGAAGGTGAAGTCTGGAGGGTGAATCAGAAGAAGTAGAAGAAGGAGAAGGAGAAGGTGAAGTCTGGAGGGTGAAGCAGAAGAAGTAGAAGAAGGAGAAGAAGAAGGTGAAGTCAGGAGGGTGAATCAGAATAAGTAGAAGAAGGAGAAGGAGAAGGTGAAGTCAGGAGGGTGAATCAGAAGAAGCAGAAGAAGGAGAAGGAGAAGGTGAAGTCTGGAGGGTGAATCAGAAGAATCAGAAGAAGGAGAAGGAGAAGGTGAAGTCTGGAGGGTGAATCAGAAGAAGCAGAGGAAGGAGAATGAGAAGGTGAAGTCTGGAGGGTGAATCAGAAGAAGCAGAATAAGGAGAAGGAGAAGGTGAAGTCTGGAGGGTGAATCAGAAGAAGCAGAATAAGGAGAAGGAGAAGGTTAAGTCTGGAGGGTGAATCAGAAGAAGCAGAAGAAGGAGAAGGAGAAGATGAAGTCTGGAGGGTGAAGCAGAAGAAGTAGAAGAAGGAGAAGGAGAAGGTGAAGTCTGGAGGGTGAAGCAGAAGAAGTAGAAGAAGGAGAAGGAGAAGGTGAAGTCAGGAGGGTGAATCAGAAGAAGTAGAAGAAGGAGAAGGAGAAGGTGAAGTCAGGAGGGTGAATCAGAAGAAGCAGAAGAAGGAGAAGGAGAAGGTGAAGTCTGGAGGGTGAATCAGAAGAATCAGAAGAAGGAGAAGGAGAAGGTGAAGTCTGGAGGGTGAATCAGAAGAAGCAGAAGAAAGAGAAGGAGAAGGTGAAGTCTGGAGGGTGAAGCAGAAGAAACAGAAGAAGGAGAAGGAGAAGGTGAAGACTGGAGGGTGAATCAGAAGAAGTAGAAGAAGGAGAAGGAGAAGGTGAAGTCTGGAGGGTGAATCAGAAGAAGTAGAAGAAGGAGAAGGAGAAGGTGAAGTCTGGAGGGTGAATCAGAAGAAGCAGAAGAAGGAGAAGGAGAAGGTGTAGTCTGGAGGGTGAATCAGAAGAAGCAGAAGAAGGAGAATAAGAAGATGAAGTCTGGAGGGTGAATCAGAAGAAGTAGAAGAAGGAGAAGGAGAAGGTGAAGTCTGGAGGGTGAATCAGAAGTAGTAGAAGAAGGAGAAGGAGAAGGTGAAGTCTGGACGGTGAATCAGAAGAAACAGAAGAAGGAGAAGGAGAAGGTGAAGTCTGGAGGGTGAATCAGAAGAAGTAGAAGAAGGAGAAGGAGAAGGTGTAGTCTGGAGGGTGAATCAGAAGAAGTAGACGAAGGAGAAGGAGAAGGTGAAGTCTGGAGGGTGAATCAGAAGAAGGAGAAGAAGGAGAAGGAGAAGGTGAAGTCTGGAGGGTGAATCAGAAGAAGCAGAAGAAGGAGAAGGAGAAGGTGAAGTCTGGAGGGTGAATCAGAAGAAGCAGAAGAAGGAGAAGGAGAAGGAGAAGTCTGGAGGGTGAATCAGAAGAAGCAGAAGAAGGAGAAGGAGAAGGTGAAGTCTGGAGGGTGAATCAGAAGAAGTAGAAGAAGGAGAAGGAGAAGGTGAAGTCAGGAGGGTGAATCAGAAGAAGCAGAAGAAGGAGAAGGAGAAGGTGAAGTCTGGAGGGTGAATCAGAAGAATCAGAAGAAGGAGAAGGAGAAGGTGAAGTCTGGAGCGTGAATCAGAAGAAGCAGAAGAAGGAGAAGGAGAAGGTGAAGTCTGGAGGGTGAATCAGAAGAAGGAGAAGAAGGAGAAGGAGAAGGTGAAGTCAGGAGGGTGAATCAGAAGAAGCAGAAGACGGAGAAGGAGAAGGTGAAGTTAGGAGGGTGAATCAGAAGAAGCAGAAGAAGGAGAATTAGAAGGTGATGTCAGCGGGATGAAGCAGAAGAAGTAGAAGAAGGAGAAGGAGAAGGTGAAGTCAGGACGGTGAAGCAGAAGAAGCAGAAGAAGGAGAAGGAGAATGTGAAGTCTGGAGGGTGAATCAGAATAAGTAGAAGAAGGAGAAGGAGAAGGTCAAGTCTGGAGGGTGAATCAGAAGAAGTAGAAGAAGGAGAAGGAGAAGGGGAAGTCTGGAGGGTGAAGCAGAAGAAGTAGAAGAAGGAGAAGGAGAAGTTGAAGTCAGGAGGGTGAATCAGAAGAAGTAGAAGAAGGAGAAGGAGAAGGTGAAGTCAGCAGGGTGAATCAGAAGAAGCAGAAGAAGGAGAAGGAGAAGGTGAAGTCTGGAGGGTGAATCAGAAGAAGTAGAAGAAGGAGAAGGAGACGGTGTTGTCTTGAGGGTGAATCAGAAGAAGTAGACGAAGGAGAAGGAGAAGGTGAAGTCTGGAGGGTGAATCAGAAGAAGCAGAAGAAGGAGAAGGAGAAGGTGAAGTCTGGAGGGTGAATCAGAAGAAGCAGAATAAGGAGAAGGAGAAGGTGAAGTCTGGAGGGTGAATCAGAAGAAGCAGAAAAAGGAGAAGGAGAAGGTGAAGTCTGAAGGGTGAATCAGAAGAAGTAGAAGAAGGAGAAGGAGAAGGTGAAGTCTGGAGGGTGAAGCAGAAGAAGTAGAAGAAGGAGAAGGAGAAGTTGAAGTCAGGAGGGTGAATCAGAAGAAGTAGAAGAAGGAGAAGGAGAAGGTGAAGTCAGGAGGGTGAATCAGAAGAAGCAGAAGAAGGAGAAGGAGAAGGTGACGTCTGGAGGGTGAATCAGAAGAATCAGAAGAAGGAGAAGGAGAAGGTGAAGTCTGGAGGGTGAATCAGAAGAAGCAGAAGAAAGAGAAGGAGAAGGTGAAGTCTGGAGGGTGAAGCAGAAGAAACAGAAGAAGGAGAAGGAGAAGGTGAAGACTGGAGGGTGAATCAGAAGAAGGAGAAGGAGAAGGTGAAGTCTGGAGGGTGAATCAGAAGAAGTAGAAGAAGGAGAAGGAGAAGGTGAAGTCTGGAGGGTGAATCAGAAGAAGCAGAAGAAGGAGAAGGAGAAGGTGAAGTCTGGAGGGTGAATCAAAAGAAGCAGAAGAAGGAGAAGGAACAGGTGAAGTCAGGAGGGTGAATCAGAAGAAGCAGAAGAAGGAGAAGGAGAAGGTGAAGTCTGGAGGGTGAATCAGAAGAATCAGAAGAAGGAGAAGGAGAAGGTGAAGTCTGGAGGGTGAATCAGAAGAAGCAGAAGAAAGAGAAGGAGAAGGTGAAGTCTGGAGGGTGAAGCAGAAGAAACAGAAGAAGGAGAAGGAGAAGGTGAAGACTGGAAGGTGAATCAGAAGAAGTAGAAGAAGGAGAAGGAGAAGGTGAAGTCTGGAGGGTGAATCAGAAGAAGTAGAAGAAGGAGAAGGAGAAGGTGAAGTCTGGAGGGTGAATCAGAAGAAGCAGAAGAAGGAGAAGGAGAAGGTGAAGTCTGGAGGGTGAATCAGAAGAAGCAGAAGAAGGAGAATAAGAAGATGAAGTCTGGAGGGTGAATCAGAAGAAGTAGAAGAAGGAGAAGGAGAAGGTGAAGTCTGGAGGGTGAATCAGAAGTAGTAGAAGAAGGAGAAGGAGAAGGTGAAGTCTGGACGGTGAATCAGAAGAAACAGAAGAAGGAGAAGGAGAAGGTGAAGTCTGGAGGGTGAATCAGAAGAAGTAGAAGAAGGAGAAGGAGAAGGTGTAGTCTGGAGGGTGAATCAGAAGAAGTAGACGAAGGAGAAGGAGAAGGTGAAGTCTGGAGGGTGAATCAGAAGAAGCAGAAGAAGGAGAAGGAGAAGGTGAAGTCTGGAGGGTGAATCAGAAGAAGCAGAAGAAGGAGAAGGAGAAGGAGAAGTCTGGAGGGTGAATCAGAAGAAGCAGAAGAAGGAAAAGGAGAAGGTGAAGTCTGGAGGGTGAATCAGAAGAAGTAGAAGAAGGAGAAGGAGAAGGTGAAGTCAGGAGGGTGAATCAGAAGAAGCAGAAGAAGGAGAAGGAGAAGGTGAAGTCTGGAGGGTGAATCAGAAGAATCAGAAGAAGGAGAAGGAGAAGGTGAAGTCTGGAGGGTGAATCAGAAGAAGCAGAAGAAGGAGAAGGAGAAGGTGAAGTCTGGAGGGTGAATCAGAAGAAGGAGAAGGAGAAGGTGAAGTTAGGAGGGTGAATCAGAAGAAGCAGAAGAAGGAGAAGGAGAAGGTGATGTCAGCGCGATGAAGCAGAAGAAGTAGAAGAAGGAGAAGGAGAAGGTGAAGTCAGGACGGTGAAGCAGAAGAAGCAGAAGAAGGAGAAGGAGAATGTGAAGTCTGGAGGGTGAATCAGAATAAGTAGAAGAAGGAGAAGGAGAAGGTCAAGTCTGGAGGGTGAATCAGAAGAAGTAGAAGAAGGAGAAGGAGAAGGTGAAGTCTGGAGGGTGAAGCAGAAGAAGTAGAAGAAGGAGAAGGAGAAGTTGAAGTCAGGAGGGTGAATCAGAAGAAGTAGAAGAAGGAGAAGGAGAAGGTGAAGTCAGGAGGGTGAATCAGAAGATGCAGAAGAAGGAGAAGGAGAAGGTGAAGTCTGGAGGGTGAATCAGAAGAAGTAGAAGAAGGAGAAGGAGAAGGTGAAGTCAGGAGGGTGAATCAGAAGAAGTAGAAGAAGGAGAAGGAGAAGGTGAAGTCTGGAGGGTGAAGCAGAAGAAGTAGAAGAAGGAGAAGGAGAAGGTGAAGTCAGGAGGGTGAATCAGAAGAAGTAGAAGAAGGAGAAGGAGAAGGTGAAGTCTGGAGGGTGAATCAGAAGAATCAGAGGAAGGAGAAGGAGAAGGTGAAGTCTGGAGGGTGAAGCAGAAGAAGTAGAAGAAGGAGAAGGAGAAGGTGAAGTCAGGAGGGTGAATCAGAAGAAGTAGAAGAAGGAGAAGGAGAAGGTGAAGTCAGGAGGGTGAATCAGAAGAAGCAGAAGAAGGAGAAAGAGAAGGTGAAGTCTGGAGGGTGAATCAGAAGAATCAGAGGAAGGAGAAGGAGAAGGTGAAGTCTGGAGGGTGAATCAGAAGAAGCAGAGGAAGGAGAAGGAGAAGGTGAAGTCTGGAGGGTGAATCAGAAGAAGCAGAATAAGGAGAAGGAGAAGGTGAAGTCTGGAGGGTGAATCAGAAGAAGCAGAATAAGGAGAAGGAGAAGGTGAAGTCTGGAGGGTGAATCAGAAGAAGCAGAAGAAGGAGAAGGAGAAGATGAAGTCTGGAGGGTGAATCAGAAGAAGTAGAAGAAGGAGAAGGAGAAGGTGAAGTCTGGAGGGTGAAGCAGAAGAAGTAGAAGAAGGAGAAGGAGAAGGTGAAGTCAGGAGGGTGAATCAGAAGAAGTAGAAGAAGAAGAAGGAGAAGGTGAAGTCAGGAGGGTGAATCAGAAGAAGCAGAAGAAGGAGAAGGAGAAGGTGAAGTCTGGAGGGTGAATCAGAAGAATCAGAAGAAGGAGAAGGAGAAGGTGAAGTCTGGAGGGTGAATCAGAAGAAACAGAAGAAGGAGAAGGAGAAGGTGAAGACTGGAGGGTGAATCAGAAGAAGCAGAAGAAGGAGAAGGAGAAGGTGAAGTCTGGAGGGTGAATCAGAAGAAGCAGAAGAAGGAGAAGGAGAAGATGAAGTCTGGAGGGTGAATCAGAAGAAGTAGAAGAAGGAGAAGGAGAAGGTGAGGTCTGGAGGGTGAATCAGAAGAAGCAGAAGAAGGAGAAGGAGAAGGTGAAGTCTGGAGGGTGAATCAGAAGAAGCAGAAGAAGGAGAAGGAGAAGGTGAAGTCTGGAGGGTGAATCAGAAGAAGCAAAAGAAGGAGAAGGAGAAGGTGAAGTCAGGAGGGTGAATCAGAAGAAGCAGAAGAAGGAGAAGGAGAAGGTGAAGTTAGGAGGATGAATCAGAAGAAGCAGAAGAAGGAGAAGGAGCAGGTGATGTCAGGGGGATGAAGCAGAAGAAGTAGAAGAAGGAGAAGGAGAAGGTGAAGTCAGGACGGTGAAGCAGAAGAAGCAGAAGAAGGAGAAGGAGAAGGTGAAGTCTGGAGGGTGAATCAGAAGAAGTAGAAGAAGGAGAAGGAGAAGGTCAAGTCTGGAGGGTGAATCAGAAGAAGTAGAAGAAGGAGAAGGAGAAGGTGAAGTCTGGAGGGTGAATCAGAAGAAGCAGAAGAAGGAGAAGGAGAAGGTGAAGTCTGGAGGGTGAATCAGAAGAAGCAGAAGAAAGAGAAGGAGAAGGTGAAGTCTGGAGGGTGAATCAGAAGAAGCAGAAGAAGGAGAAGGAGAAGATGAAGTCTGGAGGGTGAATCAGAAGAAGTAGAAGAAGGAGAAGGAGAAGGTGAAGTCTGGAGGGTGAATCAGAAGAAGTAGAAGAAGGAGAAGGAGAAGGTGAAGTCTGTAGGGTGAATCAGAAGAAGTAGAAGAAGGAGAAGGAGAAGGTGAAGTCAGGAGGGTGAATCAGAAGAAGCAGAAGAAGGAGAAGGAGAAGGTGAAGTCTGGAGGGTGAATCAGAAGAATCAGAAGAAGGAGAAGGAGAAGGTGAAGTCTGGAGGGTGAATCAGAAGAAGCAGAAGAAAGAGAAGGAGAAGGTGAAGTCTGGAGGGTGAAGCAGAAGAAACAGAAGAAGGAGAAGGAGAAGGTGAAGACTGGAGGGTGAATCAGAAGAAGTAGAAGAAGGAGAAGGAGAAGGTGAAGTCTGGAGGGTGAATCAGAAGAAATAGAAGAAGGAGAAGGAGAAGGTGAAGTCTGGAGGGTGAATCAGAAGAAGCAGAAGAAGGAGAAGGAGAAGGTGAAGTCTGGAGGGTGAATCAGAAGAAGCAGAAGAAGGAGAAGGAGAAGATGAAGTCTGGAGGGTGAATCAGAAGAAGTAGAAGAAGGAGAAGGAGAAGGTGATGTCTGGAGGGTGAATCAGAAGAAGCAGAAGAAGGAGAAGGAGTAGGTGAAGTCTGGAGGGTGAATCAGAAGAAGCAGAAGAAGGAGAAGGAGAAGGTGAAGTCTGGAGGGTGAATCAGAAGAAGCAAAAGAAGGAGAAGGAGAAGGTGAAGTCAGGAGGGTGAATCAGAAGAAGCAGAAGAAGGAGAAGGAGAAGGTGAAGTTAGGAGGGTGAATCAGAAGAAGCAGAAGAAGGAGAAGGAGCAGGTGATGTCAGGGGGATGAAGCAGAAGAAGTAGAAGAAGGAGAAGGAGAAGGTGAAGTCAGGACGGTGAAGCAGAAGAAGCAGAAGAAGGAGAAGGAGAAGGTGAAGTCTGGAGGGTGAATCAGAAGAAGTAGAAGAAGGAGATGGAGAAGGTCAAGTCTGGAGGGTGAATCAGAAGAAGTAGAAGAAGGAGAAGGAGAAGGTGAAGTCTGGAGGGTGAAGCAGAAGAAGTAGAAGAAGGAGAAGGAGAAGGTGAAGTCAGGAGGGTGAATCAGAAGAAGTAGAAGAAGGAGAAGGAGAAGGTGAAGTCAGGAGGGTGAATCAGAAGAAGCAGAAGAAGGAGAAGAAGAAGGTGAAGTCTGGAGGGTGAATCAGAAGAATCAGAAGAAGGAGAAGGAGAAGGTGAAGTCTGGAGGGTGAATCAGAAGAAGCAGAAGAAAGAGAAGGAGAAGGTGAAGTCTGGAGGGTGATTCAGAAGAAGTAGAAGAAGGAGAAGGAGAAGGTGAAGTCTGGAGTGTGAATCAGAAGAAGCAGAAGAAGGAGCAGGAGAAGGTGAAGTCTGGAGAGTGAATCAGAAGAAGCAGAATAAGGAGAAGGAGAAGGTGAAGTCTGGAGGGTGAATCAGAAGAAGCAGAAGAAGGAGAAGGAGAAGGTGAAGTCTGGAGGGTGAATCAGAAGAAGTAGAAGAAGGAGAAGGAGAAGGTGAAGTCTGGAGGGTGAAGCAGAAGAAGTAGAAGAAGGAGAAGAAGAAGGTGAAGTCAGGAGGGTGAATCAGAATAAGTAGAAGAAGGAGAAGGAGAAGGTGAAGTCAGGAGGGTGAATCAGAAGAAGCAGAAGAAGGAGAAGGAGAAGGTGAAGTCTGGAGGGTGAATCAGAAGAATCAGAAGAAGGAGAAGGAGAAGGTGAAGTCTGGAGGGTGAATCAGAAGAAGCAGAGGAAGGAGAATGAGAAGGTGAAGTCTGGAGGGTGAATCAGAAGAAGCAGAATAAGGAGAAGGAGAAGGTGAAGTCTGGAGGGTGAATCAGAAGAAGCAGAATAAGGAGAAGGAGAAGGTTAAGTCTGGAGGGTGAATCAGAAGAAGCAGAAGAAGGAGAAGGAGAAGATGAAGTCTGGAGGGTGAAGCAGAAGAAGTAGAAGAAGGAGAAGGAGAAGGTGAAGTCTGGAGGGTGAAGCAGAAGAAGTAGAAGAAGGAGAAGGAGAAGGTGAAGTCTGGAGGGTAAATCAGAAGAAGTAGAAGAAGGAGAAGGAGAAGGTGAAGTCAGGAGGGTGAATCAGAAGAAGCAGAAGAAGGAGAAGGAGAAGGTGAAGTCTGGAGGGTGAATCAGAAGAATCAGAAGAAGGAGAAGGAGAAGGTGAAGTCTGGAGGGTGAATCAGAAGAAGCAGAAGAAAGAGAAGGAGATAGTGAAGTCTGGAGGGTGAAGCAGAAGAAACAGAAGAAGGAGAAGGAGAAGGTGAAGACTGGAGGGTGAATCAGAAGAAGTAGAAGAAGGAGAAGGAGAAGGTGAAGTCTGGAGGGTGAATCAGAAGAAGTAGAAGAAGGAGAAGGAGAAGGTGAAGTCTGGAGGGTGAATCAGAAGAAGCAGAAGAAGGAGAAGGAGAAGGTGAAGTCTGGAGGGTGAATCAGAAGAAGCAGAAGAAGGAGAATAAGAAGATGAAGTCTGGAGGGTGAATCAGAAGAAGTAGAAGAAGGAGAAGGAGAAGGTGAAGTCTGGAGGGTGAATCAGAAGTAGTAGATGAAGGAGAAGGAGAAGGTGAAGTCTGGACGGTGAATCAGAAGAAACAGAAGAAGGAGAAGGAGAAGGTGAAGTCTGGAGGGTGAATCAGAAGAAGTAGAAGAAGGAGAAGGAGAAGGTGTAGTCTGGAGGGTGAATCAGAAGAAGTAGACGAAGGAGAAGGAGAAGGTGAAGTCTGGAGGGTGAATCAGAAGAAGGAGAAGAAGGAGAAGGAGAAGGTGAAGTCTGGAGGGTGAATCAGAAGAAGCAGAAGAAGGAGAAGGAGAAGGTGAAGTCTGGAGGGTGAATCAGAAGAAGCAGAAGAAGGAGAAGGAGAAGGAGAAGTCTGGAGGGTGAATCAGAAGAAGCAGAAGAAGGAGAAGGAGAATGTGAAGTCTGGAGGGTGAATCAGAAGAAGTAGAAGAAGGAGAAGGAGAAGGTGAAGTCAGGAGGGTGAATCAGAAGAAGCAGAAGAAGGAGAAGGAGAAGGTGAAGTCTGGAGGGTGAATCAGAAGAATCAGAAGAAGGAGAAGGAGAAGGTGAAGTCTGGAGGGTGAATCAGAAGAAGCAGAAGAAGGAGAAGGAGAAGGTGAAGTCTGGAGGGTGAATCAGAAGAAGGAGAAGAAGGAGAAGGAGAAGGTGAAGTCAGGAGGGTGAATCAGAAGAAGCAGAAGATGGAGAAGGAGAAGGTGAAGTTAGGAGGGTGAATCAGAAGAAGCAGAAGAAGGAGAAGGAGAAGGTGATGTCAGCGGGGTGAATCAGAAGAAGTAGAAGAAGGAGAAGGAGAAGGTGAAGTCTGGAGGGTGAATCAGAAGAAGTAGAAGAAGGAGAAGGAGAAGGTGAAGTCTGGAGGGTGAATCAGAAGAAGCAGAAGAAGGAGAAGGAGAAGGTGTAGTCTGGAGGGTGAATCAGAAGAAGCAGAAGAAGGAGAATAAGAAGATGAAGTCTGGAGGGTGAATCAGAAGAAGTAGAAGAAGGAGAAGGAGAAGGTGAAGTCTGGAGGGTGAATCAGAAGTAGTAGAAGAAGGAGAAGGAGAAGGTGAAGTCTGGACGGTGAATCAGAAGAAACAGAAGAAGGAGAAGGAGAAGGTGAAGTCTGGAGGGTGAATCAGAAGAAGTAGAAGAAGGAGAAGGAGAAGGTGTAGTCTGGAGAGTGAATCAGAAGAAGTAGACGAAGGAGAAGGAGAAGGTGAAGTCTGGAGGGTGAATCAGAAGAAGGAGAAGAAGGAGAAGGAGAAGGTGAAGTCTGGAGGGTGAATCAGAAGAAGCAGAAGAAGGAGAAGGAGAAGGTGAAGTCTGGAGGGTGAATCAGAAGAAGCAGAAGAAGGAGAAGGAGAAGGAGAAGTCTGGAGGGTGAATCAGAAGAAGCAGAAGAAGGAGAAGGAGAAGGTGAAGTCTGGAGGGTGAATCAGAAGAAGTAGAAGAAGGAGAAGGAGAAGGTGAAGTCAGGAGGGTGAATCAGAAGAAGCAGAAGAAGGAGAAGGAGAAGGTGAAGTCTGGAGGGTGAATCAGAAGAATCAGAAGAAGGAGAAGGAGAAGGTGAAGTCTGGAGGGTGAATCAGAAGAAGCAGAAGAAGGAGAAGGAGAAGGTGAAGTCTGGAGGGTGAATCAGAAGAAGTAGAAGAAGGAGAAGGAGAAGGTGAAGTCTGGAGGGTGAAGCAGAAGAAGTAGAAGAAGGAGAAGAAGAAGGTGAAGTCAGGAGGGTGAATCAGAATAAGTAGAAGAAGGAGAAGGAGAAGGTGAAGTCAGGAGGGTGAATCAGAAGAAGCAGAAGAAGGAGAAGGAGAAGGTGAAGTCTGGAGGGTGAATCAGAAGAATCAGAAGAAGGAGAAGGAGAAGGTGAAGTCTGGAGGGTGAATCAGAAGAAGCAGAGGAAGGAGAATGAGAAGGTGAAGTCTGGAGGGTGAATCAGAAGAAGCAGAATAAGGAGAAGGAGAAGGTGAAGTCTGGAGGGTGAATCAGAAGAAGCAGAATAAGGAGAAGGAGAAGGTTAAGTCTGGAGGGTGAATCAGAAGAAGCAGAAGAAGGAGAAGGAGAAGATGAAGTCTGGAGGGTGAAGCAGAAGAAGTAGAAGAAGGAGAAGGAGAAGGTGAAGTCTGGAGGGTGAAGCAGAAGAAGTAGAAGAAGGAGAAGGAGAAGGTGAAGTCAGGAGGGTGAATCAGAAGAAGTAGAAGAAGGAGAAGGAGAAGGTGAAGTCAGGAGGGTGAATCAGAAGAAGCAGAAGAAGGAGAAGGAGAAGGTGAAGTCTGGAGGGTGAATCAGAAGAATCAGAAGAAGGAGAAGGAGAAGGTGAAGTCTGGAGGGTGAATCAGAAGAAGCAGAAGAAAGAGAAGGAGAAGGTGAAGTCTGGAGGGTGAAGCAGAAGAAACAGAAGAAGGAGAAGGAGAAGGTGAAGACTGGAGGGTG
This sequence comes from Somniosus microcephalus, assembly GCF_052327205.1. Taxonomy (NCBI): domain Eukaryota; kingdom Metazoa; phylum Chordata; class Chondrichthyes; order Squaliformes; family Somniosidae; genus Somniosus; species Somniosus microcephalus. Next base: position 230,007,496 of record NC_140998.1, read on the forward strand.
AATCAGAAGAAGTAGAAGAAGGAGAAGGAGAAGGTGAAGTCTGGAGGGTGAATCAGAAGAAGTAGAAGAAGGAGAAGGAGAAGGTGAAGTCTGGAGGTTGAATCAGAAGAAGCAGAAGAAGGAGAAGGAGAAGGTGTAGTCTGGAGGGTGAATCAGAAGAAGCAGAAGAAGGAGAATAAGAAGATGAAGTCTGGAGGGTGAATCAGAAGAAGTAGAAGAAGGAGAAGGAGAAGGTGAAGTCTGGAGGGTGAATCAGAAGTAGTAGAAGAAGGAGAAGGAGAAGGTGAAGTCTGGACGGTGAATCAGAAGAAACAGAAGAAGGAGAAGGAGAAGGTGAAGTCTGGAGGGTGAATCAGAAGAAGTAGAAGAAGGAGAAGGAGAAGGTGTAGTCTGGAGGGTGAATCAGAAGAAGTAGACGAAGGAGAAGGAGAAGGTGAAGTCTGGAGGGTGAATCAGAAGAAGGAGAAGAAGGAGAAGGAGAAGGTGAAGTCTGGAGGGTGAATCAGAAGAAGCAGAAGAAGGAGAAGGAGAAGGTGAAGTCTGGAGGGTGAATCAGAAGAAGCAGAAGAAGGAGAAGGAGAAGGAGAAGTCTGGAGGGTGAATCAGAAGAAGCAGAAGAAGGAGAAGGAGAAGGTGAAGTCTGGAGGGTGAATCAGAAGAAGTAGAAGAAGGAGAAGGAGAAGGTGAAGTCAGGAGGGTGAATCAGAAGAAGCAGAAGAAGGAGAAGGAGAAGGTGAAGTCTGGAGGGTGAATCAGAAGAATCAGAAGAAGGAGAAGGAGAAGGTGAAGTCTGGAGGGTGAATCAGAAGAAGCAGAAGAAGGAGAAGGAGAAGGTGAAGTCTGGAGGGTGAATCAGAAGAAGGAGAAGAAGGAGAAGGAGAAGGTGAAGTCAGGAGGGTGAATCAGAAGAAGCAGAAGACGGAGAAGGAGAAGGTGAAGTTAGGAGGGTGAATCAGAAGAAGCAGAAGAAGGAGAATGAGAAGGTGATGTCAGCGGGATGAAGCAGAAGAAGTAGAAGAAGGAGAAGGAGAAGGTGAAGTCAGGACGGTGAAGCAGAAGAAGCAGAAGAAGGAGAAGGAGAATGTGAAGTCTGGAGGGTGAATCAGAATAAGTAGAAGAAGGAGAAGGAGAAGGTCAAGTCTGGAGGGTGAATCAGAAGAAGTAGAAGAAGGAGAAGGAGAAGGTGAAGTCTGGAGGGTGAAGCAGAAGAAGTAGAAGAAGGAGAAGGAGAAGTTGAAGTCAGGAGGGTGAATCAGAAGAAGTAGAAGAAGGAGAAGGAGAAGGTGAAGTCAGCAGGGTGAATCAGAAGAAGCAGAAGAAGGAGAAGGAGAAGGTGAAGTCTGGAGGGTGAATCAGAAGAAGTAGAAGAAGGAGAAGGAGACGGTGTTGTCTTGAGGGTGAATCAGAAGAAGTAGACGAAGGAGAAGGAGAAGGTGAAGTCTGGAGGGTGAATCAGAAGAAGCAGAAGAAGGAGAAGGAGAAGGTGAAGTCTGGAGGGTGAATCAGAAGAAGCAGAATAAGGAGAAGGAGAAGGTGAAGTCTGGAGGGTGAATCAGAAGAAGCAGAAAAAGGAGAAGGAGAAGGTGAAGTCTGAAGGGTGAATCAGAAGAAGTAGAAGAAGGAGAAGGAGAAGGTGAAGTCTGGAGGGTGAAGCAGAAGAAGTAGAAGAAGGAGAAGGAGAAGTTGAAGTCAGGAGGGTGAATCAGAAGAAGTAGAAGAAGGAGAAGGAGAAGGTGAAGTCAGGAGGGTGAATCAGAAGAAGCAGAAGAAGGAGAAGGAGAAGGTGACGTCTGGAGGGTGAATCAGAAGAATCAGAAGAAGGAGAAGGAGAAGGTGAAGTCTGGAGGGTGAATCAGAAGAAGCAGAAGAAAGTGAAGGAGAAGGTGAAGTCTGGAGGGTGAAGCAGAAGAAACAGAAGAAGGAGAAGGAGAAGGTGAAGACTGGAGGGTGAATCAGAAGAACTGGAAGAAGGAGAAGGAGAAGGTGAAGTCTGGAGGGTGAATCAGAAGAAGTAGAAGAAGGAGAAGGAGAAGGTGAAGTCTGGAGGGTGAATCAGAAGAAGCAGAAGAAGGAGAAGGAGAAGGTGAAGTCTGGAGGGTGAATCAAAAGAAGCAGAAGAAGGAGAAGGAACAGGTGAAGTCAGGAGGGTGAATCAGAAGAAGCAGAAGAAGGAGAAGGAGAAGGTGAAGTCTGGAGGGTGAATCAGAAGAATCAGAAGAAGGAGAAGGAGAAGGTGAAGTCTGGAGGGTGAATCAGAAGAAGCAGAAGAAAGAGAAGGAGAAGGTGAAGTCTGGAGGGTGAAGCAGAAGAAACAGAAGAAGGAGAAGGAGAAGGTGAAGACTGGAGGGTGAATCAGAAGAAGTAGAAGAAGGAGAAGGAGAAGGTGAAGTCTGGAGGGTGAATCAGAAGAAGTAGAAGAAGGAGAAGGAGAAGGTGAAGTCTGGAGGGTGAATCAGAAGAAGCAGAAGAAGGAGAAGGAGAAGGTGAAGTCTGGAGGGTGAATCAGAAGAAGCAGAAGAAGGAGAATAAGAAGATGAAGTCTGGAGGGTGAATCAGAAGAAGTAGAAGAAGGAGAAGGAGAAGGTGAAGTCTGGAGGGTGAATCAGAAGTAGTAGAAGAAGGAGAAGGAGAAGGTGAAGTCTGGACGGTGAATCAGAAGAAACAGAAGAAGGAGAAGGAGAAGGTGAAGTCTGGAGGGTGAATCAGAAGAAGTAGAAGAAGGAGAAGGAGAAGGTGTAGTCTGGAGGGTGAATCAGAAGAAGTAGACGAAGGAGAAGGAGAAGGTGAAGTCTGGAGGGTGAATCAGAAGAAGCAGAAGAAGGAGAAGGAGAAGGTGAAGTCTGGAGGGTGAATCAGAAGAAGCAGAAGAAGGAGAAGGAGAAGGAGAAGTCTGGAGGGTGAATCAGAAGAAGCAGAAGAAGGAAAAGGAGAAGGTGAAGTCTGGAGGGTGAATCAGAAGAAGTAGAAGAAGGAGAAGGAGAAGGTGAAGTCAGGAGGGTGAATCAGAAGAAGCAGAAGAAGGAGAAGGAGAAGGTGAAGTCTGGAGGGTGAATCAGAAGAATCAGAAGAAGGAGAAGGAGAAGGTGAAGTCTGGAGGGTGAATCAGAAGAAGCAGAAGAAGGAGAAGGAGAAGGTGAAGTCTGGAGGGTGAATCAGAAGAAGGAGAAGAAGGAGAAGGAGAAGGTGAAGTTAGGAGGGTGAATCAGAAGAAGCAGAAGAAGGAGAAGGAGAAGGTGATGTCAGCGCGATGAAGCAGAAGAAGTAGAAGAAGGAGAAGGAGAAGGTGAAGTCAGGACGGTGAAGCAGAAGAAGCAGAAGAAGGAGAAGGAGAATGTGAAGTCTGGAGGGTGAATCAGAATAAGTAGAAGAAGGAGAAGGAGAAGGTCAAGTCTGGAGGGTGAATCAGAAGAAGTAGAAGAAGGAGAAGGAGAAGTTGAAGTCTGGAGGGTGAAGCAGAAGAAGTAGAAGAAGGAGAAGGAGAAGTTGAAGTCAGGAGGGTGAATCAGAAGAAGTAGAAGAAGGAGAAGGAGAAGGTGAAGTCAGGAGGGTGAATCAGAAGAAGCAGAAGAAGGAGAAGGAGAAGGTGAAGTCTGGAGGGTGAATCAGAAGAAGTAGAAGAAGGAGAAGGAGAAGGTGAAGTCAGGAGGGTGAATCAGAAGAAGTAGAAGAAGGAGAAGGAGAAGGTGAAGTCTGGAGGGTGAAGCAGAAGAAGTAGAAGAAGGAGAAGGAGAAGGTGAAGTCAGGAGGGTGAATCAGAAGAAGTAGAAGAAGGAGAAGGAGAAGGTGAAGTCTGGAGGGTGAATCAGAAGAATCAGAGGAAGGAGAAGGAGAAGGTGAAGTCTGGAGGGTGAAGCAGAAGAAGTAGAAGAAGGAGAAGGAGAAGGTGAAGTCAGGAGGGTGAATCAGAAGAAGTAGAAGAAGGAGAAGGAGAAGGTGAAGTCAGGAGGGTGAATCAGAAGAAGCAGAAGAAGGAGAAAGAGAAGGTGAAGTCTGGAGGGTGAATCAGAAGAATCAGAGGAAGGAGAAGGAGAAGGTGAAGTCTGGAGGGTGAATCAGAAGAAGCAGAGGAAGGAGAAGGAGAAGGTGAAGTCTGGAGGGTGAATCAGAAGAAGCAGAATAAGGAGAAGGAGAAGGTGAAGTCTGGAGGGTGAATCAGAAGAAGCAGAATAAGGAGAAGGAGAAGGTGAAGTCTGGAGGGTGAATCAGAAGAAGCAGAAGAAGGAGAAGGAGAAGATGAAGTCTGGAGGGTGAATCAGAAGAAGTAGAAGAAGGAGAAGGAGAAGGTGAAGTCTGGAGGGTGAAGCAGAAGAAGTAGAAGAAGGAGAAGGAGAAGGTGAAGTCAGGAGGGTGAATCAGAAGAAGTAGAAGAAGAAGAAGGAGAAGGTGAAGTCAGGAGGGTGAATCAGAAGAAGCAGAAGAAGGAGAAGGAGAAGGTGAAGTCTGGAGGGTGAATCAGAAGAATCAGAAGAAGGAGAAGGAGAAGGTGAAGTCTGGAGGGTGAATCAGAAGAAACAGAAGAAGGAGAAGGAGAAGGTGAAGACTGGAGGGTGAATCAGAAGAAGCAGAAGAAGGAGAAGGAGAAGGTGAAGTCTGGAGGGTGAATCAGAAGAAGCAGAAGAAGGAGAAGGAGAAGATGAAGTCTGGAGGGTGAATCAGAAGAAGTAGAAGAAGGAGAAGGAGAAGGTGAGGTCTGGAGGGTGAATCAGAAGAAGCAGAAGAAGGAGAAGGAGAAGGTGAAGTCTGGAGGGTGAATCAGAAGAAGCAGAAGAAGGAGAAGGAGAAGGTGAAGTCTGGAGGGTGAATCAGAAGAAGCAAAAGAAGGAGAAGGAGAAGGTGAAGTCAGGAGGGTGAATCAGAAGAAGCAGAAGAAGGAGAAGGAGAAGGTGAAGTTAGGAGGGTGAATCAGAAGAAGCAGAAGAAGGAGAAGGAGCAGGTGATGTCAGGGGGATGAAGCAGAAGAAGTAGAAGAAGGAGAAGGAGAAGGTGAAGTCAGGACGGTGAAGCAGAAGAAGCAGAAGAAGGAGAAGGAGAAGGTGAAGTCTGGAGGGTGAATCAGAAGAAGTAGAAGAAGGAGAAGGAGAAGGTCAAGTCTGGAGGGTGAATCAGAAGAAGTAGAAGAAGGAGAAGGAGAAGGTGAAGTCTGGAGGGTGAATCAGAAGAAGCAGAAGAAGGAGAAGGAGAAGGTGAAGTCTGGAGGGTGAATCAGAAGAAGCAGAAGAAAGAGAAGGAGAAGGTGAAGTCTGGAGGGTGAATCAGAAGAAGCAGAAGAAGGAGAAGGAGAAGATGAAGTCTGGAGGGTGAATCAGAAGAAGTAGAAGAAGGAGAAGGAGAAGGTGAAGTCTGGAGGGTGAATCAGAAGAAGTAGAAGAAGGAGAAGGAGAAGGTGAAGTCTGTAGGGTGAATCAGAAGAAGTAGAAGAAGGAGAAGGAGAAGGTGAAGTCAGGAGGGTGAATCAGAAGAAGCAGAAGAAGGAGAAGGAGAAGGTGAAGTCTGGAGGGTGAATCAGAAGAATCAGAAGAAGGAGAAGGAGAAGGTGAAGTCTGGAGGGTGAATCAGAAGAAGCAGAAGAAAGAGAAGGAGAAGGTGAAGTCTGGAGGGTGAAGCAGAAGAAACAGAAGAAGGAGAAGGAGAAGGTGAAGACTGGAGGGTGAATCAGAAGAAGTAGAAGAAGGAGAAGGAGAAGGTGAAGTCTGGAGGGTGAATCAGAAGAAATAGAAGAAGGAGAAGGAGAAGGTGAAGTCTGGAGGGTGAATCAGAAGAAGCAGAAGAAGGAGAAGGAGAAGGTGAAGTCTGGAGGGTGAATCAGAAGAAGCAGAAGAAGGAGAAGGAGAAGATGAAGTCTGGAGGGTGAATCAGAAGAAGTAGAAGAAGGAGAAGGAGAAGGTGATGTCTGGAGGGTGAATCAGAAGAAGCAGAAGAAGGAGAAGGAGAAGGTGAAGTCTGGAGGGTGAATCAGAAGAAGCAGAAGAAGGAGAAGGAGAAGGTGAAGTCTGGAGGGTGAATCAGAAGAAGCAAAAGAAGGAGAAGGAGAAGGTGAAGTCAGGAGGGTGAATCAGAAGAAACAGAAGAAGGAGAAGGAGAAGGTGAAGTTAGGAGGGTGAATCAGAAGAAGCAGAAGAAGGAGAAGGAGCAGGTGATGTCAGGGGGATGAAGCAGAAGAAGTAGAAGAAGGAGAAGGAGAAGGTGAAGTCAGGACGGTGAAGCAGAAGAAGCAGAAGAAGGAGAAGGAGAAGGTGAAGTCTGGAGGGTGAATCAGAAGAAGTAGAAGAAGGAGATGGAGAAGGTCAAGTCTGGAGGGTGAATCAGAAGAAGTAGAAGTAGGAGAAGGAGAAGGTGAAGTCTGGAGGGTGAAGCAGAAGAAGTAGAAGAAGGAGAAGGAGAAGGTGAAGTCAGGAGGGTGAATCAGAAGAAGTAGAAGAAGGAGAAGGAGAAGGTGAAGTCAGGAGGGTGAATCAGAAGAAGCAGAAGAAGGAGAAGAAGAAGGTGAAGTCTGGAGGGTGAATCAGAAGAATCAGAAGAAGGAGAAGGAGAAGGTGAAGTCTGGAGGGTGAATCAGAAGAAGCAGAAGAAAGAGAAGGAGAAGGTGAAGTCTGGAGGGTGATTCAGAAGAAGTAGAAGAAGGAGAAGGAGAAGGTGAAGTCTGGAGTGTGAATCAGAAGAAGCAGAAGAAGGAGCAGGAGAAGGTGAAGTCTGGAGAGTGAATCAGAAGAAGCAGAATAAGGAGAAGGAGAAGGTGAAGTCTGGAGGGTGAATCAGAAGAAGCAGAAGAAGGAGAAGGAGAAGGTGAAGTCTGGAGGGTGAATCAGAAGAAGTAGAAGAAGGAGAAGGAGAAGGTGAAGTCTGGAGGGTGAAGCAGAAGAAGTAGAAGAAGGAGAAGAAGAAGGTGAAGTCAGGAGGGTGAATCAGAATAAGTAGAAGAAGGAGAAGGAGAAGGTGAAGTCAGGAGGGTGAATCAGAAGAAGCAGAAGAAGGAGAAGGAGAAGGTGAAGTCTGGAGGGTGAATCAGAAGAATCAGAAGAAGGAGAAGGAGAAGGTGAAGTCTGGAGGGTGAATCAGAAGAAGCAGAGGAAGGAGAATGAGAAGGTGAAGTCTGGAGGGTGAATCAGAAGAAGCAGAATAAGGAGAAGGAGAAGGTGAAGTCTGGAGGGTGAATCAGAAGAAGCAGAATAAGGAGAAGGAGAAGGTTAAGTCTGGAGGGTGAATCAGAAGAAGCAGAAGAAGGAGAAGGAGAAGATGAAGTCTGGAGGGTGAAGCAGAAGAAGTAGAAGAAGGAGAAGGAGAAGGTGAAGTCTGGAGGGTGAAGCAGAAGAAGTAGAAGAAGGAGAAGGAGAAGGTGAAGTCTGGAGGGTAAATCAGAAGAAGTAGAAGAAGGAGAAGGAGAAGGTGAAGTCAGGAGGGTGAATCAGAAGAAGCAGAAGAAGGAGAAGGAGAAGGTGAAGTCTGGAGGGTGAATCAGAAGAATCAGAAGAAGGAGAAGGAGAAGGTGAAGTCTGGAGGGTGAATCAGAAGAAGCAGAAGAAAGAGAAGGAGATAGTGAAGTCTGGAGGGTGAAGCAGAAGAAACAGAAGAAGGAGAAGGAGAAGGTGAAGACTGGAGGGTGAATCAGAAGAAGTAGAAGAAGGAGAAGGAGAAGGTGAAGTCTGGAGGGTGAATCAGAAGAAGTAGAAGAAGGAGAAGGAGAAGGTGAAGTCTGGAGGGTGAATCAGAAGAAGCAGAAGAAGGAGAAGGAGAAGGTGAAGTCTGGAGGGTGAATCAGAAGAAGCAGAAGAAGGAGAATAAGAAGATGAAGTCTGGAGGGTGAATCAGAAGAAGTAGAAGAAGGAGAAGGAGAAGGTGAAGTCTGGAGGGTGAATCAGAAGTAGTAGATGAAGGAGAAGGAGAAGGTGAAGTCTGGACGGTGAATCAGAAGAAACAGAAGAAGGAGAAGGAGAAGGTGAAGTCTGGAGGGTGAATCAGAAGAAGTAGAAGAAGGAGAAGGAGAAGGTGTAGTCTGGAGGGTGAATCAGAAGAAGTAGACGAAGGAGAAGGAGAAGGTGAAGTCTGGAGGGTGAATCAGAAGAAGGAGAAGAAGGAGAAGGAGAAGGTGAAGTCTGGAGGGTGAATCAGAAGAAGCAGAAGAAGGAGAAGGAGAAGGTGAAGTCTGGAGGGTGAATCAGAAGAAGCAGAAGAAGGAGAAGGAGAAGGAGAAGTCTGGAGGGTGAATCAGAAGAAGCAGAAGAAGGAGAAGGAGAATGTGAAGTCTGGAGGGTGAATCAGAAGAAGTAGAAGAAGGAGAAGGAGAAGGTGAAGTCAGGAGGGTGAATCAGAAGAAGCAGAAGAAGGAGAAGGAGAAGGTGAAGTCTGGAGGGTGAATCAGAAGAATCAGAAGAAGGAGAAGGAGAAGGTGAAGTCTGGAGGGTGAATCAGAAGAAGCAGAAGAAGGAGAAGGAGAAGGTGAAGTCTGGAGGGTGAATCAGAAGAAGGAGAAGAAGGAGAAGGAGAAGGTGAAGTCAGGAGGGTGAATCAGAAGAAGCAGAAGATGGAGAAGGAGAAGGTGAAGTTAGGAGGGTGAATCAGAAGAAGCAGAAGAAGGAGAAGGAGAAGGTGATGTCAGCGGGATGAAGCAGAAGAAGTAGAAGAAGGAAAAGGAGAAGGTGAAGTCAGGACGGTGAAGCAGAAGAAGCAGAAGAAGGAAAAGGAGAATGTGAAGTCTGGAGGGTGAATCAGAATAAGTAGAAGAAGGAGAAGGAGAAGGTCAAGTCTGGAGGGTGAATCAGAAGAAGTAGAAGAAGGAGAAGGAGAAGGTGAAGTCTGGAGGGTGAAGCAGAAGAAGTAGAAGAAGGAGAAGGAGAAGTTGAAGTCAGGAGGGTGAATCAGAAGAAGTAGAAGAAGGAGAAGGAGAAGGTGAAGTCAGGAGGGTGAATCAGAAGAAGCAGAAGAAGGAGAAGGAGAAGGTGAAGTCTGGAGGGTGAATCAGAAGAAGTAGAAGAAGGAGAAGGAGACGGTGTTGTCTTGAGGGTGAATCAGAAGAAGTAGACGAAGGAGAAGGAGAAGGTGAAGTCTGGAGGGTGAATCAGAAGAAGCAGAAGAAGGAGAAGGAGAAGGTGAAGTCTGGAGGGTGAATCAGAAGAAGCAGAATAAGGAGAAGGAGAAGGTGAAGTCTGGAGGGTGAATCAGAAGAAGCAGAAAAAGGAGAAGGAGAAGGTGAAGTCTGAAGGGTGAATCAGAAGAAGTAGAAGAAGGAGAAGGAGAAGGTGAAGTCTGGAGGGTGAAGCAGAAGAAGTAGAAGAAGGAGAAGGAGAAGGTGAAGTCAGGAGGGTGAATCAGAAGAAGTAGAAGAAGGAGAAGGAGAAGGTGAAGTCAGGAGGGTGAATCAGAAGAAGCAGAAGAAGGAGAAGGAGAAGGTGACGTCTGGAGGGTGAATCAGAAGAATCAGAAGAAGGAGAAGGAGAAGGTGAAGTCTGGAGGGTGAATCAGAAGAAGCAGAAGAAAGAGAAGGAGAAGGTGAAGTCTGGAGGGTGAAGCAGAAGAAACAGAAGAAGGAGAAGGAGAAGGTGAAGACTGGAGGGTGAATCAGAAGAAGTAGAAGAAGGAGAAGGAGAAGGTGAAGTCTGGAGGGTGAATCAGAAGAAGTAGAAGAAGGAGAAGGAGAAGGTGAAGTCTGGAGGGTGAATCAGAAGAAGCAGAAGAAGGAGAAGGAGAAGGTGAAGTCTGGAGGGAGAATCAAAAGAAGCAGAAGAAGGAGAAGGAACAGGTGAAGTCAGGAGGGTGAATCAGAAGAAGCAGAAGAAGGAGAAGGAGAAGGTGAAGTCTGGAGGGTGAATCAGAAGAATCAGAAGAAGGAGAAGGAGAAGGTGAAGTCTGGAGGGTGAATCAGAAGAAGCAGAAGAAAGAGAAGGAGAAGGTGAAGTCTGGAGGGTGAAGCAGAAGAAACAGAAGAAGGAGAAGGAGAAGGTGAAGACTGGAGGGTGAATCAGAAGAAGTAGAAGAAGGAGAAGGAGAAGGTGAAGTCTGGAGGGTGAATCAGAAGAAGTAGAAGAAGGAGAAGGAGAAGGTGAAGTCTGGAGGGTGAATCAGAAGAAGCAGAAGAAGGAGAAGGAGAAGGTGAAGTCTGGAGGGTGAATCAGAAGAAGCAGAAGAAGGAGAAAAAGAAGATGAAGTCTGGAGGGTGAATCAGAAGAAGTAGAAGAAGGAGAAGGAGAAGGTGAAGTCTGGAGGGTGAATCAGAAGAAGGAGAAGAAGGAGAAGGAGAAGGTGAAGTCTGGAGGGTGAATCAGAAGAAGCAGAAGAAGGAGAAGGAGAAGGTGAAGTCTGGAGGGTGAATCAGAAGAAGCAGAAGAAGGAGAAGGAGAAGGAGAAGTCTGGAGGGTGAATCAGAAGAAGCAGAAGAAGGAGAAGGAGAAGGTGAAGTCTGGAGGGTGAATCAGAAGAAGTAGAAGAAGGAGAAGGAGAAGGTGAAGTCAGGAGGGTGAATCAGAAGAAGCAGAAGAAGGAGAAGGAGAAGGTGAAGTCTGGAGGGTGAATCAGAAGAATCAGAAGAAGGAGAAGGAGAAGGTGAAGTCTGGAGGGTGAATCAGAAGAAGCAGAAGAAGGAGAAGGAGAAGGTGAAGTCTGGAGGGTGAATCAGAAGAAGGAGAAGAAGGAGAAGGAGAAGGTGAAGTCAGGAGGGTGAATCAGAAGAAGCAGAAGACGGAGAAGGAGAAGGTGAAGTTAGGAGGGTGAATCAGAAGAAGCAGAAGAAGGAGAAGGAGAAGGTGATGTCAGCGGGATGAAGCAGAAGAAGTAGAAGAAGGAAAAGGAGAAGGTGAAGTCAGGACGGTGAAGCAGAAGAAGCAGAAGAAGGAGAAGGAGAATGTGAAGTCTGGAGGGTGAATCAGAAGAAGTAGAAGAAGGAGAAGGAGAAGGTGAAGTCTGGAGGGTGAAGCAGAAGAAGTAGAAGAAGGAGAAGGAGAAGTTGAAGTCAGGAGGGTGAATCAGAAGAAGTAGAAGAAGGAGAAGGAGAAGGTGAAGTCAGGAGGGTGAATCAGAAGAAGCAGAAGAAGGAGAAGGAGAAGGTGAAGTCTGGAGGGTGAATCAGAAGAAGTAGAAGAAGGAGAAGGAGACGGTGTTGTCTTGAGGGTGAATCAGAAGAAGTAGACGAAGGAGAAGGAGAAGGTGAAGTCTGGAGGGTGAATCAGAAGAAGCAGAAGAAGGAGAAGGAGAAGGTGAAGTCTGGAGGGTGAATCAGAAGAAGCAGAATAAGGAGAAGGAGAAGGTGAAGTCTGGAGGGTGAATCAGAAGAAGCAGAAAAAGGAGAAGGAGAAGGTGAAGTCTGAAGGGTGAATCAGAAGAAGTAGAAGAAGGAGAAGGAGAAGGTGAAGTCTGGAGGGTGAAGCAGAAGAAGTAGAAGAAGGAGAAGGAGAAGGTGAAGTCAGGAGGGTGAATCAGAAGAAGTAGAAGAAGGAGAAGGAGAAGGTGAAGTCAGGAGGGTGAATCAGAAGAAGCAGAAGAAGGAGAAGGAGAAGGTGACGTCTGGAGGGTGAATCAGAAGAATCAGAAGAAGGAGAAGGAGAAGGTGAAGTCTGGAGGGTGAATCAGAAGAAGCAGAAGAAAGAGAAGGAGAAGGTGAAGTCTGGAGGGTGAATCAGAAGAAGCAGAAGAAGGAGAAGGAGAAGGTGAAGTCTGGAGGGTGAATCAGAAGAAGGAGAAGAAGGAGAAGGAGAAGGTGAAGTCAGGAGGGTGAATCAGAAGAAGCAGAAGATGGAGAAGGAGAAGGTGAAGTTAGGAGGGTGAATCAGAAGAAGCAGAAGAAGGAGAAGGAGAAGGTGATGTCAGCGGGATGAAGCAGAAGAAGTAGAAGAAGGAAAAGGAGAAGGTGAAGTCAGGACGGTGAAGCAGAAGAAGCAGAAGAAGGAAAAGGAGAATGTGAAGTCTGGAGGGTGAATCAGAATAAGTAGAAGAAGGAGAAGGAGAAGGTCAAGTCTGGAGGGTGAATCAGAAGAAGTAGAAGAAGGAGAAGGAGAAGGTGAAGTCTGGAGGGTGAAGCAGAAGAAGTAGAAGAAGGAGAAGGAGAAGTTGAAGTCAGGAGGGTGAATCAGAAGAAGTAGAAGAAGGAGAAGGAGAAGGTGAAGTCAGGAGGGTGAATCAGAAGAAGCAGAAGAAGGAGAAGGAGAAGGTGAAGTCTGGAGGGTGAATCAGAAGAAGTAGAAGAAGGAGAAGGAGACGGTGTTGTCTTGAGGGTGAATCAGAAGAAGTAGACGAAGGAGAAGGAGAAGGTGAAGTCTGGAGGGTGAATCAGAAGAAGCAGAAGAAGGAGAAGGAGAAGGTGAAGTCTGGAGGGTGAATCAGAAGAAGCAGAATAAGGAGAAGGAGAAGGTGAAGTCTGGAGGGTGAATCAGAAGAAGCAGAAAAAGGAGAAGGAGAAGGTGAAGTCTGAAGGGTGAATCAGAAGAAGTAGAAGAAGGAGAAGGAGAAGGTGAAGTCTGGAGGGTGAAGCAGAAGAAGTAGAAGAAGGAGAAGGAGAAGGTGAAGTCAGGAGGGTGAATCAGAAGAAGTAGAAGAAGGAGAAGGAGAAGGTGAAGTCAGGAGGGTGAATCAGAAGAAGCAGAAGAAGGAGAAGGAGAAGGTGACGTCTGGAGGGTGAATCAGAAGAATCAGAAGAAGGAGAAGGAGAAGGTGAAGTCTGGAGGGTGAATCAGAAGAAGCAGAAGAAAGAGAAGGAGAAGGTGAAGTCTGGAGGGTGAAGCAGAAGAAACAGAAGAAGGAGAAGGAGAAGGTGAAGACTGGAGGGTGAATCAGAAGAAGTCGAAGAAGGAGAAGGAGAAGGTGAAGTCTGGAGGGTGAATCAGAAGAAGTAGAAGAAGGAGAAGGAGAAGGTGAAGTCTGGAGGGTGAATCAGAAGAAGCAGAAGAAGGAGAAGGAGAAGGTGAAGTCTGGAGGGAGAATCAAAAGAAGCAGAAGAAGGAGAAGGAACAGGTGAAGTCAGGAGGGTGAATCAGAAGAAGCAGAAGAAGGAGAAGGAGAAGGTGAAGTCTGGAGGGTGAATCAGAAGAATCAGAAGAAGGAGAAGGAGAAGGTGAAGTCTGGAGGGTGAATCAGAAGAAGCAGAAGAAAGAGAAGGAGAAGGTGAAGTCTGGAGGGTGAAGCAGAAGAAACAGAAGAAGGAGAAGGAGAAGGTGAAGACTGGAGGGTGAATCAGAAGAAGTAGAAGAAGGAGAAGGAGAAGGTGAAGTCTGGAGGGTGAATCAGAAGAAGTAGAAGAAGGAGAAGGAGAAGGTGAAGTCTGGAGGGTGAATCAGAAGAAGCAGAAGAAGGAGAAGGAGAAGGTGAAGTCTGGAGGGTGAATCAGAAGAAGCAGAAGAAGGAGAATAAGAAGATGAAGTCTGGAGGGTGAATCAGAAGAAGTAGAAGAAGGAGAAGGAGAAGGTGAAGTCTGGAGGGTGAATCAGAAGAAGGAGAAGAAGGAGAAGGAGAAGGTGAAGTCTGGAGGGTGAATCAGAAGAAGCAGAAGAAGGAGAAGGAGAAGGTGAAGTCTGGAGGGTGAATCAGAAGAAGCAGAAGAAGGAGAAGGAGAAGGAGAAGTCTGGAGGGTGAATCAGAAGAAGCAGAAGAAGGAGAAGGAGAAGGTGAAGTCTGGAGGGTGAATCAGAAGAAGTAGAAGAAGGAGAAGGAGAAGGTGAAGTCAGGAGGGTGAATCAGAAGAAGCAGAAGAAGGAGAAGGAGAAGGTGAAGTCTGGAGGGTGAATCAGAAGAATCAGAAGAAGGAGAAGGAGAAGGTGAAGTCTGGAGGGTGAATCAGAAGAAGCAGAAGAAGGAGAAGGAGAAGGTGAAGTCTGGAGGGTGAATCAGAAGAAGGAGAAGAAGGAGAAGGAGAAGGTGAAGTCAGGAGGGTGAATCAGAAGAAGCAGAAGACGGAGAAGGAGAAGGTGAAGTTAGGAGGGTGAATCAGAAGAAGCAGAAGAAGGAGAAGGAGAAGGTGATGTCAGCGGGATGAAGCAGAAGAAGTAGAAGAAGGAAAAGGAGAAGGTGAAGTCAGGACGGTGAAGCAGAAGAAGCAGAAGAAGGAGAAGGAGAATGTGAAGTCTGGAGGGTGAATCAGAATAAGTAGAAGAAGGAGAAGGAGAAGGTCAAGTCTGGAGGGTGAATCAGAAGAAGTAGAAGAAGGAGAAGGAGAAGGTGAAGTCTGGAGGGTGAAGCAGAAGAAGTAGAAGAAGGAGAAGGAGAAGTTGAAGTCAGGAGGGTGAATCAGAAGAAGTAGAAGAAGGAGAAGGAGAAGGTGAAGTCAGGAGGGTGAATCAGAAGAAGCAGAAGAAGGAGAAGGAGAAGGTGAAGTCTGGAGGGTGAATCAGAAGAAGTAGAAGAAGGAGAAGGAGACGGTGTTGTCTTGAGGGTGAATCAGAAGAAGTAGACGAAGGAGAAGGAGAAGGTGAAGTCTGGAGGGTGAATCAGAAGAAGCAGAAGAAGGAGAAGGAGAAGGTGAAGTCTGGAGGGTGAATCAGAAGAAGCAGAATAAGGAGAAGGAGAAGGTGAAGTCTGGAGGGTGAATCAGAAGAAGCAGAAAAAGGAGAAGGAGAAGGTGAAGTCTGAAGGGTGAATCAGAAGAAGTAGAAGAAGGAGAAGGAGAAGGTGAAGTCTGGAGGGTGAAGCAGAAGAAGTAGAAGAAGGAGAAGGAGAAGGTGAAGTCAGGAGGGTGAATCAGAAGAAGTAGAAGAAGGAGAAGGAGAAGGTGAAGTCAGGAGGGTGAATCAGAAGAAGCAGAAGAAGGAGAAGGAGAAGGTGACGTCTGGAGGGTGAATCAGAAGAATCAGAAGAAGGAGAAGGAGAAGGTGAAGTCTGGAGGGTGAATCAGAAGAAGCAGAAGAAAGAGAAGGAGAAGGTGAAGTCTGGAGGGTGAAGCAGAAGAAACAGAAGAAGGAGAAGGAGAAGGTGAAGACTGGAGGGTGAATCAGAAGAAGTAGAAGAAGGAGAAGGAGAAGGTGAAGTCTGGAGGGTGAATCAGAAGAAGTAGAAGAAGGAGAAGGAGAAGGTGAAGTCTGGAGGGTGAATCAGAAGAAGCAGAAGAAGGAGAAGGAGAAGGTGAAGTCTGGAGGGAGAATCAAAAGAAGCAGAAGAAGGAGAAGGAACAGGTGAAGTCAGGAGGGTGAATCAGAAGAAGCAGAAGAAGGAGAAGGAGAAGGTGAAGTCTGGAGGGTGAATCAGAAGAATCAGAAGAAGGAGAAGGAGAAGGTGAAGTCTGGAGGGTGAATCAGAAGAAGCAGAAGAAAGAGAAGGAGAAGGTGAAGTCTGGAGGGTGAAGCAGAAGAAACAGAAGAAGGGGAAGGAGAAGGTGAAGACTGGAGGGTGAATCAGAAGAAGTAGAAGAAGGAGAAGGAGAAGGTGAAGTCTGGAGGGTGAATCAGAAGAAGTAGAAGAAGGAGAAGGAGAAGGTGAAGTCTGGAGGGTGAATCAGAAGAAGCAGAAGAAGGAGAAGGAGAAGGTGAAGTCTGGAGGGTGAATCAGAAGAAGCAGAAGAAGGAGAATAAGAAGATGAAGTCTGGAGGGTGAATCAGAAGAAGTAGAAGAAGGAGAAGGAGAAGGTGAAGTCTGGAGGGTGAATCAGAAGTAGTAGAAGAAGGAGAAGGAGAAGGTGAAGTCTGGACGGTGAATCAGAAGAAACAGAAGAAGGAGAAGGAGAAGGTGAAGTCTGGAGGGTGAATCAGAAGAAGTAGAAGAAGGAGAAGGAGAAGGTGTAGTCTGGAGGGTGAATCAGAAGAAGTAGACGAAGGAGAAGGAGAAGGTGAAGTCTGGAGGGTGAATCAGAAGAAGGAGAAGAAGGAGAAGGAGAAGGTGAAGTCTGGAGGGTGAATCAGAAGAAGCAGAAGAAGGAGAAGGAGAAGGTGAAGTCTGGAGGGTGAATCAGAAGAAGCAGAAGAAGGAGAAGGAGAAGGAGAAGTCTGGAGGGTGAATCAGAAAAGCAGAAGAAGGAAAAGGAGAAGGTGAAGTCTGGAGGGTGAATCAGAAGAAGTAGAAGAAGGAGAAGAAGAAGGTGAAGTCAGGAGGGTGAATCAGAAGAAGCAGAAGAAGGAGAAGGAGAAGGTGAAGTCTGGAGGGTGAATCAGAAGAATCAGAAGAAGGAGAAGGAGAAGGTGATGTCTGGAGGGTGAATCAGAAGAAGCAGAAGAAGGAGAAGGAGAAGGTGAAGTCTGGAGGGTGAATCAGAAGAAGGAGAAGAAGGAGAAGGAGAAGGTGAAGTCAGGAGGGTGAATCAGAAGAAGCAGAAGACGGAGAAGGAGAAGGTGAAGTTAGGAGGGTGAATCAGAAGAAGCAGAAGAAGGAGAAGGAGAAGGTGATGTCAGCGGGATGAAGCAGAAGAAGTAGAAGAAGGAGAAGGAGAAGGTGAAGTCAGGACGGTGAAGCAGAAGAAGCAGAAGAAGGAGAAGGAGAATGTGAAGTCTGGAGGGTGAATCAGAATAAGTAGAAGAAGGAGAAGGAGAAGGTCAAGTCTGGAGGGTGAATCAGAAGAAGTAGAAGAAGGAGAAGGAGAAGGTGAAGTCTGGAGGGTGAAGCAGAAGAAGTAGAAGAAGGAGAAGGAGAAGTTGAAGTCAGGAGGGTGAATCAGAAGAAGTATAAGAAGGAGAAGGAGAAGGTGAAGTCAGGAGGGTGAATCAGAAGAAGCAGAAGAAGGAGAAGGAGAAGGTGAAGTCTGGAGGGTGAATCAGAAGAAGTAGAAGAAGGAGAAGGAGACGGTGTTGTCTTGAGGGTGAATCAGAAGAAGTAGACGAAGGAGAAGGAGAAGGTGAAGTCTGGAGGGTGAATCAGAAGAAGCAGAAGAAGGAGAAGGAGAAGGTGAAGTCTGGAGGGTGAATCAGAAGAAGCAGAATAAGGAGAAGGAGAAGGTGAAGTCTGGAGGGTGAATCAGAAGAAGCAGAAAAAGGAGAAGGAGAAGGTGAAGTCTGAAGGGTGAATCAGAAGAAGTAGAAGAAGGAGAAGGAGAAGGTGAAGTCTGGAGGGTGAAGCAGAAGAAGTAGAAGAAGGAGAAGGAGAAGGTGAAGTCAGGAGGGTGAATCAGAAGAAGTAGAAGAAGGAGAAGAAGAAGGTGAAGTCAGGAGGGTGAATCAGAAGAAGCAGAAGAAGGAGAAGGAGAAGGTGACGTCTGGAGGGTGAATCAGAAGAATCAGAAGAAGGAGAAGGAGAAGGTGAAGTCTGGAGGGTGAATCAGAAGAAGCAGAAGAAAGAGAAGGAGAAGGTGAAGTCTGGAGGGTGAAGCAGAAGAAACAGAAGAAGGAGAAGGAGAAGGTGAAGACTGGAGGGTGAATCAGAAGAAGTAGAAGAAGGAGAAGGAGAAGGTGAAGTCTGGAGGGTGAATCAGAAGAAGTAGAAGAAGGAGAAGGAGAAGGTGAAGTCTGGAGGGTGAATCAGAAGAAGCAGAAGAAGGAGAAGGAGAAGGTGAAGTCTGGAGGGTGAATCAAAAGAAGCAGAAGAAGGAGAAGGAACAGATGAAGTCTGGAGGGTGAATCAGAAGAAGTAGAAGAAGGAGAAGGAGAAGGTGAGGTCTGGAGGGTGAATCAGAAGAAGCAGAAGAAGGAGAAGGAGAAGGTGAAGTCTGGAGGGTGAATCAGAAGAAGCAGAAGAAGGAGAAGGAGAAGGTGAAGTCTGGAGGGTGAATCAGAAGAAGCAGAAGAAGGAGAAGGAGAAGGTGAAGTCAGGAGGGTGAATCAGAAGAAGCAGAAGAAGGAGAAGGAAAAGGTGAAGTTAGGAAGGTGAATCAGAAGAAGCAGAAGAAGGAGAAGGAGCAGGTGATGTCAGGGGGATGAAGGAGAAGAAGTAGAAGAAGGAGAAGGAGAAGGTGAAGTCAGGACGGTGAAGCAGAAGAAGCAGAAGAAGGAGAAGGAGAAGGTGAAGTCTGGAGGGTGAATCAGAAGAAGTAGAAGAAGGAGAAGGAGAAGGTCAAGTCTGGAGGGTGAATCAGAAGAAGTAGAAGAAGGAGAAGGAGAAGGTGAAGTCTGGAGGGTGAAGCAGAAGAAGTAGAAGAAGGAGAAGGAGAAGGTGAAGTCAGGAGGGTGAATCAGAAGAAGTAGAAGAAGGAGAAGGAGAAGGTGAAGTCAGGAGGGTGAATCAGAAGAAGCAGAAGAAGGAGAAGAAGAAGGTGAAGTCTGGAGGGTGAATCAGAAGAATCAGAAGAAGGAGAAGGAGAAGGTGAAGTCTGGAGGGTGAATCAGATGAAGCAGAAGAAAGAGAAGGAGAAGGTGAAGTCTGGAGGGTGAATCAGAAGAAGTAGAAGAAGGAGAAGGAGAAGGTGAAGTCTGGAGTGTGAATCAGAAGAAGCAGAAGAAGGAGAAGGAGAAGGTGAAGTCTGGAGAGTGAATCAGAAGAAGCAGAATAAGGAGAAGGAGAAGGTGAAGTCTGGAGGGTGAATCAGAAGAAGCAGAAGAAGGAGAAGTTGAAGGTGAAGTCTGGAGGGTGAATCAGAAGAAGTAGAAGAAGGAGAAGGAGAAGGTGAAGTCTGGTGGGTGAAGCAGAAGAAGTAAAAGAAGGAGAAGGAGAAGGTGAAGTCAGGAGGGTGAACCAGAAGAAGTAGAAGAAGGAGAAGGAGAAGGTGAAGTCAGGAGGGTGAATCAGAAGAAGCAGAAGAAGGAGAAGGAGAAGGTGAAGTCTGGAGGGTGAATCAGAAGAATCAGAAGAAGGAGAAGGAGAAGGTGAAGTCTGGAGGGTGAATCAGAAGAAGCAGAGGAAGGAGAATGAGAAGGTGAAGTCTGGAGGGTGAATCAGAAGAAGCAGAATAAGGAGAAGGAGAAGGTGAAGTCTGGAGGGTGAATCAGAAGAAGCAGAATAAGGAGAAGGAGAAGGTGAAGTCTGGAGGGTGAATCAGAAGAAGCAGAAGAAGGAGAAGGAGAAGATGAAGTCTGGAGGGTGAATCAGAAGAAGTAGAAGAAGGAGAAGGAGAAGGTGAAGTCTGGAGGGTGAAGCAGAAGAAGTAGAAGAAGGAGAAGGAGAAGGTGAAGTCAGGAGGGTGAATCAGAAGCAGCAGAAGAAGGAGAAGGAGAAGGTGAAGTCTGGAGGGTGAATCAGAAGAATCAGAAGAAGGAGAAGGAGAAGGTGAAGTCTGGCGGGTGAATCAGAAGAAGAAGAAGAAAGAGAAGGAGAAGGTGAAGTCTGGAGGGTGAAGCAGAAGAAATAGAAGAAGGAGAAGGAGAAGGTGAAGACTGGAGGGTGAATCAGAAGAAGTAGAAGAAGGAGAAGGAGAAGGTGAAGTCTGGAGGGTGAATCAGAAGAAGTAGAAGAAGGAGAAGGAGAAGGTGAAGTCTGGAGGGTGAATCAGAAGAAGCAGAAGAAGGAGAAGGAGAAGGTGAAGTCTGGAGGGTGAATCAGAAGAAGCAGAAGAAGGAGAAGGAGAAGATGAAGTCTGGAGGGTGAATCAGAAGAAGTAGAAGAAGGAGAAGGAGAAGGTGAAGTCTGGAGGGTGAATCAGAAGTAGTAGAAGAAGGAGAAGGAGAAGGTGAAGTCTGGACGGTGAATCAGAAGAAACAGAAGAAGGAGAAGGAGAAGGTGAAGTCTGGAGGGTGAATCAGAAGAAGTAGAAGAAGGAGAAGGAGAAGGTGTAGTCTGGAGGGTCAATCAGAAGAAGTAGACGAAGGAGAAGGAGAAGGTGAAGTCTGGAGGGTGAATCAGAAGAAGCAGAAGAAGGAAATGGAGAAGGTGAAGTCTGGAGGGTGAATCAGAAGAAGTAGAAGAAGGAGAAGGAGAAGGTGAAGTCTGGAGGGTGAATCAGAAGAAGCAGATGAAGGAGAAGGTGAAGTCTGGAGGGTGAATCAGAAGAAGCAGAAGAAGGAGAAGGAGAAGGTGAAGTCTGGAGGGTGAAGCAGAAGAAGCAGAAGAAGGAGAAGGAGAAGGTGAAGTCAGGAGGGTGAATCAGAAGAAGTAGAAGAAGGAGAAGGAGAAGGTGAGGTCAGGAGGGTGAATCAGAAGAAGCAGAAGAAGGAGAAGGAGAAGGTGAAGTCTGGAGGGTGAATCAGAAGAATCAGAAGAAGGAGAAGGAGAAGGTGAAGTCTGGAGGGTGAATCAGAAGAAGCAGAAGAAGGAGAAGGAGAAGGTGAAGTCTGGAGGGTGAATCAGAAGAAGCAGAAGAAGGAGAAGGAGAAGGTGAAGTCAGGAGGGTGAATCAGAAGAAGCAGAAGAAGGAGAAGGAGAAGGTGAAGTTAGGAGGGTGAATCAGAAGAAGCAGAAGAAGGAGAAGGAGCAGGTGATGTCAGCGGGATGAAGCAGAAGAAGTAGAAGAAGGAGAAGGAGAAGGTGAAGTCAGGACGGTGAAGCAGAAGAAGCAGAAGAAGGAGAAGGAGAAGGTGAAGTCTGGAGGGTGAATCAGAATAAGTAGAAGAAGGAGAAGGAGAAGGTCAAGTCTGGAGGGTGAATCAGAAGAAGTAGAAGAAGGAGAAGGAGAAGGTGAAGTCTGGAGGGTGAAGCAGAAGAAGTAGAAGAAGGAGAAGGAGAAGGTGAAGTCAGGAGGGTGAATCAGAAGAAGTAGAAGAAGGAGAAGGAGAAGGTGAAGTCAGGAGGGTGAATCAGAAGAAGCAGAAGAAGGAGAAGGAGAAGGTGAAGTCTGGAGGGTGAATCAGAAGAATCAGAAGAAGGAGAAGGAGAAGGTGAAGTCTGGAGGGTGAATCAGAAGAAGCAGAAGAAAGAGAAGGAGAAGGTGAAGTCTGGAGGCTGAATCAGAAGAAGCAGAAGAAGGAGAAGGAGAAGGTGAAGTCAGGAGGGTGAATCAGAAGAAGCAGAAGAAGTAGAAGGGGAAGGTGAAGTTAGGAGGGTGAATCAGAAGAAGCAGAAGAAAGAGAAGGAGCAGGTGATGTCAGGGGGATGAGGCAGAAGAAGTAGAAGAAGGAGAAGGAGAAGGTGAAGTCAGGACGGTGAAGCAGAAGAAGCAGAAGAAGGAGAAGGAGAAGGTGAAGTCTGGAGGGTGAATCAGAAGAAGTAGAAGAAGGAGAAGGAGAAGGTGTAGTCTGGAGGGTGAATCAGAAGAAGTAGAAGAAGGAGAAGGAGAAGGTGAAGTCTGGAGGGTGAAGCAGAAGAAGTAGAAGAAGGAGAAGGAGAAGGTGAAGTCAGGAGGGTGAATCAGAAGAAGTAGAAGAAGGAGAAGGAGAAGGTGAAGTCAGGAGGGTGAATCATAAGAAGCAGAAGAAGGAGAAGGAGAAGGTGAAGTCTGGAGGGTGAATCAGAAGATGCAGAAGAAGGAGAAGGAGAAGATGAAGTCTGGAGGGTGAATCAGAAGAAGTAGAAGAAGGAGAAGGAGAAGGTGAGGTCTGGAGGGTGAATCAGAAGAAGCAGAAGAAGGAGAAGGAGAAGGTGAAGTCTGGAGGGTGAATCAGAAGAAGCAGAAGAAGGAGAAGGAGAAGGTGAAGTCTGGAGGGTGAATAAGAAGAAGCAAAAGAAGGAGAAGGAGAAGGTGAAGTCAGGAGGGTGAATCAGAAGAAGCAGAAGAAGGAGAAGGAGAAGGTGAAGTTAGGAGGGTGAATCAGAAGAAGCAGAAGAAGGAGAAGGAGCAGGTGATGTCAGGGGGATGAAGCAGAAGAAGTAGAAGAAGGAGAAGGAGAAGGTGAAGTCAGGACGGTGAAGCAGAAGAAGCAGAAGAAGGAGAAGGAGAAGGTGAAGTCTGGAGGGTGAATCAGAAGAAGTAGAAGAAGGAGAAGGAGAAGGTCAAGTCTGGAGGGTGAATCAGAAGAAGTAGAAGAAGGAGAAGGAGAAGGTGAAGTCTGGAGGGTGAATCAGAAGAAGTAGAAGAAGGAGAAGGAGAAGGTCAAGTCTGGAGGGTGAATCAGAAGAAGTAGAAGAAGGAGAAGGAGAAGGTGAAGTCTGGAGAGTGAATCAGAAGAAGCAGAATAAGGAGAAGGAGAAGGTGAAGTCTGGAGGGTGAATCAGAAGAAGCAGAAGAAGGAGAAGGAGAAGGTGAAGTCTGGAGGGTGAATAAGAAGAAGCAAAAGAAGGAGAAGGAGAAGGTGAAGTCAGGAGGGTGAATCAGAAGAAGCAGAAGAAGGAGAAGGAGAAGGTGAAGTTAGGAGGGTGAATCAGAAGAAGCAGAAGAAGGAGAAGGAGCAGGTGATGTCAGGGGGATGAAGCAGAAGAAGTAGAAGAAGGAGAAGGAGAAGGTGAAGTCAGGACGGTGAAGCAGAAGAAGCAGAAGAAGGAGAAGGAGAAGGTGAAGTCTGGAGGGTGAATCAGAAGAAGTAGAAGAAGGAGAAGGAGAAGGTCAAGTCTGGAGGGTGAATCAGAAGAAGTAGAAGAAGGAGAAGGAGAAGGTGAAGTCTGGAGGGTGAATCAGAAGAAGTAGAAGAAGGAGAAGGAGAAGGTCAAGTCTGGAGGGTGAATCAGAAGAAGTAGAAGAAGGAGAAGGAGAAGGTGAAGTCTGGAGAGTGAATCAGAAGAAGCAGAATAAGGAGAAGGAGAAGGTGAAGTCTGGAGGGTGAATCAGAAGAAGCAGAAGAAGGAGAAGGAGACGGTGAAGTCTGGAGGGTGAATCAGAAGAAGTAGAAGAAGGAGAAGGAGAAGGTGAAGTCTGGTGGGTGAAGCAGAAGAAGTAGAAGAAGGAGAAGGAGAAGGTGAAGTCAGGAGGGTGAATCAGAAGAAGTAGAAGAAGGAGAAGGAGAAGGTGAAGTCAGGAGGGTGAATCAGAAGAAGCAGAAGAAGGAGAAGGAGAAGGTGAAGTCTGGAGGGTGAATCAGAAGAATCAGAAGAAGGAGAAGGAGAAGGTGAAGTCTGGAGGGTGAATCAGAAGAAGCAGAGGAAGGAGAATGAGAAGGTGAAGTCTGGAGGGTGAATCAGAAGAAGCAGAATAAGGAGAAGGAGAAGGTGAAGTCTGGAGGGTGAATCAGAAGAAGCAGAATAAGGAGAAGGAGAAGGTGAAGTCAGGAGGGTGAATCAGAAGAAGTAGAAGAAGGAGAAGGAGAAGGTGAAGTCAGGAGGGTGAATCAGAAGAAGCAGAAGAAGGAGAAGGAGAAGGTGAAGTCTGGAGGGTGAATCAGAAGAATCAGAAGAAGGAGAAGGAGAAGGTGAAGTCTGGAGGGTGAATCAGAAGAAGCAGAAGAAAGAGAAGGAGAAGGTGAAGTCTGGAGGCTGAATCAGAAGAAGCAGAAGAAGGAGAAGGAGAAGCTGAAGTCAGGAGGGTGAATCAGAAGAAGCAGAAGAAGTAGAAGGGGAAGGTGAAGTTAGGAGGGTGAATCAGAAGAAGCAGAAGAAAGAGAAGGAGCAGGTGATGTCAGGGGGATGAGGCAGAAGAAGTAGAAGAAGGAGAAGGAGAAGGTGAAGTCAGGACGGTGAAGCAGAAGAAGCAGAAGAAGGAGAAGGAGAAGGTGAAGTCTGGAGGGTGAATCAGAAGAAGTAGAAGAAGGAGAAGGAGAAGGTGTAGTCTGGAGGGTGAATCAGAAGAAGTAGAAGAAGGAGAAGGAGAAGGTGAAGTCTGGAGGGTGAAGCAGAAGAAGTAGAAGAAGGAGAAGGAGAAGGTGAAGTCAGGAGGGTGAATCAGAAGAAGTAGAAGAAGGAGAAGGAGAAGGTGAAGTCAGGAGGGTGAATCATAAGAAGCAGAAGAAGGAGAAGGAGAAGGTGAAGTCTGGAGGGTGAATCAGAAGAAGCAGAAGAAGGAGAAGGAGAAGATGAAGTCTGGAGGGTGAATCAGAAGAAGTAGAAGAAGGAGAAGGAGAAGGTGAGGTCTGGAGGGTGAATCAGAAGAAGCAGAAGAAGGAGAAGGAGAAGGTGAAGTCTGGAGGGTGAATCAGAAGAAGCAGAAGAAGGAGAAGGAGAAGGTGAAGTCTGGAGGGTGAATAAGAAGAAGCAAAAGAAGGAGAAGGAGAAGGTGAAGTCAGGAGGGTGAATCAGAAGAAGCAGAAGAAGGAGAAGGAGAAGGTGAAGTTAGGAGGGTGAATCAGAAGAAGCAGAAGAAGGAGAAGGAGCAGGTGATGTCAGGGGGATGAAGCAGAAGAAGTAGAAGAAGGAGAAGGAGAAGGTGAAGTCAGGACGGTGAAGCAGAAGAAGCAGAAGAAGGAGAAGGAGAAGGTGAAGTCTGGAGGGTGAATCAGAAGAAGTAGAAGAAGGAGAAGGAGAAGGTCAAGTCTGGAGGGTGAATCAGAAGAAGTAGAAGAAGGAGAAGGAGAAGGTGAAGTCTGGAGGGTGAATCAGAAGAAGTAGAAGAAGGAGAAGGAGAAGGTCAAGTCTGGAGGGTGAATCAGAAGAAGTAGAAGAAGGAGAAGGAGAAGGTGAAGTCTGGAGAGTGAATCAGAAGAAGCAGAATAAGGAGAAGGAGAAGGTGAAGTCTGGAGGGTGAATCAGAAGAAGCAGAAGAAGGAGAAGGAGAAGGTGAAGTCTGGAGGGTGAATAAGAAGAAGCAAAAGAAGGAGAAGGAGAAGGTGAAGTCAGGAGGGTGAATCAGAAGAAGCAGAAGAAGGAGAAGGAGAAGGTGAAGTTAGGAGGGTGAATCAGAAGAAGCAGAAGAAGGAGAAGGAGCAGGTGATGTCAGGGGGATGAAGCAGAAGAAGTAGAAGAAGGAGAAGGAGAAGGTGAAGTCAGGACGGTGAAGCAGAAGAAGCAGAAGAAGGAGAAGGAGAAGGTGAAGT
The DNA here is from genome assembly GCF_052327205.1 of Somniosus microcephalus. Taxonomy (NCBI): domain Eukaryota; kingdom Metazoa; phylum Chordata; class Chondrichthyes; order Squaliformes; family Somniosidae; genus Somniosus; species Somniosus microcephalus. The sequence continues at coordinate 230,032,029 of NC_140998.1, forward strand.
CTGGAGGGTGAATCAGAAGAAGTAGAAGAAGGAGAAGGAGAAGGTCAAGTCTGGAGGGTGAATCAGAAGAAGTAGAAGAAGGAGAAGGAGAAGGTGAAGTCTGGAGGGTGAATCAGAAGAAGTAGAAGAAGGAGAAGGAGAAGGTCAAGTCTGGAGGGTGAATCAGAAGAAGTAGAAGAAGGAGAAGGAGAAGGTGAAGTCTGGAGAGTGAATCAGAAGAAGCAGAATAAGGAGAAGGAGAAGGTGAAGTCTGGAGGGTGAATCAGAAGAAGCAGAAGAAGGAGAAGGAGAAGGTGAAGTCTGGAGGGTGAATCAGAAGAAGTAGAAGAAGGAGAAGGAGAAGGTGAAGTCTGGTGGGTGAAGCAGAAGAAGTAGAAGAAGGAGAAGGAGAAGGTGAAGTCAGGAGGGTGAATCAGAAGAAGTAGAAGAAGGAGAAGGAGAAGGTGAAGTCAGGAGGGTGAATCAGAAGAAGCAGAAGAAGGAGAAGGAGAAGGTGAAGTCTGGAGGGTGAATCAGAAGAATCAGAAGAAGGAGAAGGAGAAGGTGAAGTCTGGAGGGTGAATCAGAAGAAGCAGAGGAAGGAGAATGAGAAGGTGAAGTCTGGAGGGTGAATCAGAAGAAGCAGAATAAGGAGAAGGAGAAGGTGAAGTCTGGAGGGTGAATCAGAAGAAGCAGAATAAGGAGAAGGAGAAGGTGAAGTCTGGAGGGTGAATCAGAAGAAGCAGAAGAAGGAGAAGGAGAAGATGAAGTCTGGAGGGTGAATCAGAAGAAGTATAAGAAGGAGAAGGAGAAGGTGAAGTCTGGAGGGTGAAGCAGAAGAAGTAGAAGAAGGAGAAGGAGAAGGTGAAGTCAGGAGGGTGAATCAGAAGAAGCAGAAGAAGGAGAAGGAGAAGGTGAAGTCTGGAGGGTGAATCAGAAGAATCAGAAGAAGGAGAAGGAGAAGGTGAAGTCTGGAGGGTGAATCAGAAGAAGAAGAAGAAAGAGAAGGAGAAGGTGAAGTCTGGAGGGTGAAGCAGAAGAAATAGAAGAAGGAGAAGGAGAAGGTGAAGACTGGAGGGTGAATCAGAAGAAGTAGAAGAAGGAGAAGGAGAAGGTGAAGTCTGGAGGGTGAATCAGAAGAAGTAGAAGAAGGAGAAGGAGAAGGTGAAGTCTGGAGGGTGAATCAGAAGAAGCAGAAGAAGGAGAAGGAGAAGGTGAAGTCTGGAGGGTGAATCAGAAGAAGCAGAAGAAGGAGAAGGAGAAGATGAAGTCTGGAGGGTGAATCAGAAGAAGTAGAAGAAGGAGAAGGAGAAGGTGAAGTCTGGAGGGTGAATCAGAAGTAGTAGAAGAAGGAGAAGGAGAAGGTGAAGTCTGGACGGTGAATCAGAAGAAACAGAAGAAGGAGAAGGAGAAGGTGAAGTCTGGAGGGTGAATCAGAAGAAGTAGAAGAAGGAGAAGGAGAAGGTGTAGTCTGGAGGGTCAATCAGAAGAAGTAGACGAAGGAGAAGGAGAAGGTGAAGTCTGGAGGGTGAATCAGAAGAAGCAGAAGAAGGAAATGGAGAAGGTGAAGGCTGGAGGGTGAATCAGAAGAAGTAGAAGAAGGAGAAGGAGAAGGTGAAGTCTGGAGGGTGAATCAGAAGAAGCAGATGAAGGAGAAGGTGAAGTCTGGAGGGTGAATCAGAAGAAGCAGAAGAAGGAGAAGGAGAAGGTGAAGTCTGGAGGGTGAAGCAGAAGAAGCAGAAGAAGGAGAAGGAGAAGGTGAAGTCAGGAGGGTGAATCAGAAGAAGTAAAAGAAGGAGAAGGTTAAGGTGAGGTCAGGAGGGTGAATCAGAAGAAGCAGAAGAAGGAGAAGGGGAAGGTGAAGTCTGGAGGGTGAATCAGAAGAATCAGAAGAAGGAGAAGGAGAAGGTGAAGTCTGGAGGGTGAATCAGAAGAAGCAGAAGAAGGAGAAGGAGAAGGTGAAGTCTGGAGGGTGAATCAGAAGAAGCAGAAGAAGGAGAAGGAGAAGGTCAAGTCTGGAGGGTGAATCAGAAGAAGTAGAAGAAGGAGAAGGAGAAGGTGAAGTCAGGACGGTGAAGCAGAAGAAGCAGAAGAAGGAGAAGGAGAAGGTGAAGGCTGGAGGGTGAATCAGAAGAAGTAGAAGAAGGAGAAGGAGAAGGTCAAGTCTGGAGGGTGAATCAGAAGAAGTAGAAGAAGGAGAAGGAGAAGGTGAAGTCTGGAGGGTGAATCAGAAGAAGTAGAAGAAGGAGAAGGAGAAGGTGAAGTCTGGAGGGTGAAGCAGAAGAAACAGAAGAAGGAGAAGGAGAAGGTGAAGACTGGAGGGTGAATCAGAAGAAGTAGAAGAAGGAGAAGGAGAAGGTGAAGTCTGGAGGGTGAATCAGAAGAAGTAGAAGAAGGAGAAGGAGAAGGTGAAGTCTGGAGGGTGAATCAGAAGAAGCAGAAGAAGGAGAAGGAGAAGGTGAAGTCTGGAGGGTGAATCAGAAGAAGCAGAAGAAGGAGAAGGGGAAGATGAAGTCTGGAGGGTGAATCAGAAGAAGTAGAAGACGGAGAAGGAGAAGGTGAATTCTGGAGGGTGAATCAGAAGTAGTAGAATAAGGAGAAGGAGAAGGTGAAGTCTGGACGGTGAATCAGAAGAAACAGAAGAAGGAGAAGGAGAAGGTGAAGTCTGGAGGGTGAATCAGAAGAAGTAGAAGAAGGAGAAGGAGAAGGTGTAGTCTGGAGGGTGAATCAGAAGAAGTAGAAGAAGGAGAAGGAGAAGGTGAAGTCTGGAGGGTGAATCAGAAGAAGCAGAAGAAGGAGAAGGAGAAGGTGAAGTCTGGAGGGTGAATCAGAAGAAGCAGAAGAAGGAGAAGGAGAAGGTGAAGTCTGGAGGATGAATCAGAAGAAGCAGAATAAGGAGAAGGAGATGGTGAAGTCTGGAGGGTGAATCAGAAGAAGCAGAAAAAGGAGAAGGAGAAGGTGAAGTCTGAAGGGTGAATCAGAAGAAGTAGAAGAAGGAGAAGGGGAAGGTGAAGTCTGGAGGGTGAAGCAGAAGAAGTAGAAGAAGGAGAAGGAGAAGGTGAAGTCAGGAGGGTGAATCAGAAGAAGTAGAAGAAGGAGAAGGAGAAGGTGAAGTCAGGAGGGTGAAGCAGAAGAAGGAGAAGGAGAAGGTGAAGTCTGGAGGGTGAATCAGAAGAATCAGAAGAAGGAGAAGGAGAAGGTGAAGTCTGGAGGGTGAATCAGAAGAAGCAGAAGAAAGAGAAGGAGAAGGTGAAGTCTGGAGGGTGAAGCAGAAGAAACAGAAGAAGGAGAAGGAGAAGGTGAAGACTGGAGGGTGAATCAGAAGAAGTAGAAGAAGGAGAAGGAGAAGGTGAAGTCTGGAGGGTGAATCAGAAGAAGTAGAAGAAGGAGAAGGAGAAGGTGAAGTCTGGAGGGTGAATCAGAAGAAGCAGAAGAAGGAGAAGGAGAAGGTGAAGTCTGGAGGGTGAATCAGAAGAAGCAGAAGAAGGAGAAGGAGAAGATGAAGTCTGGAGGGTGAATCAGAAGAAGTAGAAGAAGGAGAAGGAGAAGGTGAGGTCTGGAGGGTGAATCAGAAGAAGCAGAAGAAGGAGAAGGAGAAGGTGAAGTCTGGAGGGTGAATCAGAAGAAGCAGAAGAAGGAGAAGGAGAAGGTGAAGTCTGGAGGGTGAATAAGAAGAAGTAAAAGAAGGAGAAGGAGAAGGTGAAGTCAGGAGGGTGAATCAGAAGAAGCAGAAGAAGGAGAAGGAGAAGGTGAAGTTAGGAGGGTGAATCAGAAGAAGCAGAAGAAGGAGAAGGAGCAGGTGATGTCAGGGGGATGAAGCAGAAGAAGTAGAAGAAGGAGAAGGAGAAGGTGAAGTCAGGACGGTGAAGCAGAAGAAGCAGAAGAAGGAGAAGGAGAAGGTGAAGTCTGGAGGGTGAATCAGAAGAAGTAGAAGAAGGAGAAGGAGAAGGTCAAGTCTGGAGGGTGAATCAGAAGAAGTAGAAGAAGGAGAAGGAGAAGGTGAAGTCTGGAGGGTGAAGCAGAAGATGTAGAAGAAGGAGAAGGAGAAGGTGAAGTCAGGAGGGTGAATCAGAAGAAGTAGAAGAAGGAGAAGGAGAAGGTGAAGTCAGGAGGGTGAATCAGAAGAAGCAGAAGAAGGAGAAGAAGAAGGTGAAGTCTGGAGGGTGAATCAGAAGAATCAGAAGAAGGAGATGGAGAAGGTGAAGTCTGGAGGGTGAATCAGAAGAAGCAGAAGAAAGAGAAGGAGAAGGTGAAGTCTGGAGGGTGATTCAGAAGAAGTAGAAGAAGGAGAAGGAGAAGGTGAAGTCTGGAGTGTGAATCAGAAGAAGCAGAAGAAGGAGAAGGAGAAGGTGAAGTCTGGAGAGTGAATCAGAAGAAGCAGAATAAGGAGAAGGAGAAGGTGAAGTCTGGAGGGTGAATCAGAAGAAGCAGAAGAAGGAGAAGGAGAAGGTGAAGTCTGGAGGGTGAATCAGAAGAAGTAGAAGAAGGAGAAGGAGAAGGTGAAGTCTGGAGGGTGAAGCAGAAGAAGTAGAAGAAGGAGAAGAAGAAGGTGAAGTCAGGAGGGTGAATCAGAATAAGTAGAAGAAGGAGAAGGAGAAGGTGAAGTCAGGAGGGTGAATCAGAAGAAGCAGAAGAAGGAGAAGGAGAAGGTGAAGTCTGGAGGGTGAATCAGAAGAATCAGAAGAAGGAGAAGGAGAAGGTGAAGTCTGGAGGGTGAATCAGAAGAAGCAGAGGAAGGAGAATGAGAAGGTGAAGTCTGGAGGGTGAATCAGAAGAAGCAGAATAAGGAGAAGGAGAAGGTGAAGTCTGGAGGGTGAATCAGAAGAAGCAGAATAAGGAGAAGGAGAAGGTTAAGTCTGGAGGGTGAATCAGAAGAAGCAGAAGAAGGAGAAGGAGAAGATGAAGTCTGGAGGGTGAAGCAGAAGAAGTAGAAGAAGGAGAAGGAGCAGGTGAAGTCTGCAGGGTGAAGCAGAAGAAGTAGAAGAAGGAGAAGGAGAAGGTGAAGTCAGGAGGGTGAATCAGAAGAAGTAGAAGAAGGAGAAGGAGAAGGTGAAGTCAGGAGGGTGAATCAGAAGAAGCAGATGAAGGAGAAGGAGAAGGTGAAGTCTGGAGGGTGAATCAGAAGAATCAGAAGAAGGAGAAGGAGAAGGTGAAGTCTGGAGGGTGAATCAGAAGAAGCAGAAGAAAGAGAAGGAGAAGGTGAAGTCTGGAGGGTGAAGCAGAAGAAACAGAAGAAGGAGAAGGAGAAGGTGAAGACTGGAGGGTGAATCAGAAGAAGTAGAAGAAGGAGAAGGAGAAGGTGAAGTCTGGAGGGTGAATCAGAAGAAGTAGAAGAAGGAGAAGGAGAAGGTGAAGTCTGGAGGGTGAATCAGAAGAAGCAGAAGAAGGAGAAGGAGAAGGTGAAGTCTGGAGGGTGAATCAGAAGAAGCAGAAGAAGGAGAATAAGAAGATGAAGTCTGGAGGGTGAATCAGAAGAAGTAGAAGAAGGAGAAGGAGAAGGTGAAGTCTGGAGGGTGAATCAGAAGTAGTAGAAGAAGGAGAAGGAGAAGGTGAAGTCTGGACGGTGAATCAGAAGAAACAGAAGAAGGAGAAGGAGAAGGTGAAGTCTGGAGGGTGAATCAGAAGAAGTAGAAGAAGGAGAAGGAGAAGGTGTAGTCTGGAGGGTGAATCAGAAGAAGTAGACGAAGGAGAAGGAGAAGGTGAAGTCTGGAGGGTGAATCAGAAGAAGGAGAAGAAGGAGAAGGAGAAGGTGAAGTCTGGAGGGTGAACCAGAAGAAGCAGAAGAAGGAGAAGGAGAAGGTGAAGTCTGGAGGGTGAATCAGAAGAAGCAGAAGAAGGAGAAGGAGAAGGAGAAGTCTGGAGGGTGAATCAGAAGAAGCAGAAGAAGGAGAAGGAGAAGGTGAAGTCTGGAGGGTGAATCAGAAGAAGTAGAAGAAGGAGAAGGAGAAGGTGAAGTCAGGAGGGTGAATCAGAAGAAGCAGAAGAAGGAGAAGGAGAAGGTGAAGTCTGGAGGGTGAATCAGAAGAATCAGAAGAAGGAGAAGGAGAAGGTGAAGTCTGGAGGGTGAATCAGAAGAAGCAGAAGAACGAGAAGGAGAATGTGAAGTCTGGAGGGTGAATCAGAAGAAGGAGAAGAAGGAGAAGAGGAAGGTGAAGTCAGGAGGGTGAATCAGAAGAAGCAGAAGACGGAGAAGGAGAAGGTGAAGTTAGGAGGGTGAATCAGAAGAAGCAGAAGAAGGAGAAGGAGAAGGTGATGTCAGCAGGATGAAGCAGAAGAAGTAGAAGAAGGAGAAGGTGAAGTCAGGACGGTGAAGCAGAAGAAGCAGAAGAAGGAGAAGGAGAATGTGAAGTCTGGAGGGTGAATCAGAATAAGTAGAAGAAGGAGAAGGAGAAGGTCAAGTCTGGAGGGTGAATCAGAAGAAGTAGAAGAAGGAGAAGGAGAAGGTGAAGTCTGGAGGGTGAAGCAGAAGAAGTAGAAGAAGGAGAAGGAGAAGTTGAAGTCAGGAGGGTGAATCAGAAGAAGTAGAAGAAGGAGAAGGAGAAGGTGAAGTCAGGAGGGTGAATCTGAAGAAGCAGAAGAAGGAGAAGTAGAAGGTGAAGTCTGGAGGGTGAATCAGAAGAAGTAGAAGAAGGAGAAGGAGACGGTGTTGTCTTGAGGGTGAATCAGAAGAAGTAGACGAAGGAGAAGGAGAAGGTGAAGTCTGGAGGGTGAATCAGAAGAAGCAGAAGAAGGAGAAGGAGAAGGTGAAGTCTGGAGGGTGAATCAGAAGAAGCAGAAGAAGGAGAAGGAGAAGGTGAAGTCTGGAGGGTGAATCAGAAGAAGCAGAAAAAGGAGAAGGAGAAGGTGAAGTCTGAAGGGTGAATCAGAAGAAGTAGAAGAAGGAGAAGGAGAAGGTGAAGTCTGGAGGGTGAAGCAGAAGAAGTAGAAGAAGGAGAAGGAGAAGGTGAAGTCAGGAGGGTGAATCAGAAGAAGTAGAAGAAGGAGAAGGAGAAGGTGAAGTCAGGAGGCTGAATCAGAAGAAGCAGAAGAAGGAGAAGCAGAAGGTGACGTCTGGAGGGTGAATCAGAAGAATCAGAAGAAGGAGAAGGAGAAGGTGAAGTCTGGAGGGTGAATCAGAAGAAGCAGAAGAAGGAGAAGGAGAAGGTGAAGTCTGGAGGGTGAAGCAGAAGAAACAGAAGAAGTAGAAGGAAAAGGTGAAGACTGGAGGGTGAATCAGAAGAAGTAGAAGAAGGAGAAGGAGAAGGTGAAGTCTGGAGGGTGAATCAGAAGAAGTAGAAGAAGGAGAAGGAGAAGGTGAAGTCTGGAGGGTGAATCAGAAGAAGCAGAAGAAGGAGAAGGAGAAGGTGAAGTCTGGAGGGTGAATCAAAAGAAGCAGAAGAAGGAGAAGGAACAGATGAAGTCAGGAGGGTGAATCAGAAGAAGCAGAAGAAGGAGAAGGAGAAGGTGAAGTCTGGAGGGTGAATCAGAAGAATCAGAAGAAGGAGAAGGAGAAGGTGAAATCTGGAGGGTGAATCAGAAGAAGCAGAAGAAAGAGAAGGAGAAGGTGAAGTCTGGAGGGTGAAGCAGAAGAAACAGAAGAAGGAGAAGGAGAAGGTGAAGACTGGAGGGTGAATCAGAAGAAGTAGAAGAAGGAGAAGGAGAAGGTGAAGTCTGGAGGGTGAATCAGAAGAAGTAGAAGAAGGAGAAGGAGAAGGTGAAGTCTGGAGGGTGAATCAGAAGAAGCAGAAGAAGGAGAAGGAGAAGGTGAAGTCTGGAGGGTGAATCAGAAGAAGCAGAAGAAGGAGAATAAGAAGATGAAGTCTGGAGGGTGAATCAGAAGAAGTAGAAGAAGGAGAAGGAGAAGGTGAAGTCTGGAGGGTGAATCAGAAGTAGTAGAAGAAGGAGAAGGAGAAGGTGAAGTCTGGACGGTGAATCAGAAGAAACAGAAGAAGGAGAAGGAGAAGGTGAAGTCTGGAGGGTGAATCAGAAGAAGTAGAAGAAGGAGAAGGAGAAGGTGTAGTCTGGAGGGTGAATCAGAAGAAGTAGACGAAGGAGAAGGAGAAGGTGAAGTCTGGAGGGTGAATCAGAAGAAGGAGAAGAAGGAGAAGGAGAAGGTGAAGTCTGGAGGGTGAATCAGAAGAAGCAGAAGAAGGAGAAGGAGAAGGTGAAGTCTGGAGGGTGAATCAGAAGAAGCAGAAGAAGGAGAAGGAGAAGGAGAAGTCTGGAGGGTGAATCAGAAGAAGCAGAAGAAGGAGAAGGAGAAGGTGAAGTCTGGAGGGTGAATCTGAAGAAGTAGAAGAAGGAGAAGGAGAAGGTGAAGTCAGGAGGGTGAATCAGAAGAAGCAGAAGAAGGAGAAGGAGAAGGTGAAGTCTGGAGGGTGAATCAGAAGAATCAGAAGAAGGAGAAGGAGAAGGTGAAGTCTGGAGGGTGAATCAGAAGAAGCAGAAGAAGGAGAAGGAGAAGGTGAAGTCTGGAGGGTGAATCAGAAGAAGGAGAAGAAGGAGAAGGAGAAGGTGAAGTCAGGAGGGTGAATCAGAAGAAGCAGAAGACGGAGAAGGAGAAGGTGAAGTTAGGAGGGTGAATCAGAAGAAGCAGAAGAAGGAGAAGGAGAAGGTGATGTCAGCGGGATGAAGCAGAAGAAGTAGAAGAAGGAGAAGGAGAAGGTGAAGTCAGGACGGTGAAGCAGAAGAAGCAGAAGAAGGAGAAGGAGAATGTGAAGTCTGGAGGGTGAATCAGAATAAGTAGAAGAAGGAGAAGGAGAAGGTCAAGTCTGGAGGGTGAATCAGAAGAAGTAGAAGAAGGAGAAGGAGAAGGTGAAGTCTGGAGGGTGAAGCAGAAGAAGTAGAAGAAGGAGAAGGAGAAGTTGAAGTCAGGAGGGTGAATCAGAAGAAGTAGAAGAAGGAGAAGGAGAAGGTGAAGTCAGGAGGGTGAATCAGAAGAAGCAGAAGAAGGAGAAGGAGAAGGTGAAGTCTGGAGGGTGAATCAGAAGAAGTAGAAGAAGGAGAAGGAGACGGTGTTGTCTTGAGGGTGAATCAGAAGAAGTAGACGAAGGAGAAGGAGAAGGTGAAGTCTGGAGGGTGAATCAGAAGAAGCAGAAGAAGGAGAAGGAGAAGGTGAAGTCTGGAGGGTGAATCAGAAGAAGCAGAATAAGGAGAAGGAGAAGGTGAAGTCTGGAGGGTGAATCAGAAGAAGCAGAAAAAGGAGAAGGAGAAGGTGAAGTCTGAAGGGTGAATCAGAAGAAGTAGAAGAAGGAGAAGGAGAAGGTGAAGTCTGGAGGGTGAAGCAGAAGAAGTAGAAGAAGGAGAAGGAGAAGGTGAAGTCAGGAGGGTGAATCAGAAGAAGTAGAAGAAGGAGAAGGAGAAGGTGAAGTCAGGAGGGTGAATCAGAAGAAGCAGAAGAAGGAGAAGGAGAAGGTGACGTCTGGAGGGTGAATCAGAAGAATCAGAAGAAGGAGAAGGAGAAGGTGAAGTCTGGAGGGTGAATCAGAAGAAGCAGAAGAAAGAGAAGGAGAAGGTGAAGTCTGGAGGGTGAAGCAGAAGAAACAGAAGAAGGAGAAGGAGAAGGTGAAGACTGGAGGGTGAATCAGAAGAAGTAGAAGAAGGAGAAGGAGAAGGTGAAGTCTGGAGGGTGAATCAGAAGAAGTAGAAGAAGGAGAAGGAGAAGATGAAGTCTGGAGGGTGAATCAGAAGAAGCTGAAGAAGGAGAAGGAGAAGGTGAAGTCTGGAGGGTGAATCAAAAGAAGCAGAAGAAGGAGAAGGAACAGATGAAGTCTGGAGGGTGAATCAGAAGAAGTAGAAGAAGGAGAAGGAGAAGGTGAGGTCTGGAGGGTGAATCAGAAGAAGCAGAAGAAGGAGAAGGAGAAGGTGAAGTCTGGAGGGTGAATCAGAAGAAGCAGAAGAAGGAGAAGGAGAAGGTGAAGTCTGGAGGGTGAATCAGAAGAAGCAGAAGAAGGAGAAGGAGAAGGTGAAGTCAGGAGGGTGAATCAGAAGAAGCAGAAGAAGGAGAAGGAGAAGGTGAAGTTAGGAAGGTGAATCAGAAGAAGCAGAAGAAGGAGAAGGAGCAGGTGATGTCAGGGGGATGAAGCAGAAGAAGTAGAAGAAGGAGAAGGAGAAGGTGAAGTCAGGACGGTGAAGCCGAAGAAGCAGAAGAAGGAGAAGGAGAAGGTGAAGTCTGGAGGGTGAATCAGAAGAAGTAGAAGAAGGAGAAGGAGAAGGTCAAGTCTGGAGGGTGAATCAGAAGAAGTAGAAGAAGGAGAAGGAGAAGGTGAAGTCTGGAGGGTGAAGCAGAAGAAGTAGAAGAAGGAGAAGGAGAAGGTGAAGTCAGGAGGGTGAATCAGAAGAAGTAGAAGAAGGAGAAGGAGAAGGTGAAGTCAGGAGGGTGAATCAGAAGAAGCAGAAGAAGGAGAAGAAGAAGGTGAAGTCTGGAGGGTGAATCAGAAGAATCAGAAGAAGGAGAAGGAGAAGGTGAAGTCTGGAGGGTGAATCAGATGAAGCAGAAGAAAGAGAAGGAGAAGGTGAAGTCTGGAGGGTGAATCAGAAGAAGTAGAAGAAGGAGAAGGAGAAGGTGAAGTCTGGAGTGTGAATCAGAAGAAGCAGAAGAAGGAGAAGGAGAAGGTGAAGTCTGGAGAGTGAATCAGAAGAAGCAGAATAAGGAGAAGGAGAAGGTGAAGTCTGGAGGGTGAATCAGAAGAAGCAGAAGAAGGAGAAGGAGAAGGTGAAGTCTGGAGGGTGAATCAGAAGAAGCAGAAGAAGGAGAAGGAGAAGGTGAAGTCTGGTGGGTGAAGCAGAAGAAGTAGAAGAAGGAGAAGGAGAAGGTGAAGTCAGGAGGGTGAATCAGAAGAAGTAGAAGAAGGAGAAGGAGAAGGTGAAGTCAGGAGGGTGAAGCAGAAGAAGCAGAAGAAGGAGAAGGAGAAGGTGAAGTCAGGAGGGTGAAGCAGAAGAAGCAGAAGAAGGAGAAGGAGAAGGTGAAGTCTGGAGGGTGAATCAGAAGAAGCAGAAGAAGGAGAAGGAGAAGATGAAGTCTGGAGGGTGAATCAGAAGAAGTAGAAGAAGGAGAAGGAGAAGGTGAAGTCTGGAGGGTGAAGCAGAAGAAGTAGAAGAAGGAGAAGGAGAAGGTGAAGTCTGGAGGGTGAATCAGAAGAATCAGAAGAAGGAGAAGGAGAAGGTGAAGTCTGGAGGGTGAATCAGAAGAAGAAGAAGAAAGAGAAGGAGAAGGTGAAGTCTGGAGGGTGAAGCAGAAGAAATAGAAGAAGGAGAAGGAGAAGGTGAAGACTGGAGAGTGAATCAGAAGAAGTAGAAGAAGGAGAAGGAGAAGGTGAAGTCTGGAGGGTGAATCAGAAGAAGTAGACGAAGGAGAAGGAGAAGGTGAAGTCTGGAGGGTGAATCAGAAGAAGCAGAAGAAGGAGAAGGAGAAGGTGAAGTCTGGAGGGTGAATCAGAAGAAGCAGAAGAAGGAGAAGGAGAAGATGAAGTCTGGAGGGTGAATCAGAAGAAGTAGAAGAAGGAGAAGGAGAAGGTGAAGTCTGGAGGGTGAATCAGAAGTAGTAGAAGAAGGAGAAGGAGAAGGTGTAGTCTGGACGGTGAATCAGAAGAAACAGAAGAAGGAGAAGGAGAAGGTGAAGTCTGGAGGGTGAATCAGAAGAAGTAGAAGAAGGAGAAGGAGAAGGTGTAGTCTGGAGGGTCAATCAGAAGAAGTAGACGAAGGAGAAGGAGAAGGTGAAGTCTGGAGGGTGAATCAGAAGAAGCAGAAGAAGGAAATGGAGAAGGTGAAGTCTGGAGGGTGAATCAGAAGAAGTAGAAGAAGGAGAAGGAGAAGGTGAAGTCTGGAGGGTGAATCAGAAGAAGCAGAAGAAGGAGAAGGTGAAGTCTGGAGGGTGAATCAGAAGAAGCAGAAGAAGGAGAAGGAGAAGGTGAAGTCTGGAGGGTGAATCAGAAGAAGCAGAAGAAGGAGAAGGAGAAGGTGAAGTCAGGAGGGTGAATCAGAAGAAGTAGAAGAAGGAGAAGGAGAAGGTGAGGTCAGGAGGGTGAATCAGAAGAAGCAGAAGAAGGAGAAGGAGAAGGTGAAGTCTGGAGGGTGAATCAGAAGAATCAGAAGAAGGAGAAGGAGAAGGTGAAGTCTGGAGGGAGAATCAGAAGAAGCAGAAGAAGGAGAAGGAGAAGGTGAAGTCTGGAGGGTGAATCAGAAGAAGCAGAAGAAGGAGAAGGAGAAGGTGAAGTCAGGAGGGTGAATCAGAAGAAGCAGAAGAAGGAGAAGGAGAAGGTGAAGTTAGGAGGGTGAATCAGAAGAAGCAGAAGAAGGAGAAGGAGCAGGTGATGTCAGCGGGATGAAGCAGAAGAAGTAGAAGAAGGAGAAGGAGAAGGTGAAGTCAGGACGGTGAAGCAGAAGAAGCAGAAGAAGGAGAAGGAGAAGGTGAAATCTGGAGGGTGAATCAGAAGAAGTAGAAGAAGGAGAAGGAGAAGGTGAAGTCAGGAGGGTGAATCAGAAGAAGTAGAAGAAGGAGAAGGAGAAGGTGAAGTCAGGAGGGTGAATCAGAAGAAGCAGAAGAAGGAGAAGAAGAAGGTGAAGTCTGGAGGGTGAATCAGAAGAATCAGAAGAAGGAGAAGGAGAAGGTGAAGTCTGGAGGGTGAATCAGATGAAGCAGAAGAAAGAGAAGGAGAAGGTGAAGTCTGGAGGGTGAATCAGAAGAAGTAGAAGAAGGAGAAGGAGAAGGTGAAGTCTGGAGTGTGAATCAGAAGAAGCAGAAGAAAGAGAAGGAGAAGGTGAAGTCTGGAGAGTGAATCAGAAGAAGCAGAATAAGGAGAAGGAGAAGGTGAAGTCTGGAGGGTGAATCAGAAGAAGCAGAAGAAGGAGAAGGAGAAGGTGAAGTCTGGAGGGTGAATCAGAAGAAGCAGAAGAAGGAGAAGGTGAAGGTGAAGTCTGGTGGGTGAAGCAGAAGAAGTAGAAGAAGGAGAAGGAGAAGGTGAAGTCAGGAGGGTGAATCAGAAGAAGTAGAAGAAGGAGAAGGAGAAGGTGAAGTCAGGAGGGTGAAGCAGAAGAAGGAGAAGGAGAAGGTGAAGTCTGGAGGGTGAATCAGAAGAAGCAGAAGAAGGAGAAGGAGAAGATGAAGTCTGGAGGGTGAATCAGAAGAAGTAGAAGAAGGAGAAGGAGAAGGTGAAGTCTGGAGGGTGAAGCAGAAGAAGTAGAAGAAGGAGAAGGAGAAGGTGAAGTCAGGAGGGTGAATCAGAAGAAGCAGAAGAAGGAGAAGGAGAAGGTGAAGTCTGGAGGGTGAATCAGAAGAATCAGAAGAAGGAGAAGGAGAAGGTGAAGTCTGGAGGGTGAATCAGAAGAAGAAGAAGAAAGAGAAAAAGAAGGTGAAGTCTGGAGGGTGAAGCAGAAGAAATAGAAGAAGGAGAAGGAGAAGGTGAAGACTGGAGGGTGAATCAGAAGAAGTAGAAGAAGGAGAAGGAGAAGGTGAAGTCTGGAGGGTGAATCAGAAGAAGTAGAAGAAGGAGAAGGAGAAGGTGAAGTCTGGAGGGTGAATCAGAAGAAGCAGAAGAAGGAGAAGGAGAAGGTGAAGTCTGGAGGGTGAATCAGAAGAAGCAGAAGAAGGAGAAGGAGAAGATGAAGTCTGGAGGGTGAATCAGAAGAAGTAGAAGAAGGAGAAGGAGAAGGTGAAGTCTGGAGGGTGAATCAGAAGTAGTAGAAGAAGGAGAAGGAGAAGGTGTAGTCTGGACGGTGAATCAGAAGAAACAGAAGAAGGAGAAGGAGAAGGTGAAGTCTGGAGGGTGAATCAGAAGAAGGAGAAGGAGAAGGTGTAGTCTGGAGGGTCAATCAGAAGAAGTAGACGAAGGAGAAGGAGAAGGTGAAGTCTGGAGGGTGAATCAGAAGAAGCAGAAGAAGGAAATGGAGAAGGTGAAGTCTGGAGGGTGAATCAGAAGAAGTAGAAGAAGGAGAAGGAGAAGGTGAAGTCTGGAGGGTGAATCAGAAGAAGCAGAAGAAGGCGAAGGTGAAGTCTGGAGGGTGAATCAGAAGAAGCAGAAGAAGGAGAAGGAGAAGGTGAAGTCTGGAGGGTGAAGCAGAAGAAGCAGAAGAAGGAGAAGGAGAAGGTGAAGTCAGGAGGGTGAATCAGAAGAAGTAGAAGAAGGAGAAGGAGAAGGTGAGGTCAGGAGGGTGAATCAGAAGAAGCAGAAGAAGGAGAAGGAGAAGGTGAAGTCTGGAGGGTGAATCAGAAGAATCAGAAGAAGGAGAAGGAGAAGGTGAAGTCTGGAGGGAGAATCAGAAGAAGCAGAAGAAGGAGAAGGAGAAGGTGAAGTCTGGAGGGTGAATCAGAAGAAGCAGAAGAAGGAGAAGGAGAAGGTGAAGTCAGGAGGGTGAATCAGAAGAAGCAGAAGAAGGAGAAGGAGAAGGTGAAGTTAGGAGGGTGAATCAGAAGAAGCAGAAGAAGGAGAAGGAGCAGGTGATGTCAGCGGGATGAAGCAGAAGAAGTAGAAGAAGGAGAAGGAGAAGGTGAAGTCAGGACGGTGAAGCAGAAGAAGCAGAAGAAGGAGAAGGAGAAGGTGAAGTCTGGAGGGTGAATCAGAATAAGTAGAAGAAGGAGAAGGAGAAGGTCAAGTCTGGAGGGTGAATCAGAAGAAGTAGAAGAAGGAGAAGGAGAAGGTGAAGTCTGGAGGGTGAAGCAGAAGAAGTAGAAGAAGGAGAAGGAGAAGGTGAAGTCAGGAGGGTGAATCAGAAGAAGTAGAAGAAGGAGAAGGAGAAGGTGAAGTCAGGATGGTGAATCAGAAGAAGCAGAAGAAGGAGAAGGAGAAGGTGAAGTCTGGAGGGTGAATCAGAAGAATCAGAAGAAGGAGAAGGAGAAGGTGAAGTCTGGAGGGTGAATCAGAAGAAGCAGAAGAAAGAGAAGGAGAAGGTGAAGTCTGGAGGCTGAATCAGAAGAAGCAGAAGAAGGAGAAGGAGAAGGTGAAGTCAGGAGGGTGAATCAGAAGAAGCAGAAGAAGTAGAAGGAGAAGGTGAAGTTAGGAGGGTGAATCAGAAGAAGCAGAAGAAGGAGAAGGAGCAGGTGATGTCAGGGGGATGAAGCAGAAGAAGTAGAAGAAGGAGAAGGAGAAGGTGAAGTCAGGACGGTGAAGCAGAAGAAGCAGAAGAAGGAGAAGGAGAAGGTGAAGTCTGGAGGGTGAATCAGAAGAAGTAGAAGAAGGAGAAGGAGAAGGTCAAGTCTGGAGGGTGAATCAGAAGAAGTAGAAGAAGGAGAAGGAGAAGGTGAAGTCTGGAGGGTGAAGCAGAAGAAGTAGAAGAAGGAGAAGGAGAAGGTGAAGTCAGGAGGGTGAATCAGAAGAAGTAGAAGAAGGAGAAGGAGAAGGTGAAGTCAGGGGGGTGAATCAGAAGAAGCAGAAGAAGGAGAAGGAGAAGGAGAAGTCTGGAGGGTGAATCAGAAGAAGCAGAAGAAGGAGAAGGAGAAGATGAAATCTGGAGGGTGAATCAGAAAAAGCAGAAGAAGGAGAAGGAGAAGGTGAGGTCTTGAGGGTGAATCAGAAGAAGTAGAAGAAGGAGAAGGAGAAGGTGAAGTCTGGAGGGTGAATCAGAAGAAGCAGAAGAAGGAGAAGGAGAAGGTGAAGTCTGGAGGGTGAATCAGAAGAAGCAGAAGAAGGAGAAGGAGAAGGTGATGTCTGGAGGGTGAATCAGAAGAAGCAGAAGAAGGAGAAGGAGAAGATGAAATCTGGAGGGTGAATCAGAAGAAGCAGAAGAAAGAGAAGGAGAAGGTGAAGTCTGGAGGGTGAATCAGAAGAAGTAGAAGAAGGAGAAGGAGAAGGTGAAGTCTGGAGGGTGAATCAGAAGAAGCAGAAGAAGGAGAAGGAGAAGGTGAAGTCTGGAGGGTGAATCAGAAGAAGCAGAAGAAGGAGAAGGAGAAGGTGAAGTCTGGAGGGTGAATCAGAAGAAGCAGAAGAAGGAGAAGGAGAAGTTGAAGTCTGGAGGGTGAATCAGAAGAAGCAGAATAAGGAGAAGTGAAGGTGAAGTATGGAGGGTGAATCAGAAGAATCAGAAGAAGGAGAAGGAGAAGGTGAAGTCTGGAGGGTGAATCAGAAGAAGTAGAAGAAGGAGAAGGAGAAGGTGAAGTCTGGAGGGTGAAGCAGAAGAAGTAGAAGAAGGAGAAGGAGAAGGTGAAGTCTGGAGGGTGAATCAGAAGAAGCAGAATCAGGAGAAGGAGAAGGTGAAGTCTGGAGGGTGAATCAGAAGAAGCAGAATAAGGAGAAGGAGAAGGTGAAGTCTGGAGGGTGAATCAGAAGAAGCAGAATAAGGAGAAGAAGAAGGTGAAGTCTGGAGGGTGAATCAGAAGAAGCAGAAGAAGGAGAAGGAGAAGATGAAGTCTGGAGGGTGAATCAGAAGAAGTAGAAGAAGGAGAAGGAGAAGGTGAAGTCTGGAGGGTGAAGCAGAAGAAGTAGAAGAAGGAGAAGGAGAAGGTGAAGTCAGGAGGGTGAATCAGAAGAAGTAGAAGAAGGAGAAGGAGAAGGTGTAGTCTGGAGGGTCAATCAGAAGAAGTAGACGAAGGAGAAGGAGAAGGTGAAGTCTGGAGGGTGAATCAGAAGAAGCAGAAGAAGGAAATGGAGAAGGTGAAGTCTGGAGGGTGAATTAGAAGAAGTAGAAGAAGGAGAAGGAGAAGGTGAAGTCTGGAGGGTGAATCAGAAGAAGCAGAAGAAGGAGAAGGAGAAGGTGAAGTCTGGAGGGTGAATCAGAAGAAGCAGATGAAGGAGAAGGAGAAGTCTGGAGGGTGAATCAGAAGAAGCAGAAGAAGGAGAAGGAGAAGGTGAAGTCTGGAGGGTGAAGCAGAAGAAGTAGAAGAAGGAGAAGGAGAAGATGAAGTCAGGAGGGTGAATCAGAAGAAGTAGAAGAAGGAGAAGGAGAAGGTGAGGTCAGGAGGGTGAATCAGAAGAAGCAGAAGAAGGAGAAGGAGAAGGTGAAGTCTGGAGGGTGAATCAGAAGAATCAGAAGAAGGAGAAGGAGAAGGTGAAGTCTGGAGGGTGAATCAGAAGAAGCAGAAGAAGGAGAAGGAGAAGGTGAAGTCTGGAGGGTGAATCAGAAGAAGCAGAAGAAGGAGAAGGAGAAGGTGAAGTCAGGAGGGTGAATCAGAAGAAGCAGAAGAAGGAGAAGGAGAAGGTGAAGTTAGGAGGGTGAATCAGAAGAAGCAGAAGAAGGAGAAGGAGCAGGTGATGTCAGCGGGATGAAGCAGAAGAAGTAGAAGAAGGAGAAGGAGAAGGTGAAGTCAGGACGGTGAAGCAGAAGAAGCAGAAGAAGGAGAAGGAGAAGGTGAAGTCTGGAGGGTGAATCAGAATAAGTAGAAAAAGGAGAAGGAGAAGGTCAAGTCTGGAGGGTGAATCAGAAGAAGTAGAAGAAGGAGAAGGAGAAGGTGAAGTCTGGAGGGTGAAGCAGAAGAAGTAGAAGAAGGAGAAGGAGAAGGTGAAGTCAGGAGGGTGAATCAGAAGAAGTAGAAGAAGGAGAAGGAGAAGGTGAAGTCAGGAGGGTGAATCAGAAGAAGCAGAAGAAGGAGAAGGAGAAGGTGAAGTCTGGAGGGTGAATGAGAAGAATCAGAAGAAGGAGAAGGAGAAGGTGAAGTCTGGAGGGTGAATCAGAAGAAGCAGAAGAAAGAGAAGGAGAAGGTGAAGTCTGGAGGGTGAATCAGAAGAAGCAGAAGAAGGAGAAGGAGAAGGTGAAGTCAGGAGGGTGAATCAGAAGAAGCAGAAGAAGGAGAAGGAGAAGATGAAGTTAGGAGGGTGAATCAGAAGAAGCAGAAGAAGGAGAAGGAGCAGGTGATGTCAGGGGGATGAAGCAGAAGAAGTAGAAGAAGGAGAAGGAGAAGGTGAAGTCAGGACGGTGAAGCAGAAGAAGCAGAAGAAGGAGAAGGAGAAGGTGAAGTCTGGAGGGTGAATCAGAAGAAGTAGAAGAAGGAGAAGGAGAAGGTCAAGTCTGGAGGGTGAATCAGAAGAAGTAGAAGAAGGAGAAGGAGAAGGTGAAGTCTGGAGGGTGAAGCAGAAGAAGTAGAAGAAGGAGAAGGTGAAGGTGAAGTCAGGAGGGTGAATCAGAAGAAGTAGAAGAAGGAGAAGGAGAAGGTGAAGTCAGGAGGGTGAATCAGAAGAAGCAGAAGAAGGAGAAGGAGAAGGTGAAGTCTGGAGGGTGAATCAGAAGAAGCAGAAGAAGGAGAAGGAGAAGATGAAATCTGGAGGGTGAATCAGAAGAAGTAGAAGAAGGAGAAGGAGAAGGTGAGGTCTGCAGGGTGAATCAGAAGAAGTAGAAGAAGGAGAAGGAGAAGGTGAAGTCTGGAGGGTGAATCAGAAGAAGCAGAAGAAGGAGAAGGAGAAGGTGAAGTCTGGAGGGAGATTCAGAAGAAGCAGAAGAAGGAGAAGGAGAAGGTGAAGTCTGGAGGGTGAATCAGAAGAAGCAGAAGAAGGAGAAGGAGAAGATGAAATCTGGAGGGTGAATCAGAAGAAGCAGAAGAAAGAGAATGAGAAGGTGAAGTCTGGAGGGTGAATCAGAAGAAGTAGAAGAAGGAGAAGGAGAAGGTGAAGTCTGGAGGGTGAATCAGAAGAAGCAGAAGAAGGAGAAGGAGAAGGTGAAGTCTGGAGGGTGAATCAGAAGAAGCAGAAGAAGGAGAAGGAGAAGTTGAAGTCTGGAGGGTGAATCAGAAGAAGCAGAATAAGGAGAAGTGAAGGTGAAGTATGGAGGGTGAATCAGAAGAAGCAGAAGAAGGAGAAGGAGAAGGTGAAGTCTGGAGGGTGAATCAGAAGAAGTAGAAGAAGGAGAAGGAGAAGGTGAAGTCTGGTGGGTGATGCAGAAGAAGTAGAAGAAGGAGAAGGAGAAGGTGAAGTCAGGAGGGTGAATCAGAAGAAGTAGAAGAAGGAGAAGGAGAAGGTGAAGTCAGGAGGGTGAATCAGAAGAAGCAGAAGAAGGAGAAGGAGAAGGTGAAGTCTGGAGGGTGAATGAGAAGAAGCAGAATCAGGAGAAGGAGAAGGTGAAGTCTGGAGGGTGAATCAGAAGAAGCAGAATAAGGAGAAGGAGAAGGTGAAGTCTGGAGGGTGAATAAGAAGAAGCAGAAGAAGGAGAAGGAGAAGATGAAGTCTGGAGGGTGAATCAGAAGAAGTAGAAGAAGGAGAAGGAGAAGGTGAAGTCAGGAGGGTGAAGCAGAAGAAGTAGAAGAAGGAGAAGGAGAAGGTGAAGTCAGGAGGGTGAATCAGAAGAAGTAGAAGAAGGAGAAGGAGAAGGTGAAGTCAGGAGGGTGAATCAGAAGAAGCAGAAGAAGGAGAAGGAGAAGGTGAAGTCTGGAGGGTGAATCAGAAGAAGCAGAAGAAGGAGAAGGAGAAGATGAAATCTGGAGGGTGAATCAGAAGAAGCAGAAGAGAGAGAATGAGAAGGTGAAGTCTGGAGGGTGAATCAGAAGAAGTAGAAGAAGGAGAAGGAGAAGGTGAAGTCTGGAGGGTGAATCAGAAGAAGCAGAAGAAGGAGAAGGAGAAGGTGAAGTCTGGAGGGTGAATCAGAAGAAGCAGAAGAAGGAGAAGGAGAAGTTGAAGTCTGGAGGGTGAATCAGAAGAAGCAGAATAAGGAGAAGTGAAGTTGAAGTATGGAGGGTGAATCAGAAGAAGCAGAAGAAGGAGAAGGAGAAGGTGAAGTCTGGAGGGTGAATCAGAAGAAGTAGAAGAAGGAGAAGGAGAAGGTGAAGTCTGGAGGGTGAAGCAGAAGAAGTAGAAGAAGGAGAAGGAGAAGGTGAAGTCAGGAGGGTGAATCAGAAGAAGTAGAAGAAGGAGAAGGAGAAGGTGAAGTCAGGAGGGTGAATCAGAAGAAGCAGAAGAAGGAGAAGGAGAAGGTGAAGTCTGGAGGGTGAATCAGAAGAAGCAGAATCAGGAGAAGGAGAAGGTGAAGTCTGGAGGGTGAATCAGAAGAAGCAGAATAAGGAGAAGGAGAAGGTGAAGTCTGGAGGGTGAATAAGAAGAAGCAGAAGAAGGAGAAGGAGAAGATGAAGTCTGGAGGGTGAATCAGAAGAAGTAGAATAAGGAGAAGTAGAAGGTGAAGTCAGGAGGGTGAAGCAGAAGAAGTAGAAGAAGGAGAAGGAGAAGGTGAAGTCAGGAGGGTGAATCAGAAGAAGTAGAAGAAGGAGAAGGAGAAGGTGAAGTCAGGAGGGTGAATCAGAAGAAGCAGAAGAAGGAGAAGGAGAAGGTGAAGTCTGGAGGGTGAATCAGAAGAATCAGAAGAAGGAGAAGGAGAAGGTGAAGTCTGGAGTGTGAATCAGAAGAAGCAGAAGAAAGAGAAGGAGAAGGTGAAGTCTGGAGGGTGAAGCAGAAGAAAAAGAAGAAGGAGAAGGAGAAGGTGAAGACTGGAGGGTGAATCAGAAGAAGTGGAAGAAGGAGAAGGAGAAGGTGAAGTCTGGAGGGTGAATCAGAAGAAGTAGAAGAAGGAGAAGGAGAAGGTGAAGTCTGGAGGGTGAATCAGAAGAAGCAGAAGAAGGAGAAGGAGAAGGTGAAGTCTGGAGGGTGAATCAGAAGAAGCAGAAGAAGGAGAAGGAGAAGATGAAGTCTGGAGGGTGAATCAGAAGAAGTAGAAGAAGGAGAAGGAGAAGGTGAAGTCTGGAGGGTGAATCAGAAGTAGTAGAAGAAGGAGAAGGAGAAGGTGAAGTCTGGACGGTGAATCAGAAGAAACAGAAGAAGGAGAAGGAGAAGGTGAAGTCTGGAGGGTGAATCAGAAGAAGTAGAAGAAGGAGAAGGAGAAGGTGTAGTCTGGAGGGTGAATCAGAAGAAGTAGACGAAGGAGAAGGAGAAGGTGAAGTCTGGAGGGTGAATCAGAAGAAGCAGAAGAAGGAGATGGAGAAGGTGAAGTCTGGAGGGTGAATCAGAAGAAGTAGAAGAAGGAGAAGGAGAAGGTGAAGTCTGGAGGGTGAATCAGAAGAAGCAGAAGAAGGAGAAGGAGAAGGTGAAGTCTGGAGGGTGAATCAGAAGAAGCAGAAGAAGGAGAAGGAGAAGGAGAAGTCTGGAGGGTGAATCAGAAGAAGCAAAATAAGGAGAAGGAGAAGGTGAAGTCTGGAGGGTGAATCAGAAGAAGCAGAAGAAGGAGAAGGAGAAGGTGAAGTCTGGAGGGTGAATCAGAAGAAGTAGAAGAAGGAGAAGGAGAAGGTGAAGTCTGGAGGGTGAATCAGAAGAAGTAGAAGAAGGAGAAGGAGAAGGTGAAGTCTGGAGGTTGAATCAGAAGAAGTAGAAGAAGGAGAAGGAGAAGGTGAAGTCTGGAGGGTGAAGCAGAAGAAGTAGAAGAAGGAGAAGGAGAATGTGAAGTCAGGAGGGTGAATCAGATGAAGTAGAAGAAGGAGAAGGAGAAGGTGAAGTCAGGAGGGTGAATCAGAAGAAGCAGAAGAAGGAGAAGGAGAAGGTGAAGTCTGGAGGGTGAATCAGAAGAATCAGAAGAAGGAGAAGGAGAATGTGAAGTCTGGAGGGTGAATCAGAAGAAGCAGAAGAAAGAGAAGGAGATGGTGAAGTCTGGAGGCTGAATCAGAAGAAGTAGAAGAAGGAGAAGGGGAAGGTGAAGTCTGGAGGGTGAATCAGAAGAAGCAGAGGAAGGAGAAGGAGAAGGTGAAGTCTGGAGGGTGAATCATAAGAAGCAGAAGAAGGAGAAGGAGAAGTTGAAGTCTTGAGGGTGAAGCAGAAGAATTAGAAGATGAGAAGGAGAAGGTGAAGTCAGGAGGGTGAATCAGAAGAAGCAGAAGAAGGAGAAGGAGAAGGTGAAGTCTGGAGGGTGAATCAGAAGAATCAGAAGAAGGAGAAGGAGAAGGTGAAGTCTGGAGGGTGAATCAGAAGAAGCAGAAGAAAGAGAAGGAGAAGGTGAAGTCTGGAGGGTGAATCAGAAGAAGCAGAAGAAGGAGAAGGAGAAGTTGAAGTCTGGAGGGTGAAGCAGAAGAATTAGAAGATGGAGAAGGAGAAGGTGAAGTCAGGAGGGTGAATCAGAAGAAGTAGAAGAAGGAGAAGGAGAAGGTGAAGTCAGGAGGGTGAATCGGAAGAAGCAGAAGATGGAGAAGGAGAAGGTGAAGTCTGGAGGGTGAATCAGAAGAATCAGAAGAAGGAGAAGGAGAAGGTGAAGTCTGGAGGGTGAATCAGAAGAAGCAGAATAAGGAGAAGGAGAAGGTGAAGTCTGGAGGGTGAATCAGAAGAAGCAGAAGAAGGAGAAGGAGAAGGTGAAGTCTGGAGGGTGAATCAGAAGAAGTAGAAGAAGGAGAAGGAGAAGGTGAAGTCTGGAGGGTGAAGCAGAAGAAGTAGAAGAAGGAGAAGGAGAAGGTGAAGTCAGGTGGGTGAATCAGAAGAAGTAGAAGAAGGAGAAGGAGAAGGTGAAGTCAGGAGGGTGAATCAGAAGAAGCAGAAGAAGGAGAAGGAGAAGGTGAAGTCTGGAGGGTGAATCAGAAGAATCAGAAGAAGGAGAAGGAGAAGGTGAAGTCTGGAGGGTGAATCAGAAGAAGTAGAAGAAGGAGAAGGAGAAGGTGAAGTCTGGAGGGTGAAGCAGAAGAAGGAGAAGGAGAAGGTGAAGTCAGGAGGGTGAATCAGAAGAAGTAGAAGAAGGAGAAGGAGAAGGTGAAGTCTGGAGGGTGAAGCAGAAGAAGTAGAAGAAGGAGAAGGAGAAGGTGAAGTCAGGTGGGTGAATCAGAAGAAGTAGAAGAAGGAGAAGGAGAAGGTGAAGTCAGGAGGGTGAATCAGAAGAAGCAGAAGAAGGAGAAGGAGAAGGTGAAGTCTGGAGGGTGAATCAGAAGAATCAGAAGAAGGAGAAGGAGAAGGTGAAGTCTGGAGGGTGAATCAGAAGAAGTAGAAGAAGGAGAAGGAGAAGGTGAAGTCTGGAGGGTGAAGCAGAAGAAGGAGAAGGAGAAGGTGAAGTCAGGAGGGTGAATCAGAAGAAGCAGAAGAAGGAGAAGGAGAAGGTGAAGTCTGGAGGGTGAATCAGAAGAAGTAGAAGAAGGAGATGGAGAAGGTGAAGTCTGGAGGGTGAAGCAGAAGAAGTAGAAGAAGGAGAAGGAGAAGGTGAAGTCAGGTGGGTGAATCAGAAGAAGTAGAAGAAGGAGAAGGAGAAGGTGAAGTCAGGAGGGTGAATCGGAAGAAGCAGAAGATGGAGAAGGAGAAGGTGAAGTCTGGAGGGTGAATCAGAAGAATCAGAAGAAGGAGAAGGAGAAGGTGAAGTCTGGAGGGTGAATCAGAAGAAGCAGAATAAGGAGAAGGAGAAGGTGAAGTCTGGAGGGTGAATCAGAAGAAGCAGAAGAAGGAGAAGGAGAAGGTGAAGTCTGGAGGGTGAATCAGAAGAAGTAGAAGAAGGAGAAGGAGAAGGTGAAGTCTGGAGGGTGAAGCAGAAGAAGTAGAAGAAGGAGAAGGAGAAGGTGAAGTCAGGTGGGTGAATCAGAAGAAGTAGAAGAAGGAGAAGGAGAAGGTGAAGTCAGGAGGGTGAATCAGAAGAAGCAGAAGAAGGAGAAGGAGAAGGTGAAGTCTGGAGGGTGAATCAGAAGAATCAGAAGAAGGAGAAGGAGAAGGTGAAGTCTGGAGGGTGAATCAGAAGAAGTAGAAGAAGGAGAAGGAGAAGGTGAAGTCTGGAGGGTGAAGCAGAAGAAGGAGAAGGAGAAGGTGAAGTCAGGAGGGTGAATCAGAAGAAGTAGAAGAAGGAGAAGGAGAAGGTGAAGTCTGGAGGGTGAAGCAGAAGAAGTAGAAGAAGGAGAAGGAGAAGGTGAAGTCAGGTGGGTGAATCAGAAGAAGTAGAAGAAGGAGAAGGAGAAGGTGAAGTCAGGAGGGTGAATCAGAAGAAGCAGAAGAAGGAGAAGGAGAAGGTGAAGTCTGGAGGGTGAATCAGAAGAATCAGAAGAAGGAGAAGGAGAAGGTGAAGTCTGGAGGGTGAATCAGAAGAAGTAGAAGAAGGAGAAGGAGAAGGTGAAGTCTGGAGGGTGAAGCAGAAGAAGGAGAAGGAGAAGGTGAAGTCAGGAGGGTGAATCAGAAGAAGCAGAAGAAGGAGAAGGAGAAGGTGAAGTCTGGAGGGTGAATCAGAAGAAGTAGAAGAAGGAGATGGAGAAGGTGAAGTCTGGAGGGTGAAGCAGAAGAAGTAGAAGAAGGAGAAGGAGAAGGTGAAGTCAGGTGGGTGAATCAGAAGAAGTAGAAGAAGGAGAAGGAGAAGGTGAAGTCAGGAGGGTGAATCAGAAGAAGCAGAAGAAGGAGAAGGAGAAGGTGAAGTCTGGAGGGTGAATCAGAAGAATCAGAAGAAGGAGAAGGAGAAGGTGAAGTCTGGAGGGTGAATCAGAAGAAGTAGAAGAAGGAGAAGGAGAAGGTGAAGTCTGGAGGGTGAAGCAGAAGAAGGAGAAGGAGAAGGTGAAGTCAGGAGGGTGAATCAGAAGAAGTAGAAGAAGGAGAAGGAGAAGGTGAAATCAGGAGGGTGAATCAGAAGTAGCAGAAGAAGGAGAAGGAGAAGGTGAAGTCTGTAGGGTGAATCAGAAGAATCAGAAGAAGGAGAAGGAGAAGGTGAAGTCTGGAGGGTGAATCAGAAGAAGCAGAAGAAAGAGAAGGAGAAGGTGAAGTCTGGAGGGTGAAGCAGAAGAAGCAGAAGAAGGAGAAGGAGAAGGTGAAGTTAGGAGGGTGAATCAGAAGAAGCAGAAGAAGGAGAAGGAGCAGGTGATGTCAGTGGGATGAAGCAGAAGAAGTAGAAGAAGGAGAAGGAGAAGGTGAAGTCAGGACGGTGAAGCAGAAGAAGCAGAAAAGGAGAAGGAGAAGGTGAAGTCTGGAGGGTGAATCAGAAGAAGTAGAAGAAGGAAAAGTAGAAGGTCAAGTCTGGAGGGTGAATCAGAAGAAGTAGAAGAAGGAGAAGGAGAAGGTGAAGTCTGGAGGGTGAAGCAGAAGAATTAGAAGATGGAGAAGGAGAAGGTGAAGTCAGGAGGGTGAATCAGAAGAAGCAGAAGAAGGAGAAGGAGAAGGTGAAGTCTGGAGGGTGAATCAGAAGAATCAGAAGAAGGAGAAGGAGAAGGTGAAGTCTGGAGGGTGAATCAGAAGAAGCAGAAGAAAGAGAAGGAGAAGGTGAAGTCTGGAGGGTGAATCAGAAGAAGCAGAAGAAGGAGAAGGAGAAGGTGAAGTCTGGAGGGTGAATCAGAAGAAGTAGAAGAAGGAGAAGGAGAAGTTGAAGTCTGGAGGGTGAAGCAGAAGAATTAGAAGATGGAGAAGGAGAAGGTGAAGTCAGGAGGGTGAATCAGAAGAAGTAGAAGAAGGAGAAGGAGAAGGTGAAGTCAGGAGGGTGAATCGGAAGAAGCAGAAGATGGAGAAGGAGAAGGTGAAGTCTGGAGGGTGAATCAGAAGAATCAGAAGAAGGAGAAGGAGAAGGTGAAGTCTGGAGGGTGAATCAGAAGAAGCAGAATAAGGAGAAGGAGAAGGTGAAGTCTGGAGGGTGAATCAGAAGAAGCAGAAGAAGGAGAAGGAGAAGGTGAAGTCTGGAGGGTGAATCAGAAGAAGTAGAAGAAGGAGAAGGAGAAGGTGAAGTCTGGAGGGTGAAGCAGAAGAAGTAGAAGAAGGAGAAGGAGAAGGTGAAGTCAGGTGGGTGAATCAGAAGAAGTAGAAGAAGGAGAAGGAGAAGGTGAAGTCAGGAGGGTGAATCAGAAGAAGCAGAAGAAGGAGAAGGAGAAGGTGAAGTCTGGAGGGTGAATCAGAAGAATCAGAAGAAGGAGAAGGAGAAGGTGAAGTCTGGAGGGTGAATCAGAAGAAGCAGAAGAAAGAGAAGGAGAAGGTGAAGTCTGGAGGGTGAAGCAGAAGAAACAGAAGAAGGAGAAGGAGAAGGTGAAGACTGGAGGGTGAATCAGAAGAAGTAGAAGAAGGAGAAGGAGAAGGTGAAGTCTGGAGGGTGAATCAGAAGAAGTAGAAGAAGGAGAAGGAGAAGGTGAAGTCTGGAGGGTGAATCAGAAGAAGCAGAAGAAGGAGAAGGAGAAGGTGAAGTCTGGAGGGTGAATCAGAAGAAGCAGAAGAAGGAGAAGGAGAAGATGAAGTCTGGAGGGTGAATCAGAAGAAGTAGAAGAAGGAGAAGGAGAAGGTGAAGTCTGGAGGGTGAATCAGAAGTAGTAGAAGAAGGAGAAGGAGAAGGTGAAGTCTGGAGGGTGAATCAGAAGAAACAGAAGAAGGAGAAGGAGAAGGTGAAGTCTGGAGTGTGAATCAGAAGAAGTAGAAGAAGGAGAAGGAGAAGGTGTAGTCTGGAGGGTGAATCAGAAGAAGTAGACGAAGGAGAAGGAGAAGGTGAAGTCTGGAGGGTGAATCAGAAGAAGCAGAAGAAGGAGATGGAGAAGGTGAAGTCTGGAGGGTGAATCAGAAGAAGTAGAAGAAGGAGAAGGAGAAGGTGAAGTCTGGAGGGTGAATCAGAAGAAGCAGAAGAAGGAGAAGGAGAAGGTGAAGTCTGGAGGGTGAATCAGAAGAAGCAGAAGAAGGAGAAGGAGAAGGTGAAGTCTGGAGGGTGATTCAGAAGAAGCAGAATAAGGAGAAGGAGAAGGTGAAGTCTGGAGGGTGAATCAGAAGAAGCAGAAGAAGGAGAAGGAGAAGGTGAAGTCTGGAGGGTGAATCAGAAGAAGTAGAAGAAGGAGAAGGAGAAGGTGAAGTCTGGAGGGTGAATCAGAAGAAGTAGAAGAAGGAGAAGGAGAAGGTGAAGTCTGGAGGGTGAATCAGAAGAAGTAGAAGAAGGAGAAGGAGAAGGTGTAGTCTGGAGGGTGAATCAGAAGAAGCAGAAGAAGGAGAAGGAGAAGGTGAAGTCAGGAGGGTGAATCAGAAGAAGCAGAAGAAGGAGAAGGAGAAGGTGAAGTTAGGAGGGTGAATCAGAAGAAGCAGAAGAAGGAGAAGGAGCAGGTGATGTCAGGGGGATGAAGCAGAAGAAGTAGAAGAAGGAGAAGGAGAAGGTGAAGTCAGGACGGTGAAGCAGAAGAAGCAGAAGAAGGAGAAGGAGAAGGTGAAGTCTGGAGGGTGAATCAGAAGAAGTAGAAGAAGGAAAAGGAGAAGGTCAAGTCTGGAGGGTGAATCAGAAGAAGTAGAAGAAGGAGAAGGAGAAGGTGAAGTCTGGAGGGTGAAGCAGAAGAAGTAGAAGAAGGAGAAGGAGAAGGTGAAGTCAGGAGGGTGAATCAGAAGAAGTAGAAGAAGGAGAAGGAGAAGGTGAAGTCAGGAGGGTGAATCAGAAGAAGCAGAAGAAGGAGAAGGAGAAGGTGAAGTCTGGAGGGTGAATCAGAAGAATCAGAAGAAGGAGAAGGAGAAGGTGAAGTCTGGAGGGTGAATCAGAAGAAGCAGAAGAAAGAGAAGGAGAAGGTGAAGTCTGGAGGGTGAATCAGAAGAAGTAGAAGAAGGAGAAGGAGAAGGTGAAGTCTGGAGGGTGAATCAGAAGAAGCAGAAGAAGGAGAAGGAGAAGGTGAAGTCTGGAGGTTGAATCAGAAGAAGCAGAAGAAGGAGAAGGAGAAGATGAAGTCTGCAGGGTGAATCAGAAGAAGCAGAAGAAGGAGAAGGAGAAGGTGAAGTCTGGAGGGTGAATCAGAAGAAGCAGAATAAGGAGAAGGAGAAGGTGAAGTCTGGAGGGTGAATCAGAAGAAGCAGAAGAAGGAGAAGGAGAAGGTGAAGTCTGGAGGGTGAATCAGAAGAAGTAGAAGAAGGAGAAGGAGAAGTTGAAGTCTGGAGGGTGAAGCAGAAGAATTAGAAGATGGAGAAGGAGAAGGTGAAGTCAGGAGGGTGAATCAGAAGAAGTAGAAGAAGGAGAAGGAGAAGGTGAAGTCAGGAGGGTGAATCGGAAGAAGCAGAAGATGGAGAAGGAGAAGGTGAAGTCTGGAGGGTGAATCAGAAGAATCAGAAGAAGGACAAGGAGAAGGTGAAGTCTGGAGGGTGAATCAGAAGAAGCAGAGGAAGGAGAAGGAGAAGGTAAAGTCTGGAGGGTGAATCAGAAGAAGCAGAATAAGGAGAAGGAGAAGGTGAAGTCTGGAGGGTGAATCAGAAGAAGCAGAATAAGGAGAAGGAGAAGGTGAAGTCTGGAGGGTGAATCAGAAGAAGCAGAAGAAGGAGAAGGAGAAGGTGAAGTCTGGAGGGTGAATCAGAAGAAGTAGAAGAAGGAGAAGGAGAAGGTGAAGTCAGGTGGGTGAATCAGAAGAAGTAGAAGAAGGAGAAGGAGAAGGTGAAGTCAGGAGGGTGAATCAGAAGAAGCAGAAGAAGGAGAAGGAGAAGGTGAAGTCTGGAGGGTGCATCAGAAGAATCAGAAGAAGGAGAAGGAGAAGGTGAAGTCTGGAGGGTGAATCAGAAGAAGCAGAAGAAAGAGAAGGAGAAGGTGAAGTCTGGAGGGTGAAGCAGAAGAAACAGAAGAAGGAGAAGGAGAAGGTGAAGACTGGAGGGTGAATCAGAAGAAGTAGAAGAAGGAGAAGGAGAAGGTGAAGTCTGGAGGGTGAATCAGAAGAAGTAGAAGAAGGAGAAGGAGAAGGTGAAGTCTGGAGGGTGAATCAGAAGAAGCAGAAGAAGGAGAAGGAGAAGGTGAAGTCTGGAGGGTGAATCAGAAGAAGCAGAAGAAGGAGAAGGAGAAGATGAAGTCTGGAGGGTGAATCAGAAGAAGTAGAAGAAGGAGAAGGAGAAGGTGATGTCTGGAGGGTGAATCAGAAGTAGTAGAAGAAGGAGAAGGAGAAGGTGAAGTCTGGAGGGTGAATCAGAAGAAACAGAAGAAGGAGAAGGAGAAGGTGAAGTCTGGAGGGTGAATCAGAAGAAGTAGAAGAAGGAGAAGGAGAAGGTGTAGTCTGGAGGGTGAATCAGAAGAAGTAGACGAAGGAGAAGGAGAAGGTGAAGTCTGGAGGGTGAATCAGAAGAAGTAGAAGAAGGAGAAGGAGAAGGTGAAGTCTGGAGGGTGAATCAGAAGAAGCAGAAGAAGGAGAAAGAGAAGGTGAAGTCTGGAGGGTGAATCAGAAGAAGCAGAAGAAGGAGAAGGAGAAGGTGAAGTCTGGAGGGTGATTCAGAAGAAGCAGAATAAGGAGAAGGTGAAGGTGAAGTCTGGAGGGTGAATCAGAAGAAGCAGAAGAAGGAGAAGGAGAAGGTGAAGTCTGGAGGGTGAATCAGAAGAAGTAGAAGAAGGAGAAGGAGAAGGTGAAGTCTGGAGGGTGAATCAGAAGAAGTAGAAGAAGGAGAAGGAGAAGGTGAAGTCTGGAGGGTGAATCAGAAGAAGTAGAAGAAGGAGAAGGAGAAGCTGAAGTCTGGAGGGTGAAGCAGAAGAAGTAGAAGAAGGAGAAGGAGAAGGTGAAGTCAGGAGGGTGAATCAGAAGATGTAGAAGAAGGAGAAGGAGAAGGTGAAGTCAGGAGGGTGAATCAGAAGAAGCAGAAGAAGGAGAAGGAGAAGGTGAAGTCTGGAGGGTGAATCAGAAGAATCAGAAGAAGGAGAAGGAGAAGGTGAAGTCTGGAGGGTGAATCAGAAGAAGCAGAAGAAAGAGAAGGAGAAGGTGAAGTCTGGAGGGTGAATCAGAAGAAGTAGAAGAAGGAGAAGGAGAAGGTGAAGTCTGGAGGGTGAATCAGAAGAAGCAGAAGAAGGAGAAGGAGAAGGTGAAGTCTGGAGGGTGAATCAGAAGAAGTAGACGAAGGAGAAGGAGAAGGTGAAGTCTGGAGGGTGAATCAGAAGAAGCAGAAGAAGGAGATGGAGAAGGTGAAGTCTGGAGGGTGAATCAGAAGAAGCAGAAGAAGGAGAAGGAGAAGGTGAAGTCTGGAGGGTGAATCAGAAGAAGAAGAAGAAGGAGAAGGAGAAGGTGAAGTCTGGAGGGTGAAGCAGAAGAAGTAGAAGAAGGAGAAGGAGAAGGTGAAGTCAGGTGGGTGAATCAGAAGAAGTAGAAGAAGGAGAAGGAGAAGGAGAAGTCAGGAGGGTGAATCAGAAGAAACAGAAGAAGGAGAAGGAGAAGGTGAAGTCTGGAGGGTGAATCAGAAGAATCAGAAGAAGGAGAAGGAGAAGGTGAAGTCTGGAGGGTGAATCAGAAGAAGCAGAAGAAAGAGAAGGAGATGGTGAAGTCTGGAGGGTGAAGCAGAAGAAATAGAAGAAGGAGAAGGAGAAGGTGAAGTCTGGAGGGTGAATCAGAAGAAGTAGAAGAAGGAGAAGGAGAAGTTGAAGTCTGGAGGGTGAAGCAGAAGAATTAGAAGATGGAGAAGGAGAAGGTGAAGTCAGGAGGGTGAATCAGAAGAAGTAGAAGAAGGAGAAGGAGAAGGTGCAGTCAGGAGGGTGAATCGGAAGAAGCAGAAGATGGAGAAGGAGAAGGTGAAGTCTGGAGGGTGAATCAGAAGAATCAGAAGAAGGACAAGGAGAAGGTGAAGTCTGGAGGGTGAATCAGAAGAAGCAGAGGAAGGAGAAGGAGAAGGTAAAGTCTGGAGGGTGAATCAGAAGAAGCAGAATAAGGAGAAGGAGAAGGTGAAGTCTGGAGGGTGAATCAGAAGAAGCAGAATAAGGAGAAGGAGAAGGTGAAGTCTGGAGGGTGAATCAGAAGAAGCAGAAGAAGGAGAAGGAGAAGGTGAAGTCTGGAGGGTGAATCAGAAGAAGTAGAAGAAGGAGAAGGAGAAGGTGAAGTCTGGAGGGTGAAGCAGAAGAAGTAGAAGAAGGAGAAGGAGAAGGTGAAGTCAGGTGGGTGAATCAGAAGAAGTAGAAGAAGGAGAAGGAGAAGGTGAAGTCAGGAGGGTGAATCAGAAGAAGCAGAAGAAGGAGAAGGAGAAGGTGAAGTCTGGAGGGTGAATCAGAAGAATCAGAACAAGGAGAAGGAGAAGGTGAAGTCTGGAGGGTGAATCAGAAGAAGCAGAAGAAAGAGAAGGAGAAGGTGAAGTCTGGAGGGTGAAGCAGAAGAAACAGAACAAGGAGAAGGAGAAGGTGAAGACTGGAGGGTGAATCAGAAGAAGTAGAAGAAGGAGAAGGAGAAGGTGAAGTCTGGAGGGTGAATCAGAAGAAGTAGAAGAAGGAGAAGGAGAAGGTGAAGTCTGGAGGGTGAATCAGAAGAAGCAGAAGAAGGAGAAGGAGAAGGTGAAGTCTGGAGGGTGAATCAGAAGAAGCAGAAGAAGGAGAAGGAGAAGATGAAGTCTGGAGGGTGAATCAGAAGAAGTAGAAGAAGGAGAAGGAGAAGGTGAAGTCTGGAGGGTGAATCAGAAGTAGTAGAAGAAGGAGAAGGAGAAGGTGAAGTCTGGAGGGTGAATCAGAAGAAACAGAAGAAGGAGAAGGAGAAGGTGAAGTCTGGAGGGTGAATCAGAAGAAGTAGAAGAAGGAGAAGGAGAAGGTGTAGTCTGGAGGGTGAATCAGAAGAAGTAGACGAAGGAGAAGGAGAAGGTGAAGTCTGGAGGGTGAATCAGAAGAAGCAGAAGAAGGAGATGGAGAAGGTGAAGTCTGGAGGGTGAATCAGAAGAAGTAGAAGAAGGAGAAGGAGAAGGTGAAGTCTGGAGGGTGAATCAGAAGAAGCAGAAGAAGGAGAAGGAGAAGGTGAAGTCTGGAGGGTGAATCAGAAGAAGCAGAAGAAGGAGAAGGAGAAGGTGAAGTCTGGAGGGTGATTCAGAAGAAGCAGAATAAGGAGAAGGTGAAGGTGAAGTCTGGAGGGTGAATCAGAAGAAGCAGAAGGAGAAGGAGAAGGTGAAGTCTGGAGGGTGAATCAGAAGAAGTAGAAGAAGGAGAAGGAGAAGGTGAAGTCTGGAGGGTGAATCAGAAGAAGTAGAAGAAGGAGAAGGAGAAGGTGAAGTCTGGAGGGTGAATCAGAAGAAGTAGAAGAAGGAGAAGGAGAAGCTGAAGTCTGGAGGGTGAAGCAGAAGAAATAGAAGAAGGAGAAGGAGAAGGTGAAGTCAGGAGGGTGAATCAGAAGATGTAGAAGAAGGAGAAGGCGAAGGTGAAGTCAGGAGGGTGAATCAGAAGAAGCAGAAGAAGGAGAAGGAGAAGGTGAAGTCTGGAGGGTGAATCAGAAGAATCAGAAGAAGGAGAAGGAGAAGGTGAAGTCTGGAGGGTGAATCAGAAGAAGCAGAAGAAAGAGAAGGAGAAGGTGAAGTCTGGAGGGTGAATCAGAAGAAGTAGAAGAAGTAGAAGGAGAAGGTGAAGTCTGGAGGGTGAATCAGAAGAAGCAGAAGAAGGAGAAGGAGAAGGTGAAGTCTGGAGGGTGAATCAGAAGAAGTAGACGAAGGAGAAGGAGAAGGTGAAGTCTGGAGGGTGAATCAGAAGAAGCAGAAGAAGGAGATGGAGAAGGTGAAGTCTGGAGGGTGAATCAGAAGAAGCAGAAGAAGGAGAAGGAGAAGGTGAAGTCTGGAGGGTGAATCAGAAGAAGAAGAAGAAGGAGAAGGAGAAGGTGAAGTCTGGAGGGTGAAGCAGAAGAAGTAGAAGAAGGAGAAGGAGAAGGTGAAGTCAGGTGGGTGAATCAGAAGAAGTAGAAGAAGGAGAAGGAGAAGGAGAAGTCAGGAGGGTGAATCAGAAGAAACAGAAGAAGGAGAAGGAGAAGGTGAAGTCTGGAGGGTGAATCAGAAGAATCAGAAGAAGGAGAAGGAGAAGGTGAAGTCTGGAGGGTGAATCAGAAGAAGCAGAAGAAAGAGAAGGAGATGGTGAAGTCTGGAGGGTGAAGCAGAAGAAACAGAAGAAGGAGAAGGAGAAGGTGAAGACTGGAGGGTGAATCAGAAGAAGTAGAAGAAGGAGAAGGAGAAGGTGAAGTCTGGAGGGTGAATCAGAAGAAGTAGAAGAAGGAGAAGGAGAAGGTGAAGTCTGGAGGGTGAATCAGAAGAAGCAGAAGAAGGAGAAGGAGAAGGTGAAGTCTGGAGGGTGAATCAGAAGAAGCAGAAGAAGGAGAAGGAGAAGATGAAGTCTGGAGGTTGAATCAGAAGAAGTAGAAGAAGGAGAAGGAGAAGGTGAAGTCTGGAGGGTGAATCAGAAGTAGTAGAAGAAGGAGAAGGAGAAGGTGAAGTCTGGAGGGTGAATCAGAAGAAACAGAAGAAGGAGAAGGAGAAGGTGAAGTCTGGAGGGTGAATCAGAAGAAGTAGAAGAAGGAGAAGGAGAAGGTGCAGTCTGGAGGGTGAATCAGAAGAAGTAGACGAAGGAGAAGGAGAAGGTGAAGTCTGGAGGGTGAATCAGAAGAAGCAGAAGAAGGAGATGGAGAAGGTGAAGTCTGGAGGGTGAATCAGAAGAAGTAGAAGAAGGAGAAGGAGAAGGTGAAGTCTGGAGGGTGAATCAGAAGAAGCAGAAGAAGGAGAAGGAGAAGGTGAAGTCTGGAGGGTGAATCAGAAGAAGCAGAAGAAGGAGAAGGAGAAGGTGAAGTCTGGAGGGTGATTCAGAAGAAGCAGAATAAGGAGAAGGAGAAGGTGAAGTCTGGAGGGTGAATCAGAAGAAGCAGAAGAAGGAGAAGGAGAAGGTGAAGTCTGGAGGGTGAATCAGAAGAAGTAGAAGAAGGAGAAGGAGAAGGTGAAGTCTGGAGGGTGAATCAGAAGAAGTAGAAGAAGGAGAAGGAGAAGGTGAAGTCTGGAGGGTGAATCAGAAGAAGTAGAAGAAGGAGAAGGAGAAGGTGAAGTCTGGAGGGTGAATCAGAAGAAACAGAAGAAGGAGAAGGAGAAGGTGAAGTCTGGAGGGTGAATCAGAAGAAGTAGAAGAAGGAGAAGGAGAAGGTGTAGTCTGGAGGGTGAATCAGAAGAAGTAGACGAAGGAGAAGGAGAAGGTGAAGTCTGGAGGGTGAATCAGAAGAAGCAGAAGAAGGAGATGGAGAAGGTGAAGTCTGGAGGGTGAATCAGAAGAAGTAGAAGAAGGAGAAGGAGAAGGTGAAGTCTGGAGGGTGAATCAGAAGAAGCAGAAGAAGGAGAAGGAGAAGGTGAAGTCTGGAGGGTGAATCAGAAGAAGCAGAAGAAGGAGAAGGAGAAGGTGAAGTCTGGAGGGTGATTCAGAAGAAGCAGAATAAGGAGAAGGAGAAGGTGAAGTCTGGAGGGTGAATCAGAAGAAGCAGAAGAAGGAGAAGGAGAAGGTGAAGTCTGGAGGGTGAATCAGAAGAAGTAGAAGAAGGAGAAGGAGAAGGTGAAGTCTGGAGGGTGAATCAGAAGAAGTAGAAGAAGGAGAAGGAGAAGGTGAAGTCTGGAGGGTGAATCAGAAGAAGTAGAAGAAGGAGAAGGAGAAGCTGAAGTCTGGAGGGTGAAGCAGAAGAAGTAGAAGAAGGAGAAGGAGAAGGTGAAGTCAGGAGGGTGAATCAGAAGATGTAGAAGAAGGAGAAGGAGAAGGTGAAGTCAGGAGGGTGAATCAGAAGAAGCAGAAGAAGGAGAAGGAGAAGGTGAAGTCTGGAGGGTGAATCAGAAGAATCAGAAGAAGGAGAAGGAGAAGGTGAAGTCTGGAGGGTGAATCAGAGGAAGCAGAAGAAAGAGAAGGAGAAGGTGAAGTCTGGAGGGCGAATCAGAAGAAGTAGAAGAAGGAGAAGGAGAAGGTGAAGTCTGGAGGGTGAATCAGAAGAAGCAGAAGAAGGAGAAGGAGAAGGTGAAGTCTGGAGGGTGAATCAGAAGAAGTAGACGAAGGAGAAGGAGAAGGTGAAGTCTGGAGGGTGAATCAGAAGAAGCAGAAGAAGGAGATGGAGAAGGTGAAGTCTGGAGGGTGAATCAGAAGAAGCAGAAGAAGGAGAAGGAGAAGGTGAAGTCTGGAGGGTGAATCAGAAGAAGTAGAAGAAGGAGAAGGAGAAGGTGAAGTCTGGAGGGTGAAGCAGAAGAAGTAGAAGAAGGAGAAGGAGAAGGTGAAGTCAGGTGGGTGAATCAGAAGAAGTAGAAGAAGGAGAAGGAGAAGGTGAAGTCAGGAGGGTGAATCAGAAGAAGCAGAAGAAGGAGAAGGAGAAGGTGAAGACTGGAGGGTGAATCAGAAGAATCAGAAGAAGGAGAAGGAGAAGGTGAAGTCTGGAGGGTGAGTCAGAAGAAGCAGAAGAAAGAGAAGGAGAAGGTGAAGTCTGGAGGGTGAAGCAGAAGAAACAGAAGAAGGAGAAGGAGAAGGTGAAGACTGGAGGGTGAATCAGAAGAAGTAGAAGAAGGAGAAGGAGAAGGTGAAGTCTGGAGGGTGAATCAGAAGAAGTAGAAGAAGGAGAAGGAGAAGGTGAAGTCTGGAGGGTGAATCAGAAGAAGCAGAAGAAGGAGAAGGAGAAGGTGAAGTCTGGAGGGTGAATCAGAAGAAGCAGAAGAAGGAGAAGGAGAAGATGAAGTCTGGAGGTTGAATCAGAAGAAGTAGACGAAGGAGAAGGAGAAGGTGTAGTCTGGAGGGTGAATCAGAAGAAGTAGACGAAGGAGAAGGAGAAGGTGAAGTCTGGAGGGTGAATCAGAAGAAGCAGAAGAAGGAGATGGAGAAGGTGAAGTCTGGAGGGTGAATCAGAAGAAGTAGAAGAAGGAGAAGGAGAAGGTGAAGTCTGGAGGGTGAATCAGAAGAAGCAGAAGAAAGAGAAGGAGATGGTGAAGTCTGGAGGGTGAATCAGAAGAAGTAGAAGAAGGATAAGGGGCAGGTGAAGTCTGGAGGGTGAATCAGAAGAAGCAGAGGAAGGAGAAGGAGAAGGTGAAGTCTGGAGGGTGAATCATAAGAAGCAGAAGAAGTAGAAGGAGAAGGTGAAGTCTGGAGGGTGAATCAGAAGAAGCAGAAGAAGGAGAAGGAGAAGGTGAAGTCTGGAGGGTGAATGAGAAGAAGCAGAATAAGGAGAAGGAGAAGGTGAAGTCTGGAGGGTGAATCAGAAGAAGCAGAAGAAGGAGAAGGAGAAGGTGAAGTCTGGAGGGTGAATCAGAAGAAGTAGAAGAAGGAGAAGGAGAAGGTGAAATCAGGAGGGTGAATCAGAAGTAGCAGAAGAAGGAGAAGGAAAAGGTGAAGTCTGTAGGGTGAATCAGAAGAATCAGAAGAAGGAGAAGGAGAAGGTGAAGTCTGGAGGGTGAATCAGAAGAAGCAGAAGAAAGAGAAGGAGAAGGTGAAGTCTGGAGGGTGAAGCAGAAGAAGCAGAAGAAGGAGAAGGAGAAGGTGAAGTTAGGAGGGTGAATCAGAAGAAGCAGAAGAAGGAGAAGGAGCAGGTGATGTCAGGGGGATGAAGCAGAAGAAGTAGAAGAAGGAGAAGGAGAAGGTGAAGTCAGGACGGTGAAGCAGAAGAAGCAGAAGAAGGAGAAGGAGAAGGTGAAGTCTGGAGGGTGAATCAGAAGAAGTAGAAGAAGGAAAAGTAGAAGGTCAAGTCTGGAGGGTGAATCAGAAGAAGTAGAAGAAGGAGAAGGAGAAGTTGAAGTCTGGAGGGTGAAGCAGAAGAAGTCAGAAGAAGGAGAAGGAGAAGGTGAAGTCTGGAGGGTGAATCAGAAGAAGCAGAAGAAAGAGAAGGAGAAGGTGAAGTCTGGAGGGTGAATCAGAAGAAGTAGAAGAAGGAGAAGGAGAAGGTGAAGTCTGGAGGGTGAATCAGAAAAAGCAGAAGAAGGAGAAGGAGAAGGTGAATTTGGAGGGTGAATCAGAAGAAGCAGAAGAAGGAGAAGGAGAAGGTGAAGTCTGGAGGGTGAATCAGAAGAAGCAGAAGAAGGAGAAGGAGAAGGTGAAGTCTGGAGGGTGAATCAGAAGAAGCAGAATAAGGAGAAGGAGAAGGTGAAGTCTGGTGGGTGAGTCAGAAGAAGCAGAAAAAGGAGAAGGAGAAAGTGAAGTCTGAAGGGTGAATCAGAAGAAGTAGAAGAAGGAGAAGGAGAAGGTGAAGTCTGGAGGGTGAAGCAGAAGAAGTAGAAGAAGGAGAATGAGAAGGTGAAGTCAGGCGGGTGAATCAGAAGAAGTAGAAGAAGGAGAAGGAGAAGGTGAAGTCAGGAGGGTGAATCAGAAGAAGCAGAAGAAGGAGAAGGAGAAGGTGAAGTCTGG